>NC_069503.1:290466762-290794262 GCF_027579735.1 Bombina bombina | reverse complement strand
AGGGACAGTAAACCTTAAAAATAATGTTATATAATTCTGCACATAGTGCAGAATTATATAACATTATTTAGGTGCTATAGCCATAAAAGCATTTTTTACTGTTTAATTTGCTAAAATACGGCGCTTTAACAGACCCGCTCTCTGCTCTCTGCTGAGCGGGTCTGTTATTTTTAGTCAGCGCATCGGGCCAGCTGTATAGTCACAGCCCGGCCCGACCGCGCCATAGCACTAAGTGCAGCTCGCTCACTTAGTGCTATGGCGCGGTCGGGCCGGGCTGTGACTATACAGCTGGCCCGATGCGCTGACTAAAAATAACAGACCCGCTCAGCAGAGAGCAGAGAGCGGGTCTGTTAAAGCGCCGTATTTTAGCAAATTAAACAGTAAAAAATGCTTTTATGGCTATAGCACCTAAATAATGTTATATAATTCTGCACTATGTGCAGAATTATATAACATTATTTTTAAGGTTTACTGTCCCTTTAAGGTTAATAAGCTGGGACACCTGTGAGCAGTGAACAAGTGCCAGAAGGCACGAAACATGTCTGCTGCAGTTTGCCCAGCTATCTATGCTAAGAATGTCAGTCTAGTCTGATGAATTGTATCTGCTGATACACTGTGTTTTTAAAGAGAATTTGAGGAGGGGGGGGGGGAGAGAGAGGGGAGGAGAGAGAGAGAGGGAGGGGGGGGGAGAGAGGGGGGGAAGAGACAATAATCTAATAATCTATTTATAAATCAATAATAGTAACCACCTTTGATTTATGACCGCACCAGGTTCGGTTGTATTCTGCTCTGGGTAACCTCCTGGTATAGTACCACTATTATTTCAATGACTGGTTTAACTATGCTTTGCTCAGGATACAGTTGTTTTCAAGGTTTAATAACTGTCAAATGCATTATTAAAGTTATTTAGAAATGTTTATTTGTTTTAATTAGTCTAATTTGTATTTAAACAGTACATTTTGGAAATGTAGTGGGTAATGGGCATATAATCATGGGCATATTTAGATTAAGTGCTGCCATAAGCACAGAAAAATAAGATTTTTTTTTGTTATATTTGCCGCATACATGTTCCTCACAGATGTACCGAGCAGTTAATAATTCACTCATCCCAGCAAGACACTCAGTAAAGTATGCAAAAGTGATTATCCCCTGCTGTGTAGCCACCTTTAGAACAGTTATAAAACATTTCTATCTCCATGGAGCGCCTGGGTGCTGAAAATCATCTTGAAACCAAGCAGTTTTTTGCTGCCACCCTAAAATCCTGACACCCTAGTCATAGACCGTAACCTAGCTGATCAAAATTAAAATACACCCCAGCATATAATAGATTAAATATTCTGTAAACTCAACTTGTTGTTTTAACAAAGTATAATAACTATACAGCGTATTGATTACTCACTGAGGGGAAACCGCAGAGAGAGCAGTGAGGAGGCTCCGAGCACCGGGGGCTGGGTGAGCAGCAGCACGGAAGCGGCGGGTCACTTAGATTAACCAGGCCAATCTGTACAGGGATGCAGCGAACAGCACAAGCATCAAGGCGCCGGCGGAGAACAGAGAGGACATGCCGGGGAGGGTAGGGGGGGAAGCCGGGAGTCCCGGCTCTGGAGGGGGAAGCTCCATCATAATTGACCGATAGAAGTTGAACAAGCTTCATAAGCTGCTTGTCACTAAATAAATCTAAATCTAACTGCCCCCTAACTTGTTGCTCTCCACCACAGCCGCAAACCTCTCAGGCCCGTGTTCCGGATCATTGCTATATAACCCGGAAGTCAATGTATTGTGCACAGCTGAGGCGGGGCAGGCAGGGCTGAGAGGGCTCCCGAGGCTGCCATAGACCAGCCTCTATTGGGAGCGGTGTGGGCCGCGAAGAGGAGATATTAAATGTTAGTCGCCACTGGGTGGCAGTCTCCTGCGGCCCATACAAACAAATACAATCATATTGCGCAACGGAAGGGCTCACAGCCTCTACCTACTTGCGCAATATGATTGTATTTTGTTGAGAATATATTTGGACACAGTCACAACAATTTAATAAAAAAAAGATAGCTGAGTGGGTGGCAGGGGGGGGTAGGAGGGGTCACTAATTAATACAAACATTTTTTTTATAAAAATTTAAAAATTATGAATTTTTTTATTATTAAAATGTATTATGGTGTAATTACACACATAGGACAGGTGAGGCGCTGCCAGCCTCACCTGCCTCCTATGACCGCACGTCACTGGTGGTCAGAGCTCAAATGTGATATAAAAGTCCACGAAGGACACTGAGGTCCTAAATAAGGCCAATGTAAGAATATATATATATATATATATATATATATATATATATATATATATATATATATATATATATATATATATATATACAGTGAGGCCTCGGTTTACGAATTTAATTCGTTCTCCGGGTCGTTTCCTATTGCGAAAAATTCGTAAACCGAAACACGGTTTCCCATAGGAATGCATTGAAAATCAATTAATGCGTTCCGGAGGTCCGAAAAAATTCAAATAAAGTGTCCAAAAAATGCTCCAAAAGGCTTAACAACTTGCTGCAAATGGCTCCAATGTCTCCAAAAGGCTCCACAACTTGCTGCAAATGGCTCCAAAAGGCTTAACAACTTGCTGCAAATGGCTCCAAAAGGCTTAACAACTTGCTGCAAATGGCTCCAAAAGGCTCAACAACTTGCTGCAAAATGGCTCCAAAACCTCTCCAACACCTCCACACTGGTACCCAAACTTCATTAATTCAATCATACTTGAGTATGCAGGGGGCACAGGGGCCACTGGTTTCGTATTGCGAAAAATATTCGTAAACCGAGGGGGGCAAACCGGCATTTTCTTCAAATTTCTATTTCGTAAACCGAAATTTCGTATACCGAGTCGTGCGTAAACCGGGGTCTCACTGTATATATAATACCGTCCCTTGCACAGGATATACCCTCCTAAGGTCGTCTGCCTGGGTGCAGCAATTCAACAAATATCTCCAATAAAGAAACTGCACTCTCAGGTCTTTTTGTGAAATGGAGAACAAAAAAGCCTCTTTTTAATGTAACGTTTTCAGGGAGCAAGTCCCCGTCATCAGACACATATATATATATATATATATTTATATTTGGTGGAAAGAGAAAATCAATAATAAACAAATGGCACACTGATATATTTTGTCTCTTTAAATAAGTAAATGAAAACTCAACTGTTGGTATCAAGTGATTAATACAGTTTGCTTCTGGATGCAGTCCTATTCCAAATACAATGTGATAATAAGATTTTCTGCTTACCAGAACTGACCCCAATCATATGAGGTAAGTTTAAAGCTTTAAGGGGGTGGTGATGGTTAGATACACCTCTATCTGTCCCCTCCAGAATATATTCTGCTCCTTTTAGATCTTTATTTTCAGTATCTTTTCCAGGATGGTCTGCGTGGTATACTCGCATCAAATGGTATCTTTGGACTCTTTATTCTTTCATTCCGTGGTGAGAATCTGGTGGTGATAATCTTGTCCACCTCCGGAGTATGGGATATGGGGTTGATGTTCCAAATGTAGAAACGTATGAAAAGAGAAGAAAGAATCACATAGCGTAATACTGTATGGTGAAAAATAATTTTTTATTACACTCAATAGGTATTATACGTACATCAAACACCCTCAATCCGTGATGAGGTAAGATTAAGACTTTGAATCACTGCATATAGTTTATAGGTAGGTATTATACAAAGAGTCAATATAACTTATTTGTACCTGTAATGTTTATAAAAGCTTGCACTAACAGCCTGCCTGTATCAGTTAAGTATAAACAACTCACCGTTAGACCCAGTGCATAAAAATGTATACTTAAAATCTAAAGAGCGTAAAAACAATCGATTTGAGCATTCACCTCTAATAAATGTATTTATATACAGATTTGGTCACCAAATAAAAGATTGTTGGTATAGGTAAATCCCTGTTGTGCCCAATATAGCTATCCTTACGCGTTTCAAAGTAACGCTGTACTTCTTCATCAGAGGATTGTGGACAGTCAGGGAATCTGGCTTGCAATTTAAAAGGTTCTAAGTGGGCATATTTTTCCTCTAAGCGTGTGATGAAACTCGTCACGCTTACTACCGGCAGTCGTCTTGTGTATTAATGTTGCTATGGCAACCTGTGTTAAATTTAATGTGCTTGCTATTCTTAAAATCTCCTACTACGTTAGGCACGATCTTAGAGTCCTCCTGATGTGTATAAGTTATAACATCTTGTTATTTTACTCTCTGTTTTGTATGCAGATCTTTTTAATTTTATTCTGTATCCTATCGTCATATGTTTATTTCTGTTGTCTTGGCAAACCATATTAATATTTCTCTTGTAAGGTGTATCCAGTCCACGGATCATCCATTACTTGTGGGATATTCTCCTTCCCAACAGGAAGTTGCAAGAGGATCACCCACAGCAGAGCTGCTATATAGCTCCTCCCCTAACTGCCATACCCAGTCATTTTCTTGCAACTCTCAACAAGCATGGAGGTAGTAAGAGGAAAGTGGTGAAATGTAGCTGTTATCTTGCTTCAATCAAAAGTTTGTTATTTTTAAATGGTACCGGAGTTGTACTATTTTGTTCCAGGCAGAAAATAGAAGAATCTGCCTGTGGTTTCTATGATCTTAGCAGGTTGTAACTAAGATCCATTGCTGTTCTCACACATGACTGAAGAGAGAGGTAACTTCAGCGGGGGAATGGCGTGCAGGTTATCCTGCTATGAGGTATGTGCAGTTAAGATTTTTTCTAGAAGATGTGAATGCTAGAAAATGCTGCTGATACCAAATTTATGTAAGGTAAGCCTGAATACAGTGATTTAATAGTGACTAGTATCATGCTTACTTTCTGAGGTAATACTCTTTTATATTTACAATATAAAACGTTTGCTGGCATGTTTAAACGTTTTTATATATACTTTGGTGATAAAACTTTATTGGGGCCTAGTTTTTTCCACATGGCTGGCTTAAATTTGCCTAGAAACAGTTTCCTGAGGCTTTCCACTGTGTTACTATGAGTGGGAGGGGCCTAATTTAGGGCTTTTTTGCGCAGTAACTTTTACAGACTGAGACATCCAGCTTCCTCCAGGAGTCCCCTGAATGCTATAGGACATCTCTAAAGGGCTCTTAGGCTTTCCAAAATCATTTGTTGGGGAAGGTAGGCCCACAGCAAGGCTGTGGCAGTTTGGTGTGACTGTTAAAAAATGTCTATCGTTTTTTTGATCCGTTTTTTGAACTAAGGGGTTAATCATCCATTTGCAAGTGGGTGCAATGCTCTGTTAGCTTATTATACACACTGTAAAAATTTCGTTTGATTTACTGCCTTTTTTCACTGTTTTTCAAATTCTGACAAAATTTGTTTCTCTTACAGGCACAGTACCGTTTATTATATTTGCTTGTTAACTTGATTTAAAGTGTTTTCCAAGCTTGCTAGTCTCATTGCTAGTCTGTACAAACATGTCTGACATAGAGGAAACTCCTTGTTCATTATGTTTAAAAGCCATGGTGGAACCCCCTCTTAGAATGTGTACTAAATGTACTGATTTCACTTTAAGCAATAAAGATCATATTCTGTCTTTAAAAAATTTATCACCAGAGGAGTCTGACGAGGGGGAAGTTATGCTGACTAACTCTCCCCACGTGTCAGATCCTTTGACTCCCGCTCAAGGGACTCACGCTCAAATGGTGCCAAGTACATCTAGGGCACCCATAGCGTTTACTTTACAAGACATGGCGGCAGTCATGGATAATACACTGTCAGCGGTATTAGCCAGACTACCTGAATTTAGAGGAAAGCGAGATAGCTCTGGAGTTAGACGAAATACAGAGCATACTGACGCCTTCAGAGCTATGTCTGATACTGCCTCACAATATGCAGAAGCTGAAGAAGGAGAGCTTCTTTCTGTGGGTGATGTTTCTGACTCAGGGAAGATGATGCAACCTGATTCTGATATCTCTACATTTAAGTTTAAGCTTGAACACCTCCGCGTGTTACTCAGGGAGGTTTTAGCTGCTCTGAATGACTGTGATACAATTGCAGTGCCAGAGAAATTGTGTAGACTGGATAAATACTATGCAGTGCCGGTGTGTACTGATGTTTTTCCAATACCTAAAAGGTTTACAGAAATTATTACTAAGGAATGGGATAGACCAGGTGTGCCGTTCTCTTCCCCTCCTATTTTTAGAAAAATGTTTCCAATAGACGCCACCACACGGGACTTATGGCAGACAGTTCCTAAGGTGGAGGGAGCAGTTTCTACCCTAGCAAAGCATACTACTATCCCTGTCGAGGACAGTTGTGCTTTCTTAGATCCAATGGATAAAAGGTTAGAGGGTTACCTTAAGAAAATGTTTATTCAACAAGGTTTTATCCTACAGCCCCTTGCATGCATTGCTCCTATCACTGCTGCTGCGGCGTTCTGGTTTGAGTCTCTGGTAGATGCTTTACAGGTAGCGACTCCATTGGATGACATACTTGACAAGCTTAGAGCACTTAAGCTAGCCAATTCTTTTGTTTCTGATGCCATTGTTCATTTGACTAAACTAACGGCTAAGAATTCTGGTTTTGCTATCCAGGCGCGCAGAGCGCTATGGCTTAAATCATGGTCAGCTGACGTTACTTCAAAGTCTAAGCTGCTTAACATTCCCTTCAAGGGGCAGACCCTATTCGGGCCTGGTTTGAAGGAGATTATTGCTGATATCACTGGAGGAAAAGTTCATGCCCTTCCTCAGGACAGGTCCAAATCAAGGGCCAAACAGTCTAATTTTCGTGCCTTTCGAAACTTCAAGGCAAGTGCGGCATCAACTTCCTCTAATGCAAAACAAGAGGGAACTTTTGCTCAGTCCAAGACGGTCTGGAGACCTAACCAGACCTGGAACAAAGGTAAGCAGGCCAAAAAGCCTGCTGCTGCCTCTAAGACAGCATGAAGGAACGGCCCCCTATCCGGTAACGGATCTAGTAGGGGGCAGACTTTCGCTCTTCGTCCAGGCGTGGGCAAGAGATGTCCAGGATCCCTGGGCGTTGGAAATTATATCCCAGGGATATCTTCTGGACTTCAAGGCTTCCCCCCCAAAAGGGAGATTTTACCTTTCACAATTATCTGCAAACCAGATAAAGAGAGAGGCATTCTTACACTGTGTACAAGACCTCCTAGTTATGGGAGTGATCCATCCAGTTCCAAAGGAGGAACAGGGACAGGGATTTTACTCAAATCTGTTTGTGGTTCCCAAAAAAGAGGGAACCTTCAGACCAATTTTGGATCTAAAGATCTTAAACAAATTCCTCAGAGTTCCATCATTCAAGATGGAGACTATTCGTACCATCCTACCTATGATCCAGGAGGGTCAATACATGACTACAGTGGATCTAAAGGATGCTTATCTTCACATTCCGATACACAAAGATAATCATCGGTTTCTCAGGTTTGCCTTCCTAGACAGGCATTACCAGTTTGTAGCTCTTCCCTTTGGGTTAGCTACAGCCCCAAGAATTTTTACGAAGGTTCTGGGGTCGCTTCTGGCGGTCCTAAGGCCACGGGGCATAGCAGTGGCCCCTTATTTAGACGACATCCTGATTCAGGCGTCAAACTTCCAAATTGCCAAGTCTCATACGGGCATAGTGTTGGCATTTCTGAGGTCGCATGGGTGGAAGGTGAACGAGGAAAATAGTTCTCTATCCCCCCTCACAAGAGTTTCCTTCCTAGGGACTCTGATAGATTCTGTAGAAATGAAAATTTACCTGACGGAGTCCAGGTTATCAAAACTTCTAAATTCCTGCTGTATTCTTTATTCCATTCCTCGCCCTTGGGTGGCTCAGTGCATGGAAGTAATCGGCTTAATGGTAGCGGCAATGGACATAGTGCCGTTTGCACGCCTACATCTCAGACTGCTGCAACTCTGCATGCTCAGTCAGTGGAATGGGGATTACACAGATTTGTCCCCTCTACTAAATCTGGATCAAGAGACCAGGGATTCTCTTCTCTGGTGGCTATCTCGGGTCCATCTGTCCAAAGGTATGACCTTTCGCAGGCCAGATTGGACAATTGTAACGACAGATGCCAGCCTTCTAGGTTGGGGTGCAGTCTGGAACTCCCTGAAGGCTCAGGGATCGTGGACTCAGGAGGAGTCACTCCTTCCAATAAATATTGTGGAACTGAGAGCAATATTCAATGCTCTTCAGGCTTGGCTTCAGTTAGCAACTCTGAGGTTCATTAGATTTCAGTCGGACAACATCACGACTGTGGCTTACATCAACCATCAAGGGGGAACAAGGAGTTCCCTAGCGATGTTAGAAGTCTCAAAGATAATTCGCTGGGCAGAGATTCACTCTTGCCACCTATCAGCTATCCATATCCTGGGTGTAGAGAACTGGGAGGCGGATTTTCTAAGTCGTCAGACTTTTTATCCGGGGGAGTGGGAACTCCATCCGGAGGTATTTGCACAATTGATTCATCGTTGGGGCAAACCAGAACTGGATCTCATGGCGTCTCGACAGAACGCCAAGCGTCCTTGTTAAGGATCCAGGTCCAGGGATCCCAAGGCGACGCTGATAGATGCTCTAGCAGCGCCCTGGTCTTTCAACCTTGCTTATGTATTTCCACTGTTTCCTCTGCTCCCTCGTCTGATTGCCAAGATCAAGCAGGAGAGAGCATCAGTGATCTTGATAGCGCCTGCGTGGCCACGCAGGACCTGGTATGCAGATCTAGTGGACATGTCATCCTTTCCACCTTTGACTCTGCCGTTAAGACAAGACCTTCTACTACAAGGTCCTTTCAATCATCCAAATCTAATTTCTCTGAGACTGACTGCCTGGAGATTAAACGCTTGATGTTATCAAAGCGTGGCTTCTCCAAGTCAGTCATTGATACCTAAATACAGGCACGAAAGCCTGTCACCAGGAAAATTACCATAAGATATGGCGTAAATATCTTTATTGGTGTGAATCCAAGGGTTACTCATGGAGTAAGGTCAGGATTCCCAGGATATTATCCTTTCTCCAAGAAGGTTTGGAAAAAGGATTGTCAGCTAGTTCCTTAAAGGGACAGATTTCTGCCCTGTCTATTCTTTTGCACAAACGTCTGGCAGATGTTCCAGACGTTCAGGCATTTTGTCAGGCTTTAGTTAGAATCAAGCCTGTGTTTAAACCTGTTGCTCCACCATGGAGCTTAAATCTGGTTCTTAAGGTTCTTCAAGGAGTTCCGTTTGAACCTCTTCATTCCATAGATATCAAACTTTTATCTTGGAAAGTTCTGTTTTTGGTAGCTATTTCCTCGGCTCGTAGAGTCTCCGAGTTATCTGCTTTACAATGTGATTCTCCATATCTGATCTTCCATGCGGATAAGGTAGTCCTGCGTACCAAACCTGGGTTTTTACCTAAGGTGGTATCTAATAAGAATATCAATCAAGAGATTGTTGTTCCATCTTTGTATCCTAATCCTTCTTCAAAGAAGGAACGTCTATTACACAATCTGGACGTGGTTCGTGCTTTAAAGTTTTACTTACAAGCTACTAAAGATTTTCGTCAAACATCTGCTTTGTTTGTTGTCTACTCTGGACAGAGGAGAGGTCAAAAGGCTTCGGCAACCTCTCTTTCTTTTTGGCTAAGAAGCATAATCCGCTTAGCCTATGAGACTGCTGGCCAGCAGCCTCCTGAAAGGATTACAGCTCATTCTACTAGAGCTGTGGCTTCCACATGGGCCTTTAAAAATGAGGCTTCTGTTGAACAGATTTGCAAGGCGGCGACTTGGTCTTCGCTTCATACTTTTTCAAAATTCTACAAATTTGATACTTTTGCTTCTTCGGAGGCTATTTTTGGGAGAAAGGTTTTACAGGCAGTGGTTCCTTCCGTTTAAGTACCTGCCTTGTCCCTCCCTTCATCCATGTACTTTAGCTTTGGTATTGGTATCCCACAAGTAATGGATGATCCGTGGATTGGATACACCTTACAAGAGAAAACATAATTTATGCTTACCTGATAAATTTATTTCTCTTGTGGTGTATCCAGTCCACGGCCCGCCCTGTCATTTTAAGGCAGGTATTTTGTAACTTTAAACTACAGTCACCACTGCACCCTATGGTTTCTCCTTTCTCTGCTTGTTTTCGGTCGAATGACTGGATATGGCAGTTAGGGGAGGAGCTATATAGCAGCTCTGCTGTGGGTGATCCTCTTGCAACTTCCTGTTGGGAAGGAGAATATCTCACAAGTAATGGATGATCCGTGGACTGGATACACCACAAGAGAAATAAATTTATCAGGTAAGCATAAATTATGTTGTTTGTGAATGTTAATACTACTTTGTCCCTTGATTTCCTCCTAGGTGTAATAGGGACTTCTAGTTTTTTGGGGGGATGCGTGAGTTATATGTCCCTATTCTCAACATAAATGTATTTTGTAAGAGTCATCTCATTCTGTTCTATATGTATCTCTCATGGTATCTACTTGGTGTACTGAACTTACAGCCCACTATGGAATATGATGGTATATACATTTATAGTAGTTTATTAGACTGCCTAAGTGTATATAAATGGACGTATAACTAAGGCTAAAGGTTCCCTTGATAATGGTCTCACGATTTCCTTTAGTATGTTTGACAGTCAGACCCATTGTGATCTTTTCTATTTTGTATCTAGATAAGTGCAAGGTGCAAAGGCTCAAACATTATTAGTGTGTATGTTATTTATTGTTTTTGTATGCTGTTTGTTTTTCTGTTACCTCTTTCTCTTATAAAGGGTGCAACTACTGTATATTAGTTACCGTATTCCGATCTATTTAGATCTATAAGTAATCCTATAAATTTTGTATAAGGTATTACTGTATCTATATGTATTGGCCTATCTATCTGACATTAGATAGTTTTTCTAATTAGACAGTGCTTAGCTTTTTGTTATAGAAATGCTGCTAAGTCTATGTCCTCATTTAATCCTGCTGGAATCATTGTTCCCATAGGAATCCAGTAGGTTTCACATTGCCTTAGTTTTTGGAACCTGTCCCCTCCTCTAGTTGGTATTTGCACATGTTCCAAGATGGTTCCCTTTATAAATTTCGGGTCCTGGTTATGTATTTTCCTAAAGTGTCTGGACAAACTATGCCCTTTAAAACCTGTTTCTATATTTTTGAGATGTTCTAGCAGACGTTTTTTGTAAGGACGCTTCGTACGTCCTATGTATAGAGGCTTGCACTTACATTCTAGTAGGTATACTACAAATGTAGTCTTGCAATTCGTTAGACCGCTAATAGTACAATTTTTGTGAGCATAGGTGTTGGAATTCACTATTTTCGTTGTTTTTTTTGGATTGTAAGCATATTCACATCCTTTATAGTTGGCCCTATTGCACTTAAAAAATCCCTTAGTTGTAGATGCAAGCCGGTTCTTCTTAGTGCTTGGTTGTCTTAATTTACTAGGTGCCAAAATCTGTTTTAGATTTTTATTTTTTCTGAATGTTATTTTTGGTGTTGGTTCTATACTGTCTTTGAGGAGCCTGTCCTGTTAAAGGATGGGTCAGTACTTCCTCAAGATTTTCTTTATTTCAGGTGCTGCTTTGTTGTATGTTATCATTCCTATAGATTTTATTGGATTTTTCTTCTGACTTTCTTTTTTGGACATTAATACATTTTTCCTATCCAAGTTTTCCACTTTATTTAGTGAATTTTCTATAAGTTTTTTGGGGTATTTTTTGTAATATTTTTTTTTCAATATTTCAGCCTCTTTATTGTAGTCACTTGTTTTTGAACAATTTATTTTTAACCGTTGGAATAGTCCATATGGTATGTTTTGTATCCATGGTTTATAGTGACCACTGTCAGCCCTCAGATAACCATTGCAATCTGTTTCTTTACTATATAGTTCCGTACAGATTGTGTTGTTTTCATGGAATAAAATAAGGTCTAGGAATTCGATATATTCTTTAGACAGTTTAGATGTAAATTTTAGATTTAGATTTTTCTCATTTACGTAGTCAATAAATCTGGTGTTTGTGAGGTCATCTCCATACCATATTAGGATAATATCATCGATTGTATCTACCCCACCAGATTATGTTCTCCTTGAATGGGTTATTATTGTAAATATACTCTTTTTCCAATATACCCATGTATAGATTTGCGTAGTTGGGTGCCATAGTCGTACCCATGGCTGTTCCACTAATCTGCAGGTAAAATTGTTTTTCAAATTCAAAGTGTGTTTTTTTTTTTTTTTTTAAATAGTTTTTATTGAGGTAATACAACATACATAAATACAATTTTAGAAAGAAATAACATGGCAACATGCCCATATGACATACATCAGATTTTATGTGTCAAATAAAACAAGCATGCCCTCATGACTGCATATTCTACTCAAGTCCAATCCCAAAGGGACAGTACCTAGCCATGAATAATACCTCATTTTACATAAATGCATTTTCAAACGGACAATTAACACGTGTTATAACAAACATCCTACTATAAGCCTAGTTTCGGTGTCAATATCTTGATATATGCAGGCTTATTCCTGTCCACAATATTTTCAGCATACCTTATAATTAAGTAAAATGACACATGCAAAAATATTCAGATAAGAATCTAGTTAAATATCACCTGGAATGAACTTCCTCCTCTAACTGTGACTGGTACGAGGGATTATGGAACATATATATGAACTAACCATATCCAGGTGAATTTATATTATTGCTTGGTGTTGAGAAAAATTATGTTCCTCAAGGCGACAGGGCATGGATAGTAAAGAAAAGAGGGGGGAGAGAAAAATAAATAAAAATACACACACATCTGGAGGGGACATGGGGGGGAGATGAGGGGCCAAGGAGAACTTTCTAGGGGGGCAGAAGGATGGTCAAATTCAATCCCTAAGCACATTTTTGTAATTTGTCAAATTACCCCACTGATGTGGACATTTTCTCCCAATTTTCCTAAGGCACCCAGACCGGCCCATGCAAACCCAGTTTGCCCCTGCAGCTCAAAGAGAATTCCTCCATTGAGCGAATATATGCAATGATATCCCTGACCATATTGAATGTAACCCGGGCCGTTCCCAGCCAACATCTTGCTATTGCTAATTTCGTGGCTAGGAGAATAACAATACACAATGTATTTTCTGATTTGGCCAATTTTCATAACCCTAAATGGAAAAGAGCAGTGTCTGGTGTTAACTTGTGCGGTAAACCTATTTGGTCAGGTATTGTCTCCACCTGCCTCCACACCCCCTGCACCTCATTACAGCTCCACCAAATATGTAGGTGTGTGCCCTTTTGGCCACACCCCCTCCAGCACTTATTTGATGTATGGGGAAACATCTTATTTAGTTCCTCTGGGACTCTATGCCAATGCAGCATTAATTTTATAAATAGTTCATATAATGTAACGCAATGAATTGCCGCTCTTGTGTATCGTATAGCTTTTTGCCATTCCAATTCCGGGTACCCCTGCCCCAATGCTCTCTCCCACTCCAGAACACGGAACTGCTTCACAAAGCTGTCTGAATCCAATAGTAATTGATAATGAATAGTCATGGCTTTTCGGAGAGGTCTACCTACGAGCCATCTTCTTTCCCAATGAGTCAATTCCCTATGACTCGTTTTTGGAAATTTCCAAGCTCTCAACAAGGAAATAAATCTAAAATACTCAAAATGATATTTTTTAGGAATATCTATGTTTGATAGGTCTGTAGCCTGTAAAGCCAGTCCGCGAGGTGAGTAGAGGTCTCGAGACTGATTTATACCCCAAGTAGCCCACATCTGTGGGTGTGATTCTGGGAGACAGAGCAGCAATGCTCTTATTGAATGTGCAGGTGAAGGATGTGGTGCAACCCGAGCCAAACTACTGAGTTCCCCCCAGGTTCTGATGCAGGCTCGAATAATAGGATTATCCACTCCTATGAGTACATCTGAATGTTGAGGGACCCAGATAAGATCCTCCAGGAATAATCCCGAGGGAAGCACAGCCTGCTCAAGTTGTCCCCATCTAGTGTCCTCCAACGGTGCCCCCCACGCTGTCACATGAGAGAGCATAGCCGCCTCATAGTATTTACGAACGTTTGGGGCTGCGAGACCCCCATTTAAAATAGGCTTTTGTAGTTGTTGCATAGCAATCCTTGGGGGCTTACCCTGCCAGATAAACCTACTTATTATAGATTGAAAGCGGTTCAGAATATAATTTGGGATCCTTAGAGGAATACACCTAAACAGGTACGTGACCTTAGGTAATAAAGTAATTTTGACCGACTGGATTCTCCCCATCCATGAAATCTCGTATTTAGCCCACTTTGCTGTGAGGTTTTCAAATTCTCGCAATAACGGGTAAAAATTGGTATGAATTACCGTTTTCGGGTCGGGTGAAAGGATAACCCCCAGATGTTTTATTTGGCTTGTCGACCAATTAAATGGCTAGGCTTCTTTAAGCCTGGAAAGTTGAGGCAAGGGGAGGTTCAAGGCCAAGACCTCCGTCTTCGTATAATTAAGCTTATAGTAAGACATCTTACCGAACCATTGTAGACAATCGAAAACCACCGGTAAGGATGTCTCAGGGTCTGACACAAACAGAGTGAGATCGTCCGCGAATAGCGCTAGCTTTTGTAGAGTTTCATGGATTAGCAGGCCCTGAACTTCATTAGTTTGTCTGATCATAGCTGCCAGGGGCTCAATGGAGAGAACAAAAAGGAGAGGAGACAGCGGGCACCCCTGTCTGGTCCCATTCCTAATCTCAAAGGGTTCAGAGCAAAACCCCTTCCCCTAATTCTGGCTGACGGAAGTGGGCCGGAAGCCTAAAGGCTCTTAAGACCTCCTCCATATACTCCCACCTTACCCTGTCGAATGCTTTTTCGGCATCTAGTGACAACTAGTGGGAGCCCCAGAGATGTAGTTTCGGCAAAGATATCTAGTAAGCGACGAGTATTATCTGAGCCCTGCCGGCCTCCCACAAAGCCCACTTGATCTAAATGTATCAGGGACGGAAGTTCCTTACTCAACCTATTAGCCAAAATTTTTGAGTAAATTTTAATATCCACATTTATTAGGGATATGGGCCTGTAACTCTCACATCGACTCGGATCTTTGCCCGGTTTGGGGATAGTCACAATCTCTGCTTCTAAGCATTCCTTAGGGAAATTTCCAGCTTGGAAGGCCGAGTTAAAAACAGAGACCAGAATGGGGCCAACTTCAGCTATTAGTTTCTTGTAAAAAACAGAAGAGAAGCCATCCGGCCCCGGTGCTTTATTCAATTTCAACTCCTTGATCACCTGGTTCACCTCAGTGATGGTGATTGGGGCTGACAATGTCTCCTCGGCTTCTTCAGATACCCCGGGCAAGCCGAGACCCTGTAAAAAGTTTGCTATATCTTCTCTTGGGAGGGTCTGTCATTTTTCTGAGGAAGAGATTTGATAGAGCCTACTATAGTAATCCACAAAGGCTTCCCCAATATCCCTAGGTGAATAGCATCTTCTATCACCTTTTTGAATATAGGGTATTCTGTTAGTTAATGTTTTTTGCCGTAATCTGTTCGCTAGAAGACAATCAGCTTTGTTGCCTCTATGGTAGAATTTCAGTTTCAGGTACTTAAGATTTTTCTGGGTTTGCTCTAATTCCAGATCACGAATCTGGGTTCTTATAGCATTCCACACCTTAATATCAGAAGGAGAAGCGCTCACCCCAGCCCTCCCCCGAGCCGGGGCCAGTCTACCATAAAGCTGCGCCAATGTTTCATTTTTTTTTTTTCTATTCTGAGATTCCCTTTTTATGAGGATCCCTCTCATGTAAGCTTTCATTGCTAGCCAGACCATGGACAATGAAGTTTCCCCATTAATATTAGTCTCTAGGAACTCGACAATCTCCTTAGACAATTCAGGCAGAAGAATGTCTTGAAACAAATGTTCAGACATACGCCATCTCCTCGGTCCTTTGTGCACCCTTGATCCCTCTAAAGTGACCATCACCACATCGTGGTCAGACCACATGCAGGGTACTATGGCAGAGCCTCGTACTTGTCGTACCGCCCAGGGGTCGCAGAAGACATAATCTATTCTGGAGAAGGAGGAGTGTGGGGTCGAATAGAAAGTATGATCACACGCCTCTGGGTGAAGTGCCCTCCAAATGTCATATAAATCATATTGCGCTGTCAATTCTCTAAATTTTTGGGAGATAAAATCCCTGTTTCTATCTCTATGCAATTTGGCACTTCCCCGTCTGTCTCTCTCAGGGTCCCAGAGCATATTAAAATCTCCTGCCAGGAGGGTGTGACCCTGTTTTACTTTGTCCACCTTGAGGAGCAACTTCCTAAGGAAACTAACTTGATTGGTGTTAGTAAGGTATACTGCAACCAACGTGTATAAAACACAATTTAAGCGGCACACACATATTACATAATGGCCCGCCGAGTCACATACCGTATATATAGGTTCATAGGCCATCTGGTCCCCTATCAATATCGTCACCCCCCTAGCCTTTTTGTGAAATGTGGATGAAACGTTAACTGGATTACGTTTTGTTTTAAATCTAGCAGCTGCATCTTCGATCCAGTGAGTCTCCTGAAGGAAAGCTAAATCTACACGTTGGTTTTGTAAGAATTTGAGCAGCAGACTCCTCTTTGTCGGGGAATTAAGACCTTTTATGCTTAAAGTAAATAACTTCATGGTTGGGACTTAGCAAGCTGGGGAGGGGAGAGAGAAGAAAAGAAAAAAAAGGGGGGGAAAGGGAGGGAGAGAAAAAAGGGTTAAGTGGAGCGTGGACTTACCAGGCCAAGGACCCTGTCGCCCCGAGATGGCGGAGAATGCCTACCTCTGCCAGGAGTATGCGGAGGGCTCTAAAGTTCCCTAACCGCAAAATAAAAAGTATTGATGAGTTGGCGAGTAATGGAACGAAATGAAATGAAGTCTAATGAGATGTATGTAGTACAATGAGAGAAAGTAATATAATGGGATAAAATAAAATGAAATGGGATGTGATGAAATAGAATGGGATGAAATGAAATGGGATAAAGTGAAGGGAGGGGCGGAGCATATAACAGTGCATATATAATAAAACAACATTGCTAAAGGCATAACGAGGTAAGTATAGTCAATAAACATGTGTAGACTTTCATATATTCACTAGTAAACTCTACATAATAAGAATCAAAATATGTGTCTCCCAGTAGACCTAGTGTACCTCAGTTTTGTGTAACCTTTATATCAGGGATTGAGTATGAATACTAGGATACCAACAGGCCATCTACAGTTCTACAGCCTCTGTATGCCCACCAGGGAATTGAGACAGTAAGATCGAGTTACAGTGTACCATCTAAAACTTAAAGTAGATCAGGCCCATAAAAACAGTGTGTCAGAGCCAACCTTATGGGCTTCTTGGGTTCCATTCCTGGGCATTCGCCTTCAACTCTGGGCTCCTTCTGTGTGAGCGGGCGGGCACATTGGGATCCTGAGGGGGTCTCCTCGGGGAGACCGGGGGGGGGGGTACCTTCTTGCTGCGTGAGCTGCCAAGTCCTTAGGAGTTCCTGTCCCTGTTGGGGTGTAAGAATAGTATGTTGAGCCCCGTCTTTCGTAACTATCAATTTAGTTGGGAACCCCCATCTATATCGAACTTGGTTATGTCGTAGGACTTTGGTGACTTCCGAAAAGCCTCTCCTCTGCGCCAAAGTGTATGAAGACAGGTCCGGAAACAGCGAGGCCTCCCTGAATTGCCCATTAAGCTGTGGTGATCGCAACATTTCTCTCATAAGCTTATCCTTATACGAATAGTAATGTAGGCGGGCTATAGTGTCTCTGGGCTTGCCAGGGGGGAGGTTTCTAGGTCTCGCGTCCTATGAATCCGATCAATTCTACTTGTGTCGCCTGTGGTGGGGCCCAGGATTGACTGGAAGAGGCGCTGCGCGAATTCTTCAAGATCTTGCGGGAGAACCGATTCAGGAATTCCTCTCAGTCTCACGTTATTTTGCCTGGACCTGTCCTCCAGGTCTGCCACTTTCGCCTCTAAGGAGGAGACTTGATCCGTCAAGATCTGCGTCTGGCCCACCCAATTAGCATGGTCCACCATGAGATCTTCTTGTTTCCTTTCAATAGTGTCCGTTCTCTCGCTGATAGAAGAGATGTCAAAGTGTTTTTTTTTTTTCAAGGTAAAACATCAAAGTTTAATGCAAAATGATTAAAATGAAGAAACGCACAAAAGGAGTCAAATCGACAGGTAACAGGGTAACAGACAGGTCCTACACTAGCCGTACTCATGGCTAGTCACAAAATAACAATTACACATCAATAATGCATACCTTTCATTAACTGCTATATTACTTTTATTCACCATGACTAATTATTTTTCCTTTTCTGTACTTTATTTTGTACATTTTTTTTTTTGTTTTTTCATTTTCAAAGAGCTTTATTAGAGAAATTTATGTTTTACTGCAGGTAAGAAAACATCAATACAAGCACAATGTAGGTACATAAACAGTCATTGCAAATTACTGATTGAATTGTACAATCATGCTCCTTTGCTGTGTCTCCACACGTCCCATAAATCATAATTATTATAAGACTATATTTTACATTTTAAAAAAGCAGCAAATACATATCTGGTGGGCTAATTTATACGCTATAAATGGAGGAAAGTCATTCCTGTGATTTAAGAATATTGCTTGCATTCGTAGGCAGGACGTGTGGGCTATATATGCCAAACACTCTTTTATACCCCGGTATGAGAGACCACTTTTGGATCTCATAACAAAAAAAAAAGGAGAATCTGAAACGATAATTTTGGGGGTAACTTACAGTTATCTAAAACAAAAACAACAAACATAACATAAACTGTTGTGGACAACCAGAACTTAATTAGATGATATGAATTGCGGGCACATATTCAACTTTACCAATATGAGCTTATTTTTACCTTCAGGGATGTGGTGAGTTACTGCCCCCTCACCCGTTTCACTTGCGGATGTTAAATTAGCCGGAGAGAAAAGTATGACAAATCCTCACATCTTAACAGTAGTGGCTACACTTTCTATACAGGGATCTCTCCCCCACCTCCTCGGCCGCTTGCGGCATAGGAGGAGATTGAACTAAGATATTCGAATGTTCCTCAGGAACACCGATTCATGACCGATTTAATTTTCTGAGTACCAAAAACACAAAGGAGACTGCACATGCAAATTTCCCTCTGCTTATCTATTCCATGTCTTTTATGCCTGTCCAAAAACTACTAAATTATGGAAACAAGTGGAATACTGGCTAAACAGATTTCTGCCTATCAGAATAACACTTAACCCGCTATATATCTTTTTTCTGGTGCACGATCAGATTCAAAATAAAGCTTTGATTAATACAGTAATTTTCTTGGTCAGACAAATGATTTTAAGGAGGTGGAAGGATAGAGAAGTTCCCACTTTAGCCTCTGTTACACGTAATATCCAATATCAAATATTGGTAGAACAATTTGATCCAGTAATACTTGAGGGAAAAAAATTAAATAAATATCTAGCAAAATGGGATAAAGTAATTCTAGCTCAGCCCAGAGAGGTCTAGCTGCAGATACTAAGTTATTTCCGCAAGTCAGTGGATTTTTTACAGCTAATACTATCAGACAGGTACCCCGAATTCTGGAGACAGCATCTCCTTTGAGGCTGGGGGACGAGGGGTCGGGGGGGGGGGGGGGGTGAGAGAGAGTATGGGATCCCTTTTTTTTTTTTTTTTTTTCTTTTCTTTTTTCTCTTCTCAGTAGTGTGCATGTATTTGAAGTTATGCTGAATTGTCAAGATGTATGTAGATATGCAGGACAACTGTCTAACTGTATTGTATATGATATTTGGCCCTGCGTGGCGCAATAGACAAAGAGTCTGTTCTTTCTTTTCTTTTCGTTTTTTTTTTTTTCTGTCATTTTGCACACTACTGGACATAAATAAAATATTGGAAAAAAAAAATAATGAGAATAAAAATGAAATTGACTGAACACTAGAAACAAATTTATCCAACAATGGGAACCATATATTATGCATATAGAAAAGGTAAATAGAGCTAGAACCTTAGCCACTTAGATAACATCAGAACCTAAGGTCTGTAAGGGAATATATCAGGGGAGTTCCAGATCACTAAGATTATTAAAATTAAACAGATATAAATATATGGAGGAAGGGGAAAAAAATTAGATTGTAAGATGGGAGGCTAGTCCAGAATGCTATCCGACAACCCCTGAGATTTGAAGGTTACAGTTTGGGGTAAGGAATCTAGAGAGAAAAAAGTAAAAGATTTAAATTGTACTAATTGAATGTATAATGAGAGAAATAATTTGAAGACTGTATTGTTACTGTTTGATTGTTTATTTATTGATATTGATGATGTTACATGTTCATTTTACATAATATGTGAAAAATCAATAAAAAGATTTCAACAAAAAAAAAATGAAATTGACACAGATAAGGAAATAGAGGTATGGTAAGAGGTGAACACACCAGAATGTTCATCAGGAACACCGATTCATGACCGATTTTATTTTCTGAGTACCAAAAACACAAAGGAGACTGCACATAAAAATAAGAACAAAAATCAGAACACAAAGACTAATACTTCTGGCAATAGAAGGTTTAGCAAATCTAGCATAGTACAACATCAAAAGAGAATAATGAGTACGAATTTGGAATAAACAAAATATACACAGATCCACACCCTAACAGGAAAGGGGCCTTATCCCACGCATACAAGCAGGTATCATGGGGAAAAGGAAATAGGAATGATTTTAACAAACAAATACCTAAACAACATTTTAGTCATTATAAACACAATAATAACAATTTCAAAGGGAATAATAAATGGAGAAATCATCAGACTCCCTATTACAAAACCTATCAGGGACATGAACAAGTACCATATAGACACAATGAAGGCTATGATAGGCCCCAGATGTATTCACATTCCTCCTATAGACCTAAAGGGGAACCTAATAGACAGAGACAACCTACTCAAACTAAAGACAATTATTTAGAGAACGGTTGGGCAGGGAACCACTTCCCACAAAATACACCACATTCTATAGAGACAATGTCTCACAGACCTACAGAAAGATCAGACTACAACATAAACTTAAGACCACAGTGGTCCCTGGGAACACCCAGAAAACAAAAAGGTTCAGAAGAGGAGGAAGAATGGTGGGAGATAGAAGGAAACAGGGAAGAGCCCAGAACCCCAAAAAGGGGAAAACAGGAGATCCTGTATTAAAGACATTTAACTTGTCCTCTAAGTCCTTTAATAATACAGAATTGGAAGTATTATCTAGAGGCCTAAATTTTGCCCCAACAAGAGGACCTAATCCTTTTGACTTATTTATAGACTAATAAGTTTATCTGAAAATTAATCTTATGCAGACATTTTGAGAAATTAAATAAGAAAGAAAATTGAGAATTTCTTTCATGTAATTGGCAAGAGTTCATGAGCTAGTGACGTATGGGATATACATTCCTACCAGGAGGGGCAAAGTTTCCCAAACCTCAAAATGCCTATAAATACACCCCTCACCACACCCACAATTCAGTTTTACAAACTTTGCCTCCCATGGAGGTGGTGAAGTAAGTTTGTGCTAGATTTCTACGTTGATATGCGCTTCGCTGCAGGCTGAAGCCCGGTTTTCCTCTCAGAGTGCAGTGAATGTCAGAGGGATGTGAAGAGAGTATTGCTTATTTGAATACCATGGTCTTCCTCTAGGGGATCTATTTCATAGGTTCTCTGTTATCGGTCGTAGAGATTTCTTCTCCTACCTCCCTTTTCAGATCGACGATATACTCTTATATACCATTACCTCTACTGATTCTCGTTTCAGTACTGGTTTGGCTATCTACTATATGTAGATGAGTGTCTTAGGGTAAGTAAGTCTTATTTCTATTCATGACACTCTAAGCTATGGTTGGGCACTTTATATGTAAAGTTCTAAATATATGTGTTAAACTTATATTTGACATGATTCAGGATAATCAGTATTCCTTCTTTCAGACTGTCAGTTTCATTTTTTTGGGAAAATGCATATGAATTATATTTTTTCTTACCTTAAAAATTTAAATTTTCAATTAACTTTTTTTTTCTAAATTGCGGGCTGTTAGGCTCGCGGGTGCAGAAAATGCTTCAATTTATTGCGTCATTCTTGGCGCAAGACTTTTTTGGCGCAAAAATTTCATCATTTCCGGCGTCATAGTTGACGCCGGAATTTTTCACATGATTGCGTCATTTTTTGACGTATGTGTGTTGCGGACGTTTTTGACGCCAAAAAATATGGGCGTCATTCTTGGCGCCAAAAAATTTGGGCGTTATACTTGGCGCCAAAAATGTGGGCGTCATACTTGGCGCCAGTTTTTTTCACATTATTTCAGTCTCACTTTTTAGTTGCTTCTGGTTTCTAGAGGCTTGTTTTGTTTTGCATTTTTTCCCATTCCTGAAACTGCCATTTAAGGAATTTGATAATTTTGCTTTACATGTTGTTTTTTCTATTACATATTGCAAGATGTCACTACCTGACCCTGGATCAGAATCTACTTCTGGAAAGACGCTGCCTGATGTCGGTTCTACCAAAGCTAAGTGCATTTGTTGTAAACTTTTGGTAACTGTTCCTCCGGCTGTAGTTTGTGTTAGTTGTCATGATAAACTATCAAACGCAGATAATATTTCCATTGGTAATAATCCATTACCTGTTGTTGTTCCTTCAACATCTAATGTTCAGGATGTTCCTGTTAATGTAAAATAATTTGTTTCTAATTCTATTCGGAAGGCTCTGTCTGTTATTCTTCCTTCTAGTAAACGTAAGAGGTCTTTTAAAACTTCTCATATTTCAGATGAATTTTTAAATGACCGCCATCATTCTGACTTATCTATTTCTGATGAGGATCTATCTGGTTCAGAAGATTCTGCCTCAGATATTGACACTGATAAATCGTCATATTTGTTTAAGATGGAGTTTATTCGTTCTTTACTTAAAGAAGTGTTGATTGCATTAGATATGGAGGAGTCTAGTCCTCTTGATATTAAAACTAATAAGCGTTTAAATTCAGTTTTTAAACCTCATGTAGTTATTACAGAAGTTTTTCCAGTTCCTGATGCTATTTCAGAAGTAATTTCTAGGGAATGGAATAGTCTGGGTACTTCATTTACTCCTTCTCCAAGGTTTAAGAAATTGTACCCTTTGCCATCTGATAGATTAGAGTTTTGGGAATAAATTCCCAAAGTTGATGGGGCTATCTCTACTCTTGCTAAACGTACTACTATTCCTACGGCAGATAGTACTTTGTTTAAAGATCCTTTAGATAGGAAGCTTGAATCCTTTCTAAGGAAGGCTTATTTATGTTCAGGTAATCTTCTTAGACCTGCTATTTCTTTGGCTGATGTTGCTGCAGCTTCCACTTTCTGGTTGGAGGCTTTAGCGCAACAAGTGTCAGACCATAATGCTTATAGCATTGTTAAACTTCTTCAACATGCTAATAACTTTGTTTGTGATGCCATTTTCGATATCATTAAAATTGATGTCAGGTATATGTCTTTAGCTATTTTAGCTAGAAGAGCTTTATGGCTTAAAGGGGCATGCCACCCACATTTTTTCTTTTATGATTTAGAAAGAGAATGCAATTTTTTTTTTTTAAACCATTTATTTATGTCCAACAATGAGTACAAGTTCCATGAAAACAAAAAGCCATGATTTTAGAGTTCATAAACAACCAACAGACAAAAAAAAGAAAGACAATGGGAAGAAAATAATGATTATTAACCAAAATTATATATTACCCATCATGTGCACAATTGATAAAACCTAAGCCGTCTGCCTAATTTTTTATTACTCATTGTTGGAGTGTTTTATTTATAAGAATTGAGGAAAAAAGAAGAGGGAAATGAGAAGAAAGAAGAAAAAAAGAGAGGAAGAAAAGGAGAAAAGAAGAAAAAAAAAAAAAAAAAAAGGAGTCCCGGGTCTCTCATTCCCTCCCCAGTTCACCACATACCCAACACCACTAATTCCGAATTCTTAAATGGAGAGATTAAGTAATCGATTTCTCTCTCAGGGAAAATCTTAATAAATGGAGCCCACTTGTCAAAAAATTTCTTTACATCAGGTTCATTGTCTATGTTAGTGTTTTTCTGTTCTAAAACATATTGTTTCTTTAAATGATCCCTGATTTCAACAATGGTTGGCACCGACCTCATTTTCCATTTCTGGCAGAGCAGATATCTGGTAGCTAAGATAGATAGATTAACTAGTTTCTCATTAGGCTGTCGCCCTATTCCAGATTTCAGACAGAATACAATCTGGAACAGGGAGAGAGATATTTGTTCAATTTTAAGTTTACTTTTAAGCCAGTATTCCAGCTTGCTCCAAACATTGCTCACTCTAGGACATTGCCAGAACATATGAACTATGTCAGCAGCAAAATAAGAACATTTGGGACATTTATTAAATTGATGATTACGGACTCTGAGGCCTCTTTCCGGGGTGAAGTATGCCCTATGCAAGAGTTTTAAATGAGCATCACGCCAATTAAGGGAGGATGTTGTTTTTGTTACTTTATTAATTGACAATTGGATAGTTTCTGAGTCAATATTGCTGTATGGGATTAAGGTATCCCAGGACCCGGCCAGTTTTCCCAATATCGGGGTTGCTTTGGTAAGGTTCAATGAGTAGTAACATGGGGCAATAGACATGGAAGAATTTTTAGTTATCATTAACCAGGTTTCTAAACTTCCCAAGGACCAATTCCATCCGATCTTGTGTACAAACTCTGTAATATAGTGTCTTATCTGTAAATATGCATAGAAATCTTTATTTGATAAATTGAATTCATGTCTCAACTCCTCAAAGGATTTAATACATTTTCTCTCCTGATTGACAAAGTGAATAACCCTGTCCAGCCCCTTGCTATGCCATCTATTAAAGATAAGTGAATCCAATCCTGGTTGGAAATTCGGGTTTCTAGTTAGGGGAAGATGTTTTGACCCCATAGGGCTTATAGAGAGGGATTTAGATATTTTGAACCAAGCTTTAATCGGGTTTGAAATGGATTTAAGCTCCTTTATACTTCTGGGGAGATCTTTAGGGCTCGTGTGTGCAAGAGCTATTGGGGAATATGGGTCACATATATTAGATTCAAGGTCATTATTTAAGACATAGTTCTTAATGGAAAACCAATCTGCTATTATGCGGGCCAAAAAGCAAAGATTATAAAATCTTAAGTTCGGAAGTGCCAATCCTCCCAGCTCCCTTGGCACCATTAGTTTAGCAAGGGCTATTTTAGGCCTCTTCCCCTGCCATACAAACTGCCCAATTGATGAGTTCATTGAGCGTATGTCTCTCTCAAATAAAATTAAAGGGACATTCTGTAAAATATAGAGAAGTTTTGGGAGCAGGGTCATTTTAACTAAGGCTGAGCGGCCGGATATTGAAAGTGGTAGATTTTGCCAGGCCTTAAGCCTTTCTTTGATAAAGCTTAACATTGGGGTTATGTTCATCTTATATAGATCTTTTAAATTAATTGGTATTTTGATTCCCAAGTATTTCAATGAATCTGTTACTACTCTAAAGGGTAGGTCTGTCTTACTAGTTTTATTTTTCCTGAGCCACATTAGTTCCGATTTTATCGCATTTACTTTGTATCCTGAGAATACCCCGAAGTGGTCAGTGATTTGCAATAGTTTTGGAATATTTTGCGCTGTATTAGATATGTATATAAGTAGATCATCCGCATATAGTCCGACTTTCATTTCATGCCTCCTAATTTTTATGCCCTCCAGTGAGTTCCTAATTCTAATTGCTAGGGGTTCTATGGCTAGGTCAAAAAGGAGCGGGGAGAGAGGACAGCCCTGACGAGTGCCCCTTTTTAATGTAATTGGTGGGGAGATATCATCGTTAATAATCAATCTTGTGGAAGAGTGACTATAGAGGCTCTCCACAAATTTAGGGAAATTCCCTACAATCCCGAACCCTGCTAATGAGAGAATTAGATGTTTGTGAACTACCATGTCAAAAGCTTTTTCCGCATCAAGTGACAAGATGGCCAGGTCCGGGGAGTCCTCTCCCCCCGCCCCCTGTGGGATCACTCCCTGAATATATTCCATAGTCACCAGTAATTCCCTAATCTTTGCAGACGAGTTACGATTATTGAGAAAACCAGCTTGGTCCGGATGGATTACTATAGATAGAATAGCCTGGAGCCTAGTTGCTAAAATGGAGGAGAGTATTTTATAGTCTGAATTTAGCAATGCAATTGGTCTATAAGACTCCTTACATGTAGGGTCCTTCCCTTCTTTTAAGATCAAAGTAGTTAAAGAAGACGCAAAGGAGGATGTGGGTTGTTTATGAGAAATAAAGATATCATTATAAAGGTTTGCTAAATAAGGAACTATCTCCGACGATAAGATTTTATAGAGCTCATTGGGCAATCCATCCGGTCCAGCTGCCTTGTTCAAGGGGAGCTTAGAGATTATTTTTCCAATTTCTTCCCGCGTAATAGGGGCGTTAAGTCTAGCGGCCTCCTCGGAGGTAATCCTAGGAAAAATAATATTACTGTAGAATTCGGCTGCTTTATCTATGTCAAAGTCTGTATTAGTATAAAGTTGTTGGTAGTATTGATGAAACAAATTTGTGATTTCATCAGAGCTAGAGAGATATTTCTCATTATGTTGGATTTTATCAATGTTAGATTTTTTGTTCTCACTTTTAATTAGTTTAGATAGCATTTTACCAGACCTATTTCCGAATTTGTGTAATTTAGCTTGCAATCTAATCTCGTTATATGTTTCCTGAGCTAGAAAGAAGGTATCTCTTGCTGCTTTAATTCGTATGTACTTTGCCCAGTTTAGAGGAGTTCTCTCTAATAAGTAAGTGTTGTAGGCATTAACCAGAGAATTATAGACTTCCTTTTCCCTTGCTTTTTTTTTTTTATTTTGGATGATGGAATATGCTGTGATTTCTCCTCTGAGGACTGCCTTAGCAGTTTCCCAGAAGATATCTGAGCGGTCCACATAGTTAATGTTAAATTGCGCATATTCCGTGAATCGATTCCTGAGCCACTGTTTAAACTTCAAGTCAGTAAAAAGGAAATAAGGGAAGAAAAAACGGAGGGTCTTTGATTTAGATTGTACCCAATTAAATTCAAGGGAGATAGGCCCGTGGTCTGATAGAAAAATTGGCATTATCTGAGATTTAATCTTTAAGGAACTCAAATGATCACTAATCAAGAATAAATCAATCCTGGACAAAGTTTTGTGAGCCTTGGATAGGCAAGTGAAATCTTGTGTGTCGGGATTCTGATATCTCCAGATATCTCGCAGGGAAAGAATTTGTTTAGTCTTTTTGACCAACTTAAAATCAAGATTATCCTTCTTCTGTTTCAGAGGCTTAGAGTCTTTTCTAAGTCTGTCTATAGGACATTGGGGGGCCATATTAAAGTCCCCCCCCAGAATTAAATAACCTTCCACACAGGAAAGAAGTTTAGTTTGTAATAAATCCCAGAATTCCGGGTCAGTTTTATTCGGGCCATAGACATTACAAATTGTATATTTTGTCTGGCCTATTTTTACTTTGACTACTACATATCTCCCCCCGGGATCGGCCTCAGAGTACAGAACCTCTGCTTGAATTTTTTTGCCTATAAGTATTGCAACTCCCCTTTTCTTCCCTTGACTTGGTGCTACATAGACCTCTTTTACCCAGGATGATTTTAGTTTTAATGACTCCTCTAAACCTAAATGGGTTTCCTGTATTAGGCCAATATCCGCCTGAACCTTCCGCAAATGTGATAAGATGGCTTTACGTTTAATGGGGGAGGAAATTCCTCCAACATTCCACGATACAATTTTAAAATTATCAGGATTAAACGTCATATTTCTCTATGTATAAAGGAAGTGGTATTGGTGGAGTGAGGAGGGACGAGAGAACCGGGCGGGAGGAGAAAGAGGAGAAAGAAAGAAAAAAAAAAGAAAAAAAACACAGAACCCCCAGACAAAAAAGTGGGAAAGGGGGAAAAAATAAAAAAGAGTAAGAGGGGTCTAGTTCCCCTTGGTTTATAGTCACTTCCATCATACTCTGCCTACTTAAGCTGCTAATTTGTAAGCTATATTTATGTATCTAAAGTCTTAAGAAGATTCTCCGCTATTTGAAGATCATCTGTAATGTGTGTTGTCCCATTTATTACTACCTTCAGTTTTGAGGGATAGATAAGGGCCGCCCTACAACCTTGATGAATAAACTTAGAACAAATTGGGGCCAACTCTCTTCTCTTTAAGGCTGTATCTGCCGCAAAATCCTGAAAAATCAGAATTCTACTGTCTTCTATTGTAATTGGTTGGTTCTTCCGAAAATACTGCAGGAGAAGATCTTTATCTTTATAATTCAATAGTCTAGCGATTATAGGTCGCGGTCTGCTAATGTTACTGTCAGGGCGTAGAGGTCCCATTCTATGGGCTCTTTCTACTATAATAGGTGGGTGTGTAGAGGGGATTTTTAGCGCTCTAGTAAGTGTGTGAGAAATAAAGGTATCAAGGTTTTCAAATTTTTTATTTTCAGGAAGACCTATTATTCTCAGGTTGTTCCGCCTAGAGCGGTTTTCGAGGTCTTCGACCCTGTCTAACAATTTTTGTATTATTTTAGCTGAGGTCTCTATTTTGGTACTATGCATCGTTGCTTGGTCTTCTAGGTCTGAGACCCTCTGTTCTGCTTCTTGTAGTCTTCCCGAGAATTGCCTCACTTCTTGGGTTAGAGAGGAAATATCTAGCTTAATATCAGATTTAAGTAGTTCAAATTTGGGGGCGAGAGCCTCCGTGATATTAGACACCAATGCCTGCATATCAAGGTTTTCTGGTAATAATGTCATATTACTGGGGTTTGTTTGTTCCTTAAGTTTCCTGTCTTTATGTCTTCCTGCCATATTTGGGGAAGGATTTTTAGGGGAGTTAGAAAGGAATTTATCCATGTACCACGTGGTGTAAGTGAACAATTAAGTGCCACACGCGAGGAGGGGGGGAGAGAAAGGAGAAAGAAGAAAGAAAAAAAAAAAAAAAAAAAAAAAGGGGGGGGTGAATTGGGAGTGATGGATTGTGTGCGGGAAAAGGTAGTGCAAGTTGTGCCAGTGAGGGAAGCTGGGAGGTGAGGGGGTATTTATCTAGGGGCTACTAGAGCCCGGCGGTGCAAGGGGCACTAGGCCCGTGGTAAGTGAGAAAATTAAGAAGGTACGAAGTTAATGTGTGTATTAATTTATAATGAAGAGTGAGAAGTGAAAAAAGAACAGAAAAAAGTTTATAGTGGTAGCAGGGAGCGTTCCTCTCGAAATCTCCTATGTGTAAACAGGAAGTTACTTGTCAGTCGTAGTTGACCCCTTTATCAGAGTTATCTTTTAATATGGAGGATTGGGGGTCAAAGTGAGAAAGGGAGGAGGAAACACAAGGACTAAAGTTGATAGTTCTACTTGTATGATGTTGTTACTAGTATATGTAGCATGTTTTTATAAGGGTTGTGAACTAAGTGTTTTCCCAGAGACTAAAGCATTTTTTGGTGAGCTTTTATCCCACCTAATGTGATTATGCACTTCTAGTTATTGCAGATTCTTCCCTTTTTTTCTGTTTCCTCACTCTATAAAAATACCTTCAGAGAGTCTGTAACCCCAATATCTAACTTAGCATTCTCCCTCTTCTTCTTATTTGTGTATGTTTAAATGGCGTGAGGGGGAGGGTGGAGAGATTAAATAGCAATTTTAACCTTTTCCCCTCATAAAGGAGGTGAATAACATGTGCTTCTAGTTTAACTATTCCTCTCTACTGTATAAAGCCCTGAGAGATTAACTTTCTTTACCCTTTAGCAGGGAAGATCAAAAATTTAGCTGACAACCAGTACCCACACTAATCATACAGAGCAAACAATGCTTCCTTGAATTAAGACCCTCAACAAAAAGAATACTTTGTAACGGCAGATGCATACAGTGTACGAATTAAGTCAGCCTATACTGAGTATATAAGATAGATACCCTGATAAGCAGTGGTGGTATTTTTAGGGAATCTTTTAACAGCAGTGGGTTAACTTGTTGTGCTAAGGTAGGCCTGACCAGCCTACAATTAACTAAAAATAAATGAGCTATTGAGTCTGGTTTAAGATGTCCGTGAGTAAATACAGTACATTCAATTCTAAGTAAAATACAAGAAACTAATGGGGTCTCAACAGTACTTCTAGCTTAAGAAATGTAAAATATAAATTCTGACTTTGCTTTGCCAGAAAGAGCCTAGCATGGGCCACTATTAGGCTTCCCTCCTTAGTCACACAAATGGCTAAGATAATCAGGATCTATATAGGTCAATGCAAATACTGCATACACAGAGAGTTTAGATATAAGCCCTTTTTGACTAACATGATTTAAATCAGCAGTTATGTTGTAAAAAAAAAAAAAAAAAAAAACTAGGGCTGAATTAACCAAATCTCACATATAGTAAATATTCCAGTGAGGAGTGATAACAACATAAAGAGATTCCTTTGCAACAGGGAAAAAAAGCATAACAATGTAACAGATTTGTTAGAAAAGCTTGTAAATGAAAAGAAAACCCACAAGAAGAAAAACAAAACAAACAGAAAAAAAAAAAAGAAAAAAAAACGGCCTCTTAAATGTATTTTAAGGTGACCCGAAGTCTTATTCTTGTAAAGTCATGTTTTTAAATAAAGCGTTACTCAAACTGCAATGTTTCATAAAGGATTTGCTGGAAAACCATGGATAAAGAATTTACATAGTATCCTCAGTCATTAAATGGCGTATAGGTAACAGAAGATTGTAAACGAAAAAGGATTTGGAGAATATCCCTCAGCTTCACCCTTTTAGCCGTTGTATAGTTCATACATCTTGCTCTTGAAGAAATATGGTAAAGGCTTTTCACCTCTTAAGGTATTAATAGTACCGTGTCCCCTTGCTGTCTTGAGTTATCCCACTCAGTGAATTTCCAACCCAGCCATGCTCAGCCCCGTGTAGCTTCCAAGGATCGTCCTCGAGTTCCCCAAATTACTGTATAACCCTAGGCACAATGTTCAGCAAGGAAAAACTCACCCCCTCTCTCGCCGCCCGGCCGCCCGCCAATTCCTCGTCGGCGTCTGGATCTCTGCCGATTAGACCGCCTCCAGTACCTCCTGCTCCAGAGTCCAATCAGGGATCATGATCAGCGCCCCTCACGCAACATCGGTGGGAGGGGGGAAGAAGGAACCACGTCAGGCACCAACAGCCACACGGACAGCAGCCCCAGCATCCGGTCCCCGATCCAACACCGGAGCCCGTCTCCCTCCCACGCAGCACCGGTGGGGGAGGGGGCGGGACAGGCGCCGGTGAGCAAGACGCCGGAGCAGGGTCCCCGAACAGCAGGTAGGTTGAGGGCCTTGCAAAGCAGACAGCGCGGTCAGCGGATTTAAGAGTTTATCCTGGCGGGGGCTACAGGCGCGGGGGGGAGGCAAGCAGCTTAGACTTGGGCTGATAGGCAGGTCTCCGTATAAAGATAACTGGGATATCCTAGGGTTAGGGCTCAGTTAGTATTGCATATAGTTGTTTCAGACCACATATGCCCGTTGATGTAAAAGGAAAGGCATATTCAGGTAGCTGGAAGTTGGCTTACGCCAGTGGAATGACGTGCCACTGGTAAGGGGTTCCAGAGCAGATATTCTTAACTGTCCAGAAAAACAGCCCAAAAACTTGGGACAGGGCGCGAGAGTTTCACCGCCAATGTTTGTGGGACTGGAGCTGCGAGCTCAGCAACACCTGTCAAGCTCCTCCTCCACCGGAACCACCAAGAGAATGCAATTTTAAACATCTTTCTAATTTAGTTATATTATCTAATTTGTTTTATTCTCTTGATATTCTTTGATGAAAAGCATATCTAGATATGCTCACTAGCTGCTGATTGGTTGCTGCACATAGAAGCCTTGTGTGATTGGCTCACCATGTGCATTGCTTTTTCTTCAACTAAGGATATCTAGAAAATGAAGCAAAATAAATAATGGAAGTAAATTGTAATGTTGTTTAAATTTCTATTCTCTATCTGAATCATGAAAGAAAGATTTTGGGTTTAGTGGCCCTTTAAGTCTTGGAATGCAGATATGACTTCTAAGTCAACGTTGCTTTCTCTTTCTTTCCAAGGTAATAAATTATTTGGTTCTCAGTTAGATTCAATAATTTCAACTGATACTGGGGGGAAGGGAGCCTTTTTGCCTCAGGACAAAAAATCTAAAGGTAAATATAGGGCTGCTAATCGTTTTCGTTCCTTTCGTCAGAATAAGGAACAAAAGCCTGACCCTTCCCCTAAAGGAACAGTTTCCGTTTGGAAACCTTCTCCAGTCTGGAATAAATCCAAGCCTTTTAGAAAGTCAAAACCAGCTCCCAAATCTGCATGAAGGTGCGGCCCTCATTCCAGCACAGCTGGTAGGGGGCAGGTTACGATTTTTCAAAGATGTTTGGATCAATTCGATTCAAAGTCTTTGGATTCAGAACATTGTTTCACAAGGGTACAGAATAGGTTTCAAGGTAAGACCGCCTGTGAGATTTTTTCTCTCACGCATTCCATTAAACCCAGTAAAGGCTCAGGCGTTTCTGAAATGTGTTTCAGACCTAGAGTCGGCTGGGGTAATTGTGCCAGTTCCAGTTCTGGAACGGGGTCTGGGGTTTTACTCAAATCTGTTCATTGTACCAAAGAAGGAGAATTCCTTCAGACCAGTTCTGGATCTAAAAATATTGAATCGTTATGTAAGGATACCAACATTCAAAACGGTGACTATAAGGACTATTCTGCCTTTTGTTCAGTAAGGGCATTATATGTCTACAATAGACTTACAGGATGCATTTCTTCATATTCCTATCCATCCAGATCACTATCAGTTTCTGAGATTCTCTTTTCTAGACAAGCATTACCAGTTTGTTGCTCTTCCGTTTGGCCTAGCAACAGCTCCAAGGATCTTTTCAAAGGTTCTCGGTGCCCTTCTCTCTGTAATCAGAGAACAGGGTATTTCCTTATTTGGACGATATCTTGGTACTTGCTCAGTCTTTACATTCTGCAGAATCTCATACGAATCAACTTGTGTTGTTTCTTCAAAGACATGGTTGGAGGATCAATTTACCAAAGAGTTCCTTGATTCCTCAGACAAGGGTAACCTTTTTGGGTTTCCAAATTGATTCAGTGTCCATGACTTTGTCTCTAACAGAAAAGAGATGTCTGAAATTAGTTTCAGCTTGTCTAAACCTTCAGTCTCAATCATTCCCTTCGGTAGCTTTGTGCATGGAAATTCTAGGTCTCATGACTGTTGCATCGGACGCGATCCCTTTTGCTCATTTTCACATCAGACCTCTCCAGCTTTGTATGCTGAACCAATGGTGCAGGGATTATACAAAGATATCACAATTAATATCCTTAAATCCCAATGTTCGATCTTCTCTGACTTGGTGGTTGGATCACCATCGTTTAATTCAAGGGGCCTCTTTTGTTCGTCCAACCTGGACTGTGATCTCAACAGATGCGAGTCTTTCAGGTTGGGGAGCTGTATGGGGATCTCTGACAGCGCAGGGGGTTTGGGAATCTCAGGAGGCGAGATTACCAATCAACATTTTGGAACTCCGTGTAAAGAAAAAAAAGAGAGAGCGCACAAAAGACTCAAGTGTAGATTTTATTCACAGAGTTTGCACATATAATAAATTGCACTTACTAGAAATAAAGTTCAAGTCGAAGTCAGAGCGTCGGACCTGTCAGCCGGTACCTGACGCGTTTCCCCCAGTCAGCGGCTGGGCTTTCTCAAAGGATATAAAATCGGATATCCGATTTTTTTATCCTTTGAGAAAGCACAGCCGCTGACTGGGGGAAATGCGTCAGGTACCGGCTGACAGGTCCGACGCTCTGACTTCGACTTGATCCGCTCCCTCCTTCTGGCAGACAGGCAGTTAGCAAGGGCATCCGGAAAGCCCTGTTACAGAACCGGTTTTGCATATAAACACCTGGAGACACTGACTTCCTAGGCAGCAGTGTGGAGCGGCTACTTAAGCAGAGGAAAGAGAGTTGAACTCTGAATGCCTTTTTAACTTTATTTCTAGTAAGTGCAATTTATTATATGTGCAAAACTCTGTGAATAAAATCTACACTTGAGTCTTTTGTGCGCTCTCTCTTTTTTTCTTTACATGTATCACTATCCCCATTTACACAATCTAAAATGACATATTACCCTATATTTTGAAAAACTCTTCATATGGGAAATATATGAGAACTTATATGAGAACTTATAAGAGGTATTGTTTAATGTAAATACAAACAGTGTGCAATACTTTGTCTTACTGTTGGTTTGATAACACATATAGTGTGCAACACTTTGGCATTTTCTTTATATATCTTTTGCGTACAGTCCAATTGGATTTTTTATATAACTGCTTTTTCTTTTTAATTAATTGTATCTTGCTCGCTTATTTATTGTTACTATGGAGCTGCTAAATTGAGGTGCTATTATGAATTTTTTACGAAATTTTTACGCTGTTTTAGGAATTTTTAGTATTTTATAACATCATTTTTAGCGGATTGACCTGTGCTTATATCTATATTTTGTTTTTTAAAATTTTTTTTTTTATATTTATTTGGGAACATAAAATATTAATCTATTACTTTTCATATACACATATATCATTGTATTTATTGTTACATTGAGTACTGTATCAGTACATATAGCGCAATTTACTTTTCTTTTGTTGTATTTTGGAACTCGTGCGATTTTCAGAGCTCTTCAGTTCTGGCCTCTTCTGAAGAGAGAATCGTTTGTTTTCAGACGGACAATGTCACAACCGTGGCATATGTCAATCATCAAGGGGGGACTCACAGTCCTCAGGCTATGAAAGAAGTATCTCGGACACTTGTATGGGCGGAATCCAGCTCCTGTCTAATTTCTGCGGTTCACATCCCAGGTATAGACAATTGGGAAGCGGATTATCTCAGTCGCCAGACGTTACATCCGGGTGAATGGTCTCTTCACCCAGAGGTATTTCTTCAGATTGTTCAAATCTGGGGACTTCCAGAAATAGATCTGATGGCCTCTCATCTAAACAAGAAACTTCCCAGGTATCTGTCCAGATCCAGGGATCCTCAGGCGGAAGCGGTGGACGCATTATCACTTCCTTGGAATTATCAACCTGCTTATATCTTTCCGCCTCTAGTTCTTCTTCCAAAAGTGATTTCCAAAATCCTAATGGAGCGTTCGTTTGTACTGCTGGTGGCTCCAGCATGGCCACACAGGTTTTGGTATGCGGATCTCATTCGGATGGCCAGTTGCCAACCTTGGACACTTCCATTAAGGCCAGACCTTCTATCTCAAGGCCCATTTTTCCATCAGGATCTCAAATCATTAAATTTGAAGGCATGGAGATTGAACGCTTAATACTTAGTCATAGAGGTTTCTCTGATTCAGTGAATAATAATAATTTCTTGGTGTTCTTCACATAAATTCTCTTGGCATTCTTTTAGAATTCCTAGAATTTTACAGTTTCTTCAGGATGGTTTGGAAAAAGGTTTGTCTGCAAGTTCCTTGAAAGGACAAATCTCTGCTCTTTCTGTACTTTTTCACAGAAAGATTGCTAATCATCCTGATATTCATTGTTTTGTACAGGCTTTGGTTCGTATTAAGCCTGTCATTAAGTCAATTTATCCTTCTTGGAGTCTTAATTTGGTTCTGAGGGCTTTACAGGCTCCTCCGTTTGAACCTATGCATTCTCTGGATATTAAATTACTTTCTTGGAAAGTTTTATTCCTTTTGGCCATCTCTTCTGCTAGAAGAGTTTCTGAGTTATCTGCTCTTTTTTGTGAATCTCCTTTTCTGATTTTTCATCAGGATAAGGCGGCGTTGCGGACTTCATTTAATTTTTTACCTAAAGTTGTGAATTCTAACAACATTAGTAGAGAAATTGTTGTCCCTTCTTTGTGTCCTAATCCTAAGAATTCTCTGGAGAGATCTTTACATTCTTTGGATGTAGTTAGAGCTTTAAAATATTATGTTGAAGCTACTAAAGATTTCAGGAAGACTTCTAGTCTATTTGTTGTCTTTTCTGGTTCTAGGAAAGGTCAGAAGGCTTCTGCCTTTTCTTTGGCATCTTGGTTAAAGTCTTTGATTCATCATGCTTATGTGGAGTCGGGTAAATCCCCGCCTCAAAGGATTACGGCTCATTCTACTAGGTCAGTTTCTACTCCCTGGGCTTTTAAGAATGAAGCTTCTGTTGATCAGATTTGCAAAGCAGCAACTTGGTCTTCTTTGCATACTTTTACTAAATTCTACCATTTTGATGTTTTTTCTTCTTCTGAAGCAGCTTTTGGTAGAAAAGTACTTCAGGCAGCTGTTTCAGTTTGATTCTTCTGCTTATAATTTCATTTTTTTTCATATTAAGGTTAAAACTTTTTGATTTGGGTTATGGATTATTTTTTCAGCGGAATTGGCTGTCTTTATTTTATCCCTCCCTCTCTAGTGACTCTTGCGTGGAAGTTCCACATCTTGGGTATCTGCTATCCCATACGTCACTAGCTGATGGACTCTTGCCAATTACATGAAAGAAAACATAATTTATGTAAGAACTTACCTGATAAATTCATTTCTTTCATATTGGCAAGAGTCCATGAGGCCCACCCCTTTTTGTGGTGGTTATGATTTTTTGGTATAAAGCACAATTATTCCAATTCCTTGTTTGATGCTTTCGCTCCTTTCTTATCACCCAACTTCTTGGCTATTCGTTAAACTGAATTGTGGGTGTGGTGAGGGGTGTATTTATAGGCATTTTGAGGTTTGGGAAACTTTGCCCCTCCTGGTAGGAATGTATATCCCATACGTCACTAGCTCATGGACTTTTGCCAATATGAAAGAAATGAATTTATCAGGTAAGTTCTTACATAAATTATGTTTTTTAAAAGACCTTACAGATTCAGATCTAGGTAAACTTAATACTTTAGAGGAATTAAATAGGGAAAGTATAGATCTTCTTCAAAACAGGTCATTACACATCAAAAATCACTCCAACCTAAAACCATCTTCAATCTTCTTCCCCACTCAGTCCAAAGGGAATTCGATTCCAACATTCAGTGATTTAGTTCAAAAAGATCTACAATCCTTATGTGAAAACTATATAAAATTTAGAAAGACAATCTCAGAAAAAGAGAAAAATTGGCCTTAAACTCCATTGAAGAAATGGATAATATTGTCCTCCGAGAGGCGGACAAAGGAGGTGGATTAGTGATACAGAATAAAATGGACCATCTTTCAGAGGCAGAAAGACTACTTAACAACACAAACACATATAAAAAAAACTCCAAGGAGATTCAACTAAAATATTCCAAAGAGAATACAATTCCCTCATAGATACAGCAAACTTTCAAAAACTACTCAATAAAAAACGAGCTGCAATACCTCATACATGAATATCCAAAACGTGCTATATTCTATCACTTGCCCAAAATTCACAAAAATCAGATAAATCCACCAGGCCGTCCCATTGTGTCCGGAATAGACTCGCTTACAGTGAGAATATCTGAATACTCTGACTATTTTTTAAAACTTATAGTTCCTACCTTAAACTCATATCTTAGAGATTCAACTGATACAATTATCAAAATCAGTCAAATAGAATGGAAAGACACTAGATGTGTCATCCCTCTATACCAGTATACCCCACGAGTTGGGAATAACTGTCATGATCCGGTGTACATGCGCTCAGGACACAGACCCTTGGGGCAGTGGTAGGGATTTGAAGACACCGACCCCTGACCCGGGGAAGAGTATCCTGGACGTGGATAGATGATATTCTGTGATTCATAGTTGCTAGAAGTTATTGTAGAATAAATGGAGAGTGCAACATTTGTATACAATATATTCTGAGTTCACTGTGACTTATGGTTAGTTAATAGAAGTAACTGCAGGATTCAATGAGAGAAAAATATAGCAAAGTGGAATGTTCAGGCTTCAGAGTAATCTGGTAAAAGATTGACACTTAGATGCAAACTAAGGATTGTTGCAGGTTCACAGTACATAATATTATATAAAGCTGTATGTCAGAGTTAAAGCACAGCTGCACAGGTACTTAGACAAGCTGCAAGTTTAGGCATTAATTACTGTTTGTGCATTTAGATGCAAACTTGGTTTGTTGCAGGTTCACAGTACATATTATTATAAAGAGCTGTATGTCAGTAATTAGCAGAGCAGCACAGGTGAAAGTTAAGTTTAAGGCAACAATTACTGTTTGAACATATATTGGAGAATCACAGGAAAGCTTTTAATTGAACACATAGATGCAGAGTTCAGAATATGTTAACATATTTGCAGCAGGATATTTCAGCAATGACAACTTGTAGCAGAGAAATAGTTATAAAGTTCTGAGTTGGATGCTGTTGTAATTAGAGAGTGATGATAACCAAAAGCATGCTTGATTTATAATAAAGTTCTGAGTTTGTTAAGTAGCAGTGTCCAGGAAACAGAAAATGGAATAATTTGGATACTTGCGATTTGATGATTTTAGGCATTGGAATAGAAAATGCTGTAGGTTGAAATAGTTGGTAAATTCATACAGGAAACAGTCACAGACCTCTGTTGTTCAGGATCACAACTTCAATGTTAATGCAAGGCACATTAGACCTGAGAAGGCTTAAAAAGAGGCTGAGGTAATCAGGTGCATGAATGATTAATGAGGCAGGCAGGCAAGCTGAATGTGAATACTGCCCAAATGCAGCAGTCAGAGAAGGATTTCTTAAAGGGATAGTGACATTAGGCTGAGATATGTTACAGATTCCCCTCCTTAAAGGCGACCTCCGGGCGCCCAATACAATCCAAAAGGAGAGAGAACAAAATCGATATGGAGAATCGGTAGTAGGTGTATGGAGGTAGTGAGTCCAATCGGAAATCAAGAAAGGAGGGTTGGAGATCTCTTGAAAAAGTTGAATGATGAAGTAAAGGCCATGTAATTCAAGTATCAAAAGATCTTGACAATGATGAGAGCAAAACTTGAAGTCAACTTTTTTGTAGTCATCGTGAGAATGCATGAACGTAACATACAATGAGCTTCCTACCACAGAATCCTCCTGAGGGTAGACAGGTGGATGTTCTTCATGATAGATGACCATGTACATAGCCAATGAAAAGGCAGCCAGTCCTAGAGATATGAATAGGCTTTCCTCAGCTTCAGAAATAGAGATGCAGCATTCTGGATTGATAACCAGATTAACCACCTTTGGGTCAGAGATTTGAGTATCCTCAGAATTAACCTCTTGGCTGAGGATTAGATATACTCCAAAAGAAAAAGCTATAGCCACTTCTAACGCATTAGCAGGGCTTTCTTCAAAATAGGAGATAGGAGTATAGAGTGCAAGATTTGTCCAGTTCTTGCCATCTTCTAATTCAAAATGAAATGTCTCCTTACTGGATTCAGAATCAAAAGTGTTCTCACTAAGAATAGGTATATGAATGTCCACACCAGGGCAAGGTTCAGGAATACCCACATCTGGGCAAGATTCAGTCATATCCTCAGTAGGATCAGGTGAAGGAATGCCCATGCCAGGGCAATGTTCAGAAGTACCCACATCTGGGCAAGGTTCAGGAATATCCTCAGTAGGATCGGGTGAAGGAATGCCCATGCCAGGGCAAGGTTCAACTATAGAGAAAGAAAAAGAACCCACTTTAGAGCCAGGAACCATACTCTCTTCTGAGCAGAGGGCAAGGCTTTCTTCAGGGTTCATAAACGAAGAATTAACAAGACCCACTTTAGAGCCAAGAACCATACTCGCTTCTGAGTAGAGGGCATGGCTATCTTCAGGATCAAGTATTATTACACCCATTTCTGGGTTAAACAAAGGAATACCCATACCAGGGTCAAAAACAGGAGAGTCCACCTTGATGTCAGGTTTAGTAGTAGAATCATGGAAAACAGGAACAGGAATGGGCACAGGGGAATCTTCTTGAAGAATTTTTGTACAAGTTTCAGGTTCAAGAATGTCCACTTGCGAACTTGGTTCAAAGTTGTCCTCACAGGATTGAGTATCAGGAATTCCTGTACAGGAAACTGATGTAGTAGAAAATGTAGGTTGATGCAAAGTATCTCCCAAGGGAAACAATTTCTTAGATGCAATAACAGAAGAATTTTGAGAAGGTGAAGTGTACTGAAATATGCCACACTCAGGTAGATGCGGAGGAATTGTGACACAAGATTCTGACTGAGAAGTTATCTGGAGTTCAGCAGGCATGCTTATTTGAGTTTGAATATCAGAGCTAAATTCTCCAGGGATTATCTCTGGTAAACTGAAATGATGTATATCTGGAACAGAATTATCTTTTGCTTCTAGCACAGGGTTTACAGGTATTGAGGCAGCATGAGAGGGATGCAAGAAATCAATAGTTGGAAACAGGTTTTGTAGTTGTTGTAGAGTCTGAGAAGAGATACCATTAGATGCTTTAAGAAGAGACTGATAGTGACTATAGACATCATCCAGCTCGGTGTTGACAGTGTCAGGAGGCAAGAGAGGGTCTGGTACAACAGAATCTAAAACAGGGGAATCAGGCTGAGTTTCCTCTTTGCACTTCTGATTTTCTGTGGGCAGAAGGATTTTCTTCTTCTTCTTCTTCTTCTTTTTCTTAGAGAGCTTAGATTTCTTCCCAGTATTAGGCTTCTTAGGTTGCTGCCATTGTGGCTTGTAGTAAGGTTGAGAACAGAAATCCTCTTCATCACTGGATGCATAATTCTGATGTGATAAATCAGCATAGTAGTTGAGGGGACCTTTACTCCTAACAGCAGTCTGTAAACTAGATGTCCTTTCTTCCAGCTCTGAATCTGTCCAATCTAACGAATCCATCGTAATATCAGAAATAGGAAGATCAGTATGTCCATGAGAGGTTTCATGATGGGAGCTGTCTGTATCATCCATGTTGTAAATATAACAACCAAGGATGTCATTATAGCAAATAGGTTGAGGTCTTGTCTGAGTTTGTGGTGAATTAAAGTTGCGCTCATACCAGTCTAATGCCAATTCAGCTGGATCTGTGAAGTCATCCTCCTTGTTGACATATACAGACTCAGAATCAGTATCATCAGGATAGGAATCACAAACAGGAGGAGTAGATGGTATTCTGGAACAGTAGTCCTGTCTCTTTAAATATTTAAAGGTCTGAATTTTTTCTGCTGAATCTATGAATGCATCCTCTTCAGTTACATAGTCAGACTCAGAATCAGTTTCACCAAAATGGAAACCACGAACATGAGGAACAGATGAAATTCTAGAAAAGTGGTTCTGTCTCTTTAAATCTTTAAAGATCTGAATTTTTTCTGCTGAATCGATGGATACATTCTCTTCATTTTCATAGTCAGATTCAGAATCAGTTTCACCAAAATGGTAATCACGAACATGAGGAACAGATGACATTTTAGAAAAGTGGTTCTGTCTCTTTAAATCTTTGAAAGCCTGAATTTTTTCTGCTGAAGCTATGGTTAAATCCTCTTCATTTCCATAGTCAGATTCAGGATCAGTTTCACCAAAATGGTAACCACGAACATGAGTAGAGGATTGTCTTGAATGGGAGTACTGTGTCTTTAAATTTTTTAAAGTTTGAAAATCTTCTGTTTTTCCTTTAGGGATTGCTTGGGTCTGAGTTATGTTGTAATTTTTTATTTTCCTTTGAGGGTCGGTGCATCCACTACCACTGCGGATCCCTTTTTTAGGCATTAACATTCTGTCATGATCCGGTGTACATGCGCTCAGGACACAGACCCTTGGGGCAGTGGTAGGGATTTGAAGACACCGACCCCTGACCCGGGGAAGAGTATCCTGGACGTGGATAGATGATATTCTGTGATTCATAGTTGCTAGAAATTATTGTAGAATAAATGGAGAGTGCAACATTTGTATACAATATATTCTGAGTTCACTGTGACTTATAGTTAGTTAATAGAAGTAACTGCAGGATTCAATGAGAGAAAAATATAGCAAAGTGGAATGTTCAGGCTTCAGAGTAATCTGGTAAAAGATTGACACTTAGATGCAAACTAAGGATTGTTGCAGGTTCACAGTACATAATATTATATAAAGCTGTATGTCAGAGTTAAAGCACAGCTGCACAGGTACTTAGACAAGCTGCAAGTTTAGGCATTAATTACTGTTTGTGCATTTAGATGCAAACTTGGTTTGTTGCAGGTTCACAGTACATATTATTATAAAGAGCTGTATGTCAGTAATTAGCAGAGCAGCACAGGTGAAAGTTAAGTTTAAGGCAACAATTACTGTTTGAACATATATTGGAGAATCACAGGAAAGCTTTTAATTGAACACATAGATGCAGAGTTCAGAATATGTTAACATATTTGCAGCAGGATATTTCAGCAATGACAACTTGTAGCAGAGAAATAGTTATAAAGTTCTGAGTAGGATGCTGTTGTAATTAGAGAGTGATGATAACCAAAAGTATGCTTGATTTATAATAAAGTTCTGAGTTTGTTAAGTAGCAGTGTCCAGGAATCAGAAAATGGAATTATTTGGATACTTGCGATTTGATGATTTTAGGCATTGGAATAGAAAATGCTGTAGGTTGAAATAGTTGGTAAATTCATACAGGAAACAGTCACAGACCTCTGTTGTTCAGGAACACAACTTCAATGTTAATGCAAGGCACATTAGACCTGAGAAGGCTTAAAAAGAGGCTGAGGTAATCAGGTGCATGAATGATTAATGAGGCAGGCAGGCAAGCTGAATGTGAATACTGCCCAAATGCAGCAGTCAGAGAAGGATTTCTTAAAGGGATAGTGACATTAGGCTGAGATATGTTACAATAACAGATATGAAATATTTTCTAAATGAAACAGAACTAACAAAAGAACATCAGGAGTTCATTCTAGAATGTATATGTTTCGTTCTTAAAAAACTACTTTGATTTTAAAAACCTATTTTACCGGCAGATTAGTGGAACTGCCATGGGTACGCAAATCTATACATGGCTATATGGGAAAAAGAGTATATTTACAATAATAACCCATTCAAGGAGAACATAATCTGGTGGGGTAGATAAATCGATGATATTATCCTAATATGGAATGGAGATGACCCCACAAACACCAGATTTATTGACTACGTAAACGAGAAAAATCTAAATCTAAAATTTACGTCTAAACTGTCTAAAAAATATATCGAATTCCCAGACCTTATTTTATTCCATGAAAACAACACAATCTGTACGAAACTATATAGTAAAGAAACAGATTGCAATGGTTATCTGAGGGCTGACAGTGGTCACTATAAACCATGGACACAAAACATACCGTATGGACAATTCCAATGGTTAAAAATAAATTGTTCAAAAACAAGTGACTACAATAAAAAGGCTGAAATATTGAAGAACAAATTATCACAAAAAAACTTATAGAAAATTCACTAAATAAAGTGGAAAACTTGGATAGGAAAAATGTATTAATGTCCAAAAAAGAAAGTCAGAAGAAAAAGTCCAATAAAATCTATAGGAATGATAACAACATACAACAAAGCAGCACCTGAAATAAAGAAAATCTTGAGGAAGTACTGACCCATCCTTTAACAGGACAGGCTCCTCAAAGACAGTATAGAACCAACACCAAAAATAACATTCAGAAAAAATAAAAATCTAAAACAGATTTTGGCACCTAGTAAATTAAGACAACCAATCACTAAGAAGAACTGGCTTGCATCTACAACTAAGGTATCTACCTGGTGTAAGTTCAGTACACCAGGTAGATACCACGAGAGATACATATAGAATAGAATGAGATGACTCTTACAAAATATATTTATGTAGAGAATAGGAACATATAACTCACGCATCCCCCAAAAAACTAGAAGTCCCTATTAAACCTAGGAGGAAATCAAGGGACAAAGTAGTATCAACAATCACAAAATATTTAATATGGTTTGCCAAGACAACAGAAATAAACATACGACGATAGGATACAGAATAAAATTAATAAGATCTGCATACAAAACATAGAGTAAAATAAGAAGAAGTTATAACTTATACACATCAGGAGGACTCTAAGATCGTGCCTAACATAGTAGGAGATTTTTAGAATAGCAAGCACATTAAATTTAACACGGGTTGCCATAGCAACATTAATACACAAGACGACTGCCGGTAGTAAGTGTGATAAGTTACGTCACATGCTTAGAGGAAAAGTACTCCCACTTAGCACCTTTTAAATTGCAAGTCAGATTCCCTGACTGTCCACAATCCTCTGACGAAGAAGTACAGTGTTACTTCGAAACGCGTAAGGACAGCTACGGTGGGCACAACAGGGATTTATCTCTACTGGCAATCTTTTATTTGGTAACCAAATCTGTATATAAATACAGTTATTAGAGATGAATGCTCTAATCGATTGTTTTTTACGCTGTTTAGATTTTAAGTATACATTTTTATGCACTGGGCCTAACGGTGAGTTGTTTATACTTAACCGATACAGGCAGGCTGTTAGTGCAAGCTTTTATAAACATTACAGGTACAAATAAGTTATATTCACTCTTTGTATAATACCTACCTATAAACTATATGCAGTGATCCGTCACTACTACTACTTGACGCAAAGAACTGACACTGGAAAATACTGTTTCTATACACACATTGTATTTTAGTATAAAAATACATATCAATAGACCAGAGTTAAGTGTAGGGTGGATACATCTAATATTAAAACTGCTACACGCCTTTATACCTCTAGCAGTTTTAATATTAGATGTATCCACCCTACACTTAACTCTGGTCTATTGATATGTATTTTTATACAAATTGTTAGCCATTTAGGTTTATTAGTTAGGTTGATTTATGTCTATTAGGGATGTTCATATAAATAATCCAATTCATTATTGCTTTTAAGCTGCTGCATCTTTGGTTACCAACATAGATCTTTTTATTGCATACTCTATTTTATATTTTTTATATATATTCTCAAATTAATTGTCAGTCATCTAGCTATGGTAGTTAGGTTGCCAGTTGTCCAATAGAGGTGTCTATAGTTATATGTTCACTTTTGACATGAATATATCTTTTAGGCTGTTGCTTCTCTAGCTACTGTTATAGACTCCTTCACAGTTTTCTGTGACACATGTGCTTCATCTGAAACTCAGGCTGGTTTTTAAACTCCCTTTTTTATATTCCCTAATTTTAACTCATTATTTTTTATAGACTTAAATTTTCAATGATCCATTTATTGGATACTCTGTATGCTTCACCACATATATGAATTGTCTTTAATAGTAAATATATTGTCCTTAACAGTCCATATTTAATACATTGTCCTTATTGCTGTTACCATCTATCTGATTCACATGCACTCAGTATGTGTTTCAATCTCCAATTTGTTTGGTTTTGACTATGGGGGGTAGTTATCAAGCCGTCAACCTCAAATACGCTGGAATTCCGCAGCGTATTTGTGGCGAGGCTGATTCGCCTTAGTTATCAAAGGCTAGATCCCGGCAAAAGTAGAATTTTGTGATGTAAACTTCGATCCGCCGGACTCAGTCCGACACAGATCGATTCTTACGTCATTTCAGATGTTCCGCACACAAGTGCGGCAGAATCTGACTACTTTTGCTAGTTATCAAAAAACTAGCAGGTACGCTCGGCACTTTTACGGCCCAGCGTACCTGGTTTTCAAACCGCCACCCTGGAGGCGGCGGATCCCATAGGAATCAATGGGAGTCTGACCATAGCGAAAGTTCATGTTCGCTGCTGACAGACATCCCATTGATTCCTATGGGAGCTATCTACACCTAACACCCTAACATGTACCCCGAGTCTAAACACCACTAATCTGTCCCCCCCTACACTGCCGCAACTAAATAAAGTGTTTAACCCCTAAACCGCCGCTCCCGGAGCCCACCGCAAGCTACTCTATACATATTAACCCCTAAACCGCTGCTCCCGGAGCCCACCGCAACTATAATAAATGTCTTAACCCCTAAACCGCCGCTCCCGGAGCCCACCGCCACCTACATTATACCTAGTAACCCCTATCCTGCCCCCCCTATACCGCCGCCCTCTATAATAAAGTTATTAACCCCTATCCTGCTGATCCCACACCTCGCCGCAAATAAATAAATAGTTTAACCCCTAAAGCGCCGCTCCCTGAACCCACCGCAACCTATATTAAATTTATTAACCCCTATCCTGCCCCCCCTACACCGTCGCCACCTATAATAAATTTATTAACCCCTATCCTGCCCCCCACTACACCGCCGCCACTGTAATAAAATTATTAACCCCTAAACCTAAGTCTAACACTAACCCTAACACCCCCCTAACTTAAATATTAATTAAATAAATCTAAATAATATTTCTCTTATTAACTAAGTTAATCCTATTTAAAAATAAATACTTACCTTTAAAATAAACCCTAATATAGCTACAATATAAATAATAATTATATTGTAGCTATTTTAGGATTTATTTTTATTTTACAGGTAACTTTCAATTTATTTTAACTAGGTACAATAGCTATTAAATAGTTATTAACTATTTAATAGCTTACCTAGCTAAAATAAAGAGAAATGTACCTGTAAACTAAAAACTAACCTAAGTTACAATTACACCTAACACTACACTATATTTTAATAAATTATTCCTATTTAAAACTAAATACTTACCTGTAAAATAAACCCTAAGATAGCTACAATATAATTAATAATTACATTGTAGCTATCTTAGGATTTATATTTATTTTACAGGTAACTTTGTATTTATTTTAGCTAGTTAGAATAGTTATTAAATAGTTATTAACTATTTAATAACTACCTAGCTAAAAGAAATACAAAATTACCTGTAAAATAAATCCTAACCTAAGTTACAATTAAACCTAACACTACACTATCATTACATTAATTAAATAAATTAACTACAAATAACTACATTTAAATACAATTACATAAACTAACTAAAGTACAAAAAATAAAAAAAGCTGTTACAAAAAATAAAAAAAATAAGTTACAAACATTTTAAAAATATTACAACAATTTTAAGCTACTTACACCTAATCTAAGCCCCCTAATAAAATAACAAACCCCCCCAAAATAAAAAAATGCCCTACCCTATTCTAAATTAAAAAAGTTCAAAGCTCTTTTACCTTACCAGCCCTTAAAAGGACCTTTTGTGGGGCATGCCCCAAAGAATTCAGCTCTTTTGCCTGTAAAAGAAAAATACAACCCCCCCAACATTAAAACCCACCACCTACATACCCCTAATCTAACCCAAACCCCCCTTAAAATAACCTAACACTAATCCCCTGAAGATCATCCTACCTTGAGTCGTCTTCACTCAGCCGAGCAGCGATGGAACCGAAGTGGACATCCGGAGCGGAAAAAGTTATCCTCCAAGCAGCGCTGAAGAAATCTTCCATCCGATGAAGTGATCCTCCAAGCGGCGCTGAAGAAGTCTTCGATCCGGGCGATGTCATCTTCCAACAGGCGCTGAAGAAGTCTTCTATCCGGGCGATGTCATCTTCCAAGCCGGGTCTTCAATCTTCATCCCGCCGACGCGGAACATCCTTCTTTACCGACGGACTACCGACGAATGAAGGCTCCTTTAAGGGACGTCATCCAAGATGGCGTCCCTTCAATTCCGATTGGCTGATAGGATTCTATCAGCCAATCGGAATTAAGGTAGGAAAAATCTGATTGGCTGATTGAATCAGCCAATCAGATTCAAGTTCAATCCGATTGGCTGATCCAATCAGCCAATCAGATTGAGCTTGCATTCTATTGGCTGTTCCGATCAGCCAATAGAATGCGAGCTCAATCTGATTGGCTGTTAGGGTTAGTGTTAGACTTAGGTTAATAATTTTATTACAGTGGCGGTGGTGTAGTGGGGGGCAGGATAGGGGTTAATAAATTTATTATAGGTGGCAACGGTGTAGGGGGGGCAGGATAGGGGTTAATAAATTTAATATAGGTTGCGGCGGGTTCAGGGAGCGGCGGTTTAGGGGTTAAACTATTTATTTATTTGCGGCGAGGTGCGGGATCAGCAGGATAGGGGTTAATAACTTTATTATAGAGGGCGACGGTATAGGGGGGGCAGGATAGGGGTTACTAGGTATAATGTAGGTGGCAGCGGTGTCCGGGAGCGGCGGTTTAGGCGTTAATACATTTATCAGAGTTGCGGCAGGGTCTAGGAGCAGCGGTTTAGGGGTTAATAACTTTATTTAGTTGCGGGGGGCTCCGGGGGCGCCGGTATAGGGGGTAAAACAGTGTAGTTAGTGTGGGTGCTTAGTGACAGGCTAGCAATAAAGCTGGGAAAAAGCCGAAGAGCAGCGAGATCGGATGAGTGATAACTCTCACAGTCCGCTGCTCATCGCCCCGTACTTGGTGCACGGCTTTTTGACAGCTTTATTTGATAACTTAGGCGAAATTTTTCAGGTCCGCGGCGGCGATGTGAGGCGAGCTTAGGCGGGCGTATTGGGCCGGCGAAGGCAGGAAAGTTGACACGTTGATAACTACCCCCCTATGTGTTCTATCACAGCTCGCTATAATAATCATATATATTGTTTATTGCGACCACTTTTTTTTTTTTTTTTAAATTTAATTTTATTGAGGGTAATAAAGTATACAACATGCAGGTTACTCAATGAAACATATATATATATATATATATAACAACTAACATGAATATCTCACAGTATAATAGGCAAACTGGGGAGTAACCTCTCAACCACCCTCTATTTTTGCCCCTCCATAATTGCTCAGGCCGCTTTTGGACCCTCGATTACACACCACACTAACTGAGGGGTTTAGTAAGATATAGACCACTTTTGGGCCTATAGATATCTATCACATAGAATACACAGAAGCAATTATACAAGTCGAGTATAACTGGTAATTAGTTAACATTAGGTAGGTATCTAAGGTCAAGACATGGAATCATATTAAGCCCTTGTAGATATTCAGTTTATGGGGGGACTAAGTTATACAGATCATAGAATAACATAAAATTAAATAACCCCACAGAAGATTTGCTAGGGATCAGCTGTGATATGCCTTATAAGAACTCACACATGCTTTAGTTCAAATACACTTTGACATGGAGTTAAATACAAAAGACCAGGACCTCCCCCACCGCTAAAGGGGGATTTAGACAATGCTGTCCAGGGGCTAACCCATAATTAGGTCTATCATTAAATGCTGTGATTCCCCACACAAAGACAATTCTAGGGCTAAATATTATGTTCATGTAGATCATCCAGAGCTGTTTAGTAATTATTACACACAGCTGTGGTGCATTAAACACTGCACAATTACATATTTAAGGCAGCAATAATGATTATAATACTATTAGGTGAAAAACATCATACATTCACAAAGTACAGTAGCTAATTTGTTATGCACTGCAAATCCTCTCAGGAAGGTCCTCCAGGACTGTCTAGTAATTATTACACTCAACTGTGGTGCACTAAACACTACACAATTACATATATAAGGCAATACAAATATCTATAATACTGTCATGTGAAAAACATCATACATTCACAAAGTACAATAGCTAATTAGGTATGAACTGAAAATCCTCACAGGAAGGTCATCAAGGACTGTCCAGTGCCCATTACACACTAGAGATGGGAAGTTCGGTTCTTCTGGGTGAATCGGTTCATTTCGGACGGTTTGATTAACTGAACCGGTTCATGAACTGATTCACCAGTTCACCTACTGAACATGAGATAGAGGCTCTATCTCATGTTCAGTAGGTGAACTGTAGAGCCGCAGATTCGTTCCTGAATCATGAGTCACTGACTGTGTGAGTTGTGTGACGCTCTATATCTATCATGACTCATGATTCAGTGTCTAACAGCTCCTCCTGAGTCCTCACAGCCAGGCAGCGTTGGCTCCTTCACAGATACATACACCACAGTACATAGAACAGAGCATGCTGTATACTCTGTTCTATGTACTGTGTTGTATGTATTTTCCTAAGATATGCATATCTACTAGTACTCTGTATAGCTTATATCAAAGATACCCCTAACTGCACCTAAATTAACCCTTACAAAAGTAGCAGGTCTCAACCTTATATTTATAAACCAAAACTCTGTATGGTTTATAAATAAATATAAGGGTGAGACCTGCTGCTTCTCTAAGGGTTAATTTAAGGTGCAGTTTGCGGTATATTTGAATCAGTGTACTGTTAACTGACTCCTTTGCAATGAATCGTTCAGTTAACAGTACACTGATTCAAATATACCTCTAACTGCACCTTAAATTAACCCTTACAGAAGCAGCAGGTCTCAACCTTATATTTATTTATAAACCATACAGAGTTTTGGTTTATAAATATAAGGTTGAGACCTGCTACTTTTGTAAGGGTTAATTTAGGTGCAGTTAGGGGTATCTTTGAATCAGTGTACTGTTAACTGAATGATTCATTGCAAAGGAGTTAACAGTACACTGATTTGTTTGCAAACAGTTCACTTCTTTAATCAGTAACAGTACTGGTAATATGATCCTAGAGTGAGATTCTGCTGTCTGATTCATTGCAAAGGAGGAGTTAGCAGAAGCAGTACTAACTCTAGGATCATATTACCAGTGCTGCTGCAGACTCAGGAACTGAACTGTTTGAAACAAATCAGTACAGTCTGGTGAACTGATTCATACAGTTCACTGAAAAGATCCAGTTCAAATGAACGATTCGTTCATGAACTGGACATCACTATTACACACAGCTGTGGAGCATCAAACACTACACATTTACATATTTGAGGCAGTATAAATGATTATAATACTATTATGTGATAAACATCATACATTCACAAAGTACAAAGTACAGTAGCTAATTTGTTATGCACTGAAAATCCTCTCAGGAAACTATTTGAATGTCCCATAAGTCCAATGTCCTTAAAGTCTTTGCTAGGTGGGTATTCAGGCCTGAAGGCTGTCATTCAGGCATATCAGCACCATCTTGGTTGTGTCAGAGGCTACCAAAGATCCAAGGCCTTTCCAATCCATAGGAGCATATCAAAACAATACAAGCATCTAAATTATATAAGGGCTGGTAGCACAAAGCATAGAGTAGTACAGGGTTAGGCATCACAGGAAACTAGTGCTATGGAACATCTACAATATGACCTGTATGTTCTATTGGTTTTGGAATTAATGATTTAAACACTCTATGGGGGCCCAGTGGACCACACATAAATCATAGGCATATATCCTATACATATGTTGCTATAGAGTTGCTTACAGGCATTAACCAGTAACAATCAAAATTCAGAGGACCCAATACTTTTAATAACTTGATCTCCATATAATTATAGGTATATAATATATCCCATGATGTAGCGAGTGGGGGTCCTTGGGCTCATATCTAACATACTAAACATATAAATACATGAGTGTCTAAAACTAGCAATCTCTGTTTCTTTTCCTAAGGGGGCGCCCCAAAAGTTTAAGACAATAACCTAAGACTGTAAGAGGAGAAAAGTGTGGACCCGCATTAGGGATATTCATATAATATCAAACAGAGGTTTATGTGGTTATGATTATTTTTCCCACTACACAGTCTTTATATGTGCTCACTACACAGTCTTTATACGTCCTCATAAAAATTAAATGATAACCTCGCCTTCACCCCCCTTGCAAACATTATGGGGCGCAGAGATCTGTCCATCTATAAACATTAACCCACTCCAGTCTTAATTGCCAAAGTCGCTCCCAGCCTTTGCAAACCTGTGAATCCTTCAGCCATTACGCCCGGAGTCCAGACTGTGCAGCTATGATCCAATAGGGCATTCCGTTGGTGCTTTGTCCCTCGGGTAATGTGTTTCTTGTGGGAGAGTTGCAGCGTGGCCATAGCGATACTGTCCCCTGCCACCTCCGCTGAACCAAACTGCTCCCAGAGTATCCCCGGCAGCTTCACGATGTTGTGCACTGTATTATCTTGTATGGCAAGCTTGCCGCCGTCATTCACTTCCTGCAGACCGCCTCCTCCCGCACCAGGGCTATAGGGATGTATAGAGAATCCTCACACAGGTCCATCAACACCTCATTGCCTCCCGGAGACTGTGTGCGGCGCGGTAAACAAGTGTCCCGCTGCTGAGCCGGAGATCCCCCTGTCACCAGCAGCTCAGCTTTAAACGGGTTCCTCCTATCCACCACGTGCTCTAGTAGGGACTGTAAATGATCAAAACGGTCCAGCACTTTCCTCTCAAACTCACTAAATAGGGCTTGTAGAAGAGTATAGGGATCCTCCATATTTACAGATTGTAATTATATCTGTACAGCTATACAATGACGTCACTGTATGATGGCGATCTTCGCGCTCTTTGACTCCAAAGCTACCCGCTTATGTAAGTTATGTGGGTACACAGTTTTGATACCACTGGTCTTGTTAGGGATCCGGGCAGAGTTCTTAGGCATCCGATACCATACAGGCCGTTGGGGTAGGTCTCATATACCGGAGCCGCCTCTGTGCAGTGAGTGTTCTGCTGCGGTAGTCACCCTTGTCAAAGAATATAGGGAGATCGCTTCTATTTCAGCACATGCGAGGGTCCACAGATAATCCAGCAAGTTAGGTGCTCTAAGAAGGCATGATAGATGCCGAAAAAACCCAAAATAAAACTGCTTTTAAACTTAATTACGCTTTAGATGTGCAGGAGCTCCACAAATTCATGTCTTCTCCAAGCTCAGGCTAGCTCCGCCCCCATTGCAACCACTTTTTGATCTATAGATGTTACATTTTATTCTCATGTACACATCATTTCTCTTACATTGGTGTATCTAGTCCACGGAGTCATCCTTACTTGTGGGATATTCTCAATCCCTACAGGAAGTGGGAAAGAGAGCACACAGCAGAGCTGTCCATATAGCTCCCCTCAGGCTTCGCCCCCCCCAGTCATTCTCTTTGCCGCTCTAACAAGTAGCATCTCCATGGGAGTGTAAAGGGAATGTGGTGTTAGTTTGTAGTTTTTTATTTCTTCAATCAAAAGTTTGTTATTTTAAAATAGTGCCGGTTTGTACTATTTACTCTGAGGCAGAAAAAGATGAAGATTTCTGCTGAGAGGAATATGATTTTAGCACCTTGTAACTAAAATCCATTGCTGTTCCCACGCAGGACTGTTGAATACCAGAGAACTTCAGTTGGGGGGAACAGTTTGCAGGCTTAACTGCTATAAGGTATGTTCAGTCAATATTTTCTAGTCAAGACTTAGTAATGCTGGAAGACTGACAGAATCCCCATGCGGGGAAGGTAAGCCATATTCTGAGACTTAGTATAGAAGGAAGGCTTATTGAAAGGGCTCAATACACTGGTGGACACTGTTAAGGGGCAATCGATTATTTTTTAAGATAATCTGACATTATACAAGTTTTATATTACATTTAAAACACTTTTTGGGGTTTTATTCCGCATGGCATATATTTAGACACCTATTTTGGTTTGGGAAGGCCCCACAAACTCCTGAGGGAAGATGGAGGGGGCCTGAATTTCGCGCCTCAGTTGCGCAGTTGATTTTACAAACAGCTTCATGCAGATACATGTGAAGGGTCCAAAGATTACTTGAGGACTTCAGAGAGGCTTATTTTCGATCAAAACTAATCCCCAAGGAAGGTAGGACCACAGCAAAGGCTGTGGCATGGTTAATTTGCTCCGGTTTGGGCAGTAGGGGGTTTATTGACTTGAAATTTACTGTGCAATCATTTCAAAGCATTAGGATCATATGGTGAAAATTTCATAAAGATTGGATGATTTTTGGAGGTTTAGTAAAAAAGTATGCGCTTTTTATTATTTAAAGGCACAGTACTGTTTTTTCAAAAATTGTATTTTACTGTATTTGAGTGCTGTCTAAGTATGTTTAACATGTCTGAGCCTACAGATAGACCATGTTCTATGTGTTTTAAAAGCCATGGCGGTCCCCCCTTTACATTTGTGTTTAAAGTGTGCTAACATATCCAAACATTTTAAAGACCATGCAGTGACACTTAAGAATGTGGCTCAAGATGATTCTTTAATGGAAGGTAATGAGGATAGCCCTCCTTCCTCTCCCCATGTGTCGACACCAGATACGCCCGCGCAAGCGATGCCTAGTACCTCTAGCGCATTGGCCCCTATTACATTGCAACAATTAGCAGCAGTCATGGATAATTCCCTTGCAGCATTTCATTTCTATCCAAACTGCCTGTTTTTCCTAAAAAGCATGATAGCTCAGTTTTAAGAACAGAGGATGAGCAATCAGAAGTTTTGGATAGTTTATCTGTTTTACCCTCACAACCCTCTGACGTTGTGGTGAGGGATGTACTGTCTGAGGGAGAAATTTGTGACGCAGGTAAAATTTCTCAGCGGGCAGAATCAGATTTCTTAGCGTTTAAATTTAAGCTGGAACACCTCCGCGTACTGCTTAAGGAGGTTTTAGCTACGCTGGATGATTGTGACCCTATGGTGGTCCCAGAAAAATTGTGTAAAATGGACACGTTTTTAGAAGTCCCTGTATACACTGAGGCGTTTCCGATCCTTAAGAGGGTGGCGGATATTGTGACTAGGGAGTGGGAGAGACCAGGCGTACCTTTTGTTCCCCCCCCCTATCTTTAAGAAAATGTTCCCCATAACTGACCCCAGGCGGGACGCGTGGCAGGCGGTCCCTAAGGTAGAGGGAGCAGTTTTAACACTAGCTAAGCACACAACTATACCAATAGAAGACAGTTGTGTTTTCAAAGATCCTATGGATAACAAATTAGAAGGGTTACTAAAGAAAATATTTGTTCAACAAGGTATCCTTCTTCAACCAATTGCCTGCATTATTCCTGTAACTACTGCAGCGGCTTTTTGGTTGAGGCGCTGGAGGAGTCTCTCCAGAGGGAGACTTCATATGACGAAGTCATGGATAGAATTCATGCTCTAAAGCTGGTTAATTCTTTCATTACAGATGCCGCTTTACAATTAACTAAATTAGCAGCGAAAAATTCTGGTTTTGCCATTGTGGCGCGAAGAGCGCTCTGGCTCAAATCATGGTCGGCTGACGTGTCGTCCAAAACAAAATTACTTAATATTCCTTTCAAGGGGAAGACCCTATTCGGGCCAGAGTTGAAAGAAATTATTTCAGATATCACTGGGGGAAAGGGCCATGCCCATCCACAAGATAGACCTTTTAAAGCTTAAAACAAGGCTAATTTGCGCTCCTTTCGCAACTTCAGGAGCGGACCTGCTTCAACCTCTGCAACCGCAAAGTAAGAGGGTAACGTTTCCCAGCCCAAAGCAACATGAAAGCCTTTGCAGGGCTGGAACAAGGGTAAACAGGCCAAGAAGCCTGCTCATGCTACCAAGACAACATGAAAGGGTAGCCCCCGCTCCGGGACTGGATCTAGTAGGGGGCAGACTTTCTCTCTTTGCTCAGGCTTGGGCAAGAGATGTTCCAGATCCCTGGGCATTAGAAATTGTTGTTCAAGGGTATCTTCTAGAATTCAAAGACTCTCCCCCAAGGGGAAGGTTCCACATTTCTCGTTTGTCTTCAGACCAGACAAAGAAACAGGCGTTCTTCTGCTGTGTAGAAGATCTTCTAAAGATGGGAATGATACACCCAGTTCCAACTGCAGAGCAAGGAGTGGGTTTTTACTCAAACCTGTTTGTAGTTCCCAAAAAGGAAGGAACTTTCAGGCCAATCCTGGATTTAAAAATTCTAAACAAATTCCTCAGAGTTCCATCATTCAAAATGGAAACCATTCGGACAATCTTACCATTGATCCAGGAAGATCAATATATGACTACCGTGGATTTAAAGGATGCGTACCTACATATTCCTATCCACAAAGATCACCATCAGTTCCTAAGGTTCGCCTTTCTGGACAAGAATTTTCACAAAGGTGCTAGGGTCCATTCTAGCGGTACTAAGACCGCGGGGCATTGCAGTAGCACCTTATCTGGACGACATATCAATTCAGGCGTCGTCTTTTCAAAGAGCCAAGGCTCATACAGAAATAGTTCTGGCCTTTCTAAGGTCTCACGGGTGGAAGGTGAACATCGAAAAAAGTTCTCTGTCCCCGCTCACAAGGGTTCCCTTCCTGGGAACGCTAATAGACTCGGTAGAAATGAAAATATTTCTGACGGAGGTCAGGAAGTTAAAACTTTTAACTACTTGCCGAGTTCTTCATTCTGTTCCTCGGCCTTCTGTGGCTCAGTGCATGGAGGTAATCGGGTTAATGGTTGCGGCAATGGACGTTGTTCCCTTTGCCAGAATTCATCTCAGACCACTGCAGCTGTGCATGCTCAAACTGTGGAATGGGGATTATGCAGATTGTCTCCTTAGATACAAAAGGACCAGAAAACCAGAGATTATCTTCTCTGGTGGTTGTCTCAGGATCACCTGTCTCAGGGAATGTGCTTCTGCAGACCAGAGTGGATCATTGTCACGACCGATCCCAGTCTGTTAGGCTGGGGTGCGGTCTGGGACTCCCTGAAAGCTCAGGGCCTATGGTCTCGGGAAGAGTCTCTTCTCCCGATAAACATTTTGGAACTGAGAGCGATATTAAACACGCTCCAGGCATGGCCTCAACTAGCGGAGGCCAGGTTCATCAGGTTTCAGTCGGACAACATCACGACTGTAGCGTACATCAATCATCAGGGAGGAACAAAGAGTTCCCTAGCGATGAAGGAAGTATCCAAATGGGCGGAGGATCACATCCCAGGAATAGACAACTGGGAGGCGGATTTTCTGAGTCGTCAGACTTTTCACCCGGGGGAGTGGGAACTCCTTCCGGAGGTTTTTGCTCAGCTTACCCAGCTATGGGGTATTCCAGAGTTGGATCTGATGGCGTCCCGTCAGAACTTCAAACTTCTCTTTACGGATCCAGGTCCAGGGACCCCAAGGCGGCATTGATAGATGCTCTAGTAGCGCCTTGGTCCTTCAATCTGGCTTATGTTTTTCCACCGTTTCCCCTTCTCCCTCGTCTGGTAGCCAGAATCAAACAGGAGAAGGCTTCTGTAATTTTGATAGCGCCTGCGTGGCCATGCAGGACTTGGTATGTGGACATGTCATCTGTTCCACCATGGACACTGCCATCGAGGCAGGATCTTCTAATTCAAGGTCCATTCAAGCATCCAAATCTAGTTCTCTGCATCGGACTGCTTGGAGATTGAACGCTTAATTCTATCTAAGCGTGGGTTCTCTGGATCAGTTATAGATACTTTGATCCAGGCTAGAAAGCCTGTCACCAGGAAATTTTACCATAAGATATGGCGGAAATATCTTTGTTGGTGTGAATCCAAGGGTTACTCGTGGAGTAAGATTAGGATTCCTAGGATTTTGTCATTTCTCCAAGAAGGATTGGAGAAAGGATTGTCAGCTAGTTCCTTAAAGGGACAGATATCTGCTCTGTCTATTCTGTTACACAGGCGTCTGGCGGAAGTACCAGACGTTCAAGCATTTGCATAGGCTTTAGTCAGAATCAAGCCTGTCTATAAACCTGTGGCTCCTCCATGGAGTCTAAATTTAGTTCTTTCAGTCCTTCATGGGGTTCCGTTTGAACCTTTAGATTCCATAGATATTAAGTGATTATCTTGGAAAGTTTTGTTTTTGGTAACTATTTCTTCTGCTCGAAGAGTTACAGAATTGTCTGCTTTGCAGTGTAATTCACCCTTTCTGGTGTTTCATGCAGATAAGGTTGTTTTGCGTTCAAAACCTGGTTTCCTTCCGAAAGTGGTTTCTAATAAGAATATTAACCAGGAAATCATTGTTCCTTCTCTGTGTCCTAATTCAGTTTCTAAGAAGGAACGGCTGTTACACAATCTTGATGTGGTTCGTGCTTTAAAATTCTATTTAAAGACAACTAAAGATTTCAGACACACGTCATCCTTGTTTGTTGTCTATTCTGGTAAGAGGAGAGGTCAAAAAAGCTATCGCTTCCTCTCTTTCCTTTTGGCTGAAAACCATTATCCGATTGACTTATGAGACTGCTGGACAGCAGCCTCCTGAACAACTTACAGCTCTTTCCACCAGAGCTGTGGCTTCCACATGGGCTTTCAAGAATGAGGCTTCTGTTGAACAGATTTGTAAAGCAGCGACTTGGTCTTCACTGCGTACTTTTGCCAAATTTTACAAATTCGATACTTTTGCTTCTTCGGAGGCTATTTTTTTGGGAGAAAGGTATTGCAAGTAGTGGTGCCTTCCGTTTAGGTTACCTGACTTGTTCCCTCCCTTCATCCGTGTCCTAAAGCTTTGGTATTGGTTCCCACAAGTAAGGATGAATCCGTGGACTGGATACACCAATGTAAGAGAAAACAGAATTTATGCTTACCTGATAAATTTCTTTCTCTTACGGTGTATCTAGTCCATGGCCCGCCCTGGCAATTAAGTCAGGTTCAAATTTATTTTTTGTAAAACTACAGTCACCACTGCACAGTATGGTTCTCCTTTTTCTCCTAACCGTCGGTCGAATGACTGGGGGGGCGGAGCCTGAGGGGAGCTATATGGACAGCTCTGCTGTGTGCTCTCTTTGCCACTTCCTGTAGGGATTGAGAATATCCCACAAGTAAGGATGAATCCGTGGACTGGATACACCGTAAGAGAAAGAAATTTATCAGGTAAGCATAAATTCTGTTTTTTTTGTTAACATATGTTTTGTTTATAATGCAACAATTGTGAGCTATTGTATCAATGTTTTATCTATATATGTTGCGCTTTATTTGTAGGGGTAGCAAACACAGCACTCTTTTATACTATTTTTCTTTAGTTTATGAATACATACGCATACTATTATCTAGACCACACTTTTTTAATTTAGATATCCATTCTATTTAGTCTAACTATCTACATTATCACAGTTAAATACACACTGTTTTAGCTATTCACCTTCCACATTTGCCCTTAAGCAAGATGGAGGTGATCCATCCGCGTAATAAGTAACGTGACATTAATCACTCTGGGAGAATTCCGGAAGTTATACATACGTCACAAGTTACAAATTGTTGACGATAATATTCCTTTGGCACTCCCACCTACTCTTTTGACACTCCTACATGCTTCACGCATTGCACCCATTAGGTCTGAACCGGAAGTACTATCCTGGATTCCGGCCACATCTTCACTTATATGAATTTCCGGCGCCAAAACTCCGCCACTCCTCTGTTTTTGATAGGCTCAATGAGCCTTTAAATCCTTCAACATCTCAAATTCCTGGTATTGTCTTGATAAAGGCCTTGCTAAAGGCCGAAACGCGGCGACATCTTAATCTTTTTTGCATACCAGCCCGAGTTTCTCCATATATATGGTGAGCACATTTCTTACTTAACGCCGGTAGCATTTAAGTTTTTGTGCATCTTTTTGTCCTTTTTTTTTACAGGTACTCACAGGTCATCCCCGGCAAGCTCTGGACCTGAAGCACTCTTCACTTCATCTTCACTTTTAGATCTTCATATTCTTGGTTATTCACTATTTGGGACTATTTGCTTTTTTTGGGACTTTTCTCTCTCTCTCTTTTTATATATATATATATATATATATATATATATATATATATATTGAGCTCTGACCACACATATCTTATTACTCCTGCAACATATTGCTCTTTGTGAGTACTTTGTATCTAATGTTTTTTGATATATATGCTTTTTTTAATGTATTTTATCTGGATTCAATTTGTATGTATAGTTAGCACATTGTGTCCATATTAAATGTTATCCTCTTAACTGGTTATATTCTCTTAGTACTCCCTCCTTAGCACACTTAAGCCTTCTTTGGGTGGCGCTCCTATATCCTCCTTCATCTCTTAGAGCGATCCTGTTAGGTGATCGTTATCTTCTAGTGAGCTTGTGTGCCCTCTCATTTGGCGCTGACTACTATATACATTCCTCTATGTATGTAAAACTAGACATGTATGCAAAACTAGACATGCATGTAAAACTAGACATGTATGTAAAACTAGACATGTATGTAAAACTCGACATGTATGTAAAACTCGACATGTATGTAAACTAGACATGTATGTAAAACTAGTCATGTATGTTAAACTAGACATGCATGCAAATCTAGACATGCATGCAAAACTAGACATGTATGCAAAACTCGACATGTATGTAAAACTAGTCATGTATGTTAAACTAGACATGCATGCAAATCTAGACATGCATGCAAAACTAGACATGTATGCAAAACTAGACATGTATGCACAACTAGACATGTATGCAAAACTAGACATGTATGTAAAACTAGACATGTATGTAAAACTCGACATGTATGTAAAACTCGACATGTATGTCAAACTGGACATGTATGTAAAACTGGACATGAATGTCAAACTGGACATGTATGTAAAACTGGACATGTATGTAAAACTGGACATGTATGTAAAACTGGACATGAATATCAAACTGGACATGTATGTGAAACTAGACATGTATGTAAAACTAGACATGCATGCAAATCTAGACATGCATGCAAAACTAGACATGTATGTAAAACTAGACATGTATGCAAAACTAAACATGTATGCAAAACTAGACATGTATGTAAAACTAGACATGTATGCAAAACTAGACATGTATGTAAAACTCGACATGTATGTAAACTCGACATGTATGTAAAACTAGACATGTATGTAAAACTAGACATGTATGTAAAACTGGACATGTATGTCAAACTGGACATGAATGTCAAACTGGACATGTATGTGAAACTAGACATGTATGTGAAACTAGACATGTATGTAAAACTAGACATGCATGCAAATCTAGACATGCATGCAAAACTAGACATGTATGTAAAACTAGACATGTATGCACAACTAGACATGTATGCAAAACTAGACATGTATGCAAAACTAGACATATATGTAAAACTAGACATGTATGTAAAACTAGACATGTATGTAAAACTAGACATGTATGCAAAACTAGACATGTATGTAAAACTAGACATGTATGTAAACTCGACATGTATGTAAAACTAGACATGTATGTAAAACTACTATATGGTGAGCACATTTCTTACTTAACGCCGGTAGCATTTAAGTTTTTGTGCATCTTTTTGTCCTTTTTTTTTACAGGTACTCACAGGTCATCCCCGGCAAGCTCTGGACCTGAAGCACTCTTCACTTCATCTTCACTTTTAGATCTTCATATTCTTGGTTATTCACTATTTGGGACTATTTGCTTTTTTTGGGACTTTTCTCTCTCTCTCTCTTTTTTATATATATATATATATATATATATATATATATATATATATATATATATATATATATATATATATATATATATATATATATATATATATATATATATATATATTGAGCTCTGACCACACATATCTTATTACTCCTGCAACATATTGCTCTTTGTGAGTACTTTGTATCTAATGTTTTTTGATATATATGCTTTTTTTAATGTATTTTATCTGGATTCAATTTGTATGTATAGTTAGCACATTGTGTCCATATTATATGTTATCCTCTTAACTGGTTATATTCTCTTAGTACTCCCTCCTTAGCACACTTAAGCCTTCTTTGGGTGGCGCTCCTATATCCTCCTTCATCTCTTAGAGCGATCCTGTTAGGTGATCGTTATCTTCTAGTGAGCTTGTGTGCCCTCTCATTTGGCGCTGACTACTATATACATTCCTCTATGTATGTAAAACTAGACATGTATGTAAAACTGGACATGCATGTCAAACTGGACATGAATGTCAAACTGGACATGTATGTGAAACTAGACATGTATGTGAAACTAGACATGTATGTAAAACTAGACATGCATGCAAATCTAGACATGCATGCAAATCTAGACATGCATGCAAAACTAGACATGTATGTAAAACTAGACATGTATGCACAACTAGACATGTATGCAAAACTAGACATGTATGCAAAACTAGACATATATGTAAAACTAAACATGTATGTAAAACTAGACATGTATGTAAAACTAGACATGTATGCAAAACTAGACATGTATGTAAAACTAGACATGTATGTAAACTCAACATGTATGTAAAACTCGACATGTATGTAAAACTAGACATGTATGTAAAACTAGACATGTATGTAAAACTGGACATGTATGTAAAACTGGACATGTATGTGAAACTAGACATGTATGTAAAACTAGACATGCATGCAAATCTAGACATGCATGCAAAACTAGACATGTATGTAAACTCAACATGTATGGAAAACTAGACATGTATGGAAAACTAGACATGTATGCAAAACTAGACATGTATGTAAAACTGGACATGTATGTCAAACTGGACATGTATGTGAAACTAGACATGTATGCAAAACTAGACATGTATGCAAAACTAGACATGTATGCAAAACTAGACATGTATGTAAAACTAGACATGTATGCTAGTGAAAGTACATTGAAGCACACAGATATATGCTTTAAAAATTCAGTAGGTGCTCACTGTCCCCTGAGAGATTCTCCATTGCAGAGAGCTTCAATACATTATATGGAAAGCAGCTCACCACTTGTTGGGACTTGATTTAGCCTCCATTTTGTAGCTGATTCAGTGAGGTCTGCACACGTGAGGGTCAGCATGTTTTAGAGAATTGGGCCCCTATTGTTGCTTGTTGCAGACAAGTCTGGTAACTATATACGGAATGCAATCATTTTTAAATTGTTTATATTGCGATTATATCCTTTATTACCAGTTCATTAGAGGTTGGAGCATAGTGTATTATCTAATTTTATTTTGGATGTATTTATATTTTTGTGACTACACAGTGTTTGTTTGTGATATTGTTTTTTTGATTATTAATAAAAGATCAATTGTTATTAATAACCCAGTATAATTACTTTTTTCCTTTTAGGGTTACCTTAATTTAGGAACTAGTGAAAACAAGATCTGCTTTGATTTGTTACATGAAAGGGTAAGTATTACATATAGTATAAATATGTGATCTTACATTAGTGAATATTTGCATATTCAACCTTCAGGCAAGTTGTGTCCTGTGATATTGTTTTTGTGTGTGATAAGACTGCATGTCACCATCACCTATACTATGGAACTCACCAACATCCTGCATAATTCTCATATTAAAAATTATACAATTGGGAGTAAAAATAATCTTCTTAAATCTCGCCCCAGTGTTGTTAAAAACACTTATGTCTTTGTTTCCCATTGATATCTGGAGTCTAAACCCTGAACTATAAAAAGGAGAAACAAAGATCTACTGTTTGCTTTTTGCTTACCTACCACATTGTACCAGGAAGACATGTGCAACGCTAAAAAATTAATTTCGTTTCCATTAGTTAAATAAATAATTCTGTTTTGGCAAATTAGTTTAGGTAAGTTTAAAAAAAAAAATTGTTTCGGCAAATTCGTTATGTTAAAGGGACACTGAACCCAAATTTGGACAGCACTTGTTTATTGGTAGGTGAATTTATCCACCAATCAGCAAGAACAACCCAGGTTGTTCACCAAAAATGGGCCAGCATCTAAAATGACATTCTTGCTTTTTAAATAAATATACTAGGAGAATAAAGAAGAAAAAAATTGTGTTCAGTGTCCCTTTAAGTTAAATCATTTTTTCGGATCCGTTAGAATAAATAATGCATATGAATAAATATATATGAATAAAGAATGGAACCGAAAAAACAATTTAACTAAACATAACTAATATGCCGGTAACTAAACCGCCACCACCCACATTGCCGACACTAAATAAAGCTATTAACCCCTAAACCACATTCCCCCCCACATAGTCACACTAACTAAACCTATTAACCCCTAAACCACTGCCCCCCACATCACCAACACTACCTAAACCTTTTAACCCCTAATAGATAGTTAGTAAATAGTTATATTGTAGCTAGCTTAGGTTTTATTTTTTATTTCACAGGTAAGTTTGTATTTATTTTTAAATAGGTAGTTAGTTAATAATTGTAATTTTAATTTAGGTCTATTTTAATTATGTTAAAGTTAGGGGGTGTTAGGTTTAGGGGTTAATAGTTTAATTTAGGTTGTTGCGATGTGGGGGCCGGCGGTTTCTGGGTTAATAGGCTTAGTTAGTGTTGGCGATGTTTGGGAACGTCAATTTAGGGGTTAATAGGTTTAGTTAGTTTTGGCGATGTTTGTGAACGGCGGTTTAGGGGTTAATAGTTTTAGTTAGTGTTGGCGATGTTTCGGAACAGCGGTTTAGGGGTTAATAGGTTTAGTTAGTGTCTGCGATGCCTGGGAACAGCGGTTTAGGGGTTAATAGGTTTAGTTAGTGTCGGCGATATTGGGGAACTGCAGTTTAGGGGTTTATAGGTTTAGTTAGTGTCGGCGATGTCGGGGAATGTTGGTTTAGGGGTTAATAGCTTTATTTAGTGATTTAGTTGGTGTCGGCAATATCGGGGAATGGGGGCTTAGGGGTTAATAGCTTTATTAAGTGATTTAGTTGGTGTCGGAGAACTGCGGTTTAGATTAGAACAATGAAAAATTCCTAATATGAATAATGGATCAGAAAATTCAGAAACTGATTTATTCTTTTTCTAAATTTTTCTGGATTTTAGTTATGGTGCCGATTCGGAAATTCGGATGCATTCGAATCTCTGAATCGGACAAAATTCGTCCTTAAACAAATTCGGCCGAAATGAAACGCACATGTTTAGTATCAGGTAAAATTAGTGTGATCAATATACCATATAGTGCCTGGCATATAGGGACATTAGTTTTATTAATAGTATTTTATTTATGATTTTATAGAAAATTGCAGAAGTGTTTAAACTCCTATAGACAATATAAGTTTTGGGGTTGCATTTTCTTATCCATAGCTTTAAGTAGCTGCTTGCAGTTGTCTAGTCCTCAGAAGCAGTTTTTTAACAATCAGACTGTTTTATGAGGGTTAAATTCATCTGATTGGGAGGGCAACTACATTACTAGAATTACTACCTTCTGAATCAAATATCTGCGCCATATTTTTTTTTATTAATATTTTTATTGAGAGCAATAAAAACATGCTTACAAATACAGATGAACAAGATAAGACGTGATTTCTCATCGTAAAATAATGTTCTTGTTGAACATCAAGAGAAATTGAGCAAAATAAACAGTCCTCTTTTTTTTCTTTAATTAGAAACCCTTGTAATCTTTTAGGTAGGCCGCTCTTTGACCTAGACTGGAGTGTTGTTTCTTATCACAGGGGTAGTGTATACAAGGGTGCTTACCAACCACATATTGTCATATTATACCAAAATTAAACTTAAAGGGACACTAAACCTCCAATGAGCAAGCGTTATCCATGGGGCTGAACCTAAAATGGGCTGGCTGCTAAGATTTACATTCCTGCTTTTAAAATAAAGATAGCAAGAGAAAGAAGAAAAATTGATAATAGGAGTAAATTAGAAAGTTGCTTAAAATGTCATGCTCTATCTGAATCACGAAAGAATAAATTTGGTTTAGTGTCCCTTTAAACAAGAATATAATTAAACAGTTGTAGAATAATGTTAGGAAAGGTTACTCATCCTTCATACATTATCTTTATTTAAACATTAATACTGCACTATGTATAAGATAAGCAGTGGTCTGAGTGAGCATAAAGTAAACTACTTTAGATTCTGATGGGTGCTATACCATATACCCTAGGTCAGAACTCAAGGGAGACCCTAAGGAATCCTGTAATGTGCTATACAGATAAAATATTTATGTAATACTTTAACTTAGATAATCTCTATAAATGGAATTGAGAGTCACCCTCAAGTCAGTATTTATTATAGAGAGCCTGATGACTAAAGAAGGTAAACGTAATTAACCCAAATTGACTTAAGAGGCTCAATTAGAAAATGGGTGTTTATAAGGAATGTGTCAGAGGGTTTATGAGAATGCCTTGTGAAAGATGTAGTGAATGATAACATTATCCGTGCTTTCGGCCGCTAACCGTGGGCAACATATTGGGTTTTACATATATAAATAATATGATCCCTCCATCTTAGATATTGTTATTGGAAAATTATCATCCCCAACAGAACTACTGTCTAGTCTGTCTTTACATTAACAGGTTACAGGAATATGAACTAGCAATACTGAGAACACTATGAACATTAATATGATAACAAATTAATCAGAAATGAAAGTCCTCTAACAGAGCCATCTATGCATGTAACAGCCTAGAAGGGATTATTGGCTATACCATTGGCTATGATGTGAGGGAGAGGACAGTTCCCATTCGAATGACTTCTTGCTGCCAAGCAGGAGGTCTCCCTTGAGGAACCAGCGGTCACAATAAATATAGGGTGGGTTATTATCAACTATTTCAATGCAACTGCTGGTAGGGCCTTGTCATATAGTGATTGTAAAAGCCGCTCCACTTTCAGATATTGCGAATCTACTTGATATAGAAGAATGTGGTCGCCCAAGTTTGCTAGAAGTTGTAGTTTTGCTGAATAGCACTGTGCCGTATATGTTTGTAGATCCAGATGTAACTTTGATTTGTGGATTGTGTGAACAAGAACCCTGGGTCTCCAGGGGGGTTGCTGCCTATTAGCAAGCCGCCACTCTAGGCCTGAAACGTCCGAATCCCGGCCCCAGGATCATGTAGACAGTGATTAAGGTCTCAAAATGTTCCTTACTGTAGGAATAACTAGTATTTGACAAAATACAGTGTGGATGCTGTCGTTGAATTCCGATAATCAGGGGATTGTCAGATGTTCCTCTGGAGCTCTTGAGAATGCGTCCTTTCATGGACGCTGTACAGACATCACTTTCGTGCCATGTTTTTTTTTTTTTTAAGCCCTGGTGCCATATTCTAATGATATATTTTGCCACTGTAAAAAAAAAAATATTTTGTTATTGTATGTCATTATATATTCATTTTACAGGCATACCTCGTTTTATTGCGTTTCACAGATATTGCTCTTTTTACAAATTGAAGGTTTGTGGCAACCATGTGTCGATCAAGTCCATCAGTGCCATTTTTCCAACATATATACACAAACACACATACATACACATGTATATACATGTATACACAAACAAACATAAATACACATGTATATACATGTATACACAAACAAACATAAATACACATGTATATACATGTATACACAAACAAACATAAATACACATGTATATACATGTATACACAAACAAACATAAATACACATGTATATACATATATAAACAAACACACATATATACACATGTATATACATATATAAACAAACACACATATATACACAAACACACATATATACACAAACACACATATATACACAAACACACATATATACACAAACACACATAAATACACAAAATATAAACACTTCTATAAACACATCGCAAGCAAAAAGACTGACTCACTGAAGGCTCAGTTGATGGTTAGCATTTTTTAGCAATAAAGTATATTTTAATTAAGGTTTGTACATTGTTCTTTTTTAGACCAAAATTTTTTTTTTGTGTGACTCACTTTATTGCTATATTCGCTTTATTGCTGTGGTCTGGACCCAAACCCGCAATATCTCGGAGGTTCGCCTGTATATGTTTTAAGGTCCATATTTAATTTAATGCTAATAAAATCCTAATTTTTGTCTTTAGACAGATTTTCTAAAGTTAAATACTTAAAGGGACAGTAAATTCAAAATTAGTGATTCAGATAGAACATACAATTTTAAGCAACTTTCCAATTTACTTTTATTATAAAGTTTACTTTGTTCTCTTGATATCTTTAAATGAAGAGGAAAAACTAGGTAGGCTAGTTATCTCTGACCTATCTTTTTAAACAATAACAATTTTCAAATAGACTGTTCCTTTAAGACAGTAAAGTCACAATTAAACTTTCATGATTCAGACAGAGCATGCAGTTTTAAACAACTTTCCAATTTACTTCTGTGATCAAATTTGCTTTGTTCTCTTGGTATCGTTTATTGAAGAGTAAAACTAGGTAGGCCCATAAGAGCTCAGGAGTGTGCACGTGTCTTTAGCACTATATGGCAGTACTATTTTGCTACATTTTTTTTATAGCTTTGTTATACAATGTTTAAAAAACGCTGCTGCCATATAGTGCTAAAGACATGTGCACACTCCTGAGCTCTCATGAGCCTACATAGTTTTACTCTTCAATGAAAGATACAAAGAGAACAAAGCAAATGTAATAACAGAAGTTAAAATTGCATTTTATATCTGAAACATGAAAGTTTAATTTTGACTTTATTGTCCCTTTAATCTTAAAGGGACTGTCTATTTGAAAATTGTTATTGTTTAAAAAGATAGCTAATCCCTTTATTACCCATTCCCCAGTTTTGCATAAACAGCACTGTTATATTTATACACTCTTTACCTCTGTGATTACCTTGTAAGTCTCTAAAGAGAGCCCCCTTATCTCAGTTATTTTAACAGACTTGCATTTTAGTCAATTACTGCTCACTCCATGGGAGTGAGTACAATGTTATCTATATGGCTCACATGAACTCGCAGTGTCTATATGTGAAAAACTGTCAAAATGCACTCAGATAAGAGCTTAGAAAACATTTTGAACCTACCTAGGTTTAGCTTTCAATAATGAATACCAAGAAAAAAAAGCAAAATTATTTAAAATTGCATGACCTATCTGTATCATGAAGATTTAATTTGTACTTGACTGTCCCTTTAAATCTACATAGATCCCTTTGTCCTACCTATCATGTGCTATGATGCAGCTATTGCATCAGAATTGATTACTTTTTAACATTGCAAGCTAAAACTTTTTGTGTCTAATTTCCCGTTTTTGGAGGCAATATTATCTGTTTTTGGGGCTGTTGAAGAGACCCTTGTGTAGTTAACAATTCTTTTCCTTAACTGATACTCAGCAAGGGGTTACCTAGGGTGTAACTTGCCTCACTTGACAGTGAAACAGACAGTATTACGGCTAAAACTGGAAAATTATGCATGGTGACTTTCTTTGAACATAAACTTCCTTGATCTTAAAGTGTTATTGGTTTACATTTTCATTTTCTATGTTAAAGGGACAGTCTAGTCCAAAATACACTTTCATGATTCAGCTAGGGCATGTCATTTTAAACAATTCTCCAATATACTTGTATCACCAATTTTACTTTGTTCTCTTGGTATTCTTAGTTGAAAGCTAAACCTAGGAGGTTCATATGCTAATTTTTTAAGCCCTTGAAGGCCGCCTCTTCTCTCAGGGCATTTTGACAGTTTTTCACCACTAGAGGGTGTTAGTTCATGTGTGTCATATGGATAACACTGTGCTCACACACGTGGAGTTCCTATGAGCTAGCACTGATTGGCTAAAGTGCAAGTCTATCAAAAGAACTGGAATAAGGGGGCAGTTTGCAGAGGCTTAGATACAAGGTAATCACAGAGTTAAAAAGTGTATTAATATAACCATGTTGGTTATGCAAAACTAGGGAATGGGTAATAAAGGGATTATCTATCTTTTAAAACAATAACAATTCTGGTGTAGACTGTTTCTTTAATATAAGACCCAGATTGCTTTTGTTTTAGTTAGTAATTACATTTGTTTTTGCAAATGAAAATGTTTTGCTGAAGATTTTTATAAATTTATGGTTGTCATTTAACATCAATATTTTGTTTTTAATTGTTTCATACTCATGCAGCTCATGAGACCTGATATGCACATCCTGGAGCCTTATTTGTTGAATTATAATGACCCACGAGGAATCTACAGGTATTAGCACTAGTGTACAGAAATAAGTATTGTCTGTGTATCCTTTCTTTTATTAGATTAAAAGTCACTTGCAGTTGTATAGGCCAGTGATTTTTAACCTTTTTTTTGCCGTGGCACACTTTTTTACATTAAAAAATCCTGTGGCACACCACCATCCCAAAATTCTAAAAAAATCACACATTGTAGCCTAATACAGCATATATATATACACATACACACAAACACACACATACTGTATGTATTGTGCTGTTATGCCATGCCTCCTACAAACTACCCCTGCACTGGGAGTAAAAAACAAGCAAAGTTTAAAAAATATGTCACACTGTTGTCAGTCTGCCGTGGCACACCTGAGGATCTCTCACGGCACACTAGTGTGCCACGGCACACTGGTTGAAAAACACTGGTATAGGCATGCACAAGCCTATCATGCTAATATTTGCTTGTTAACATAGCAGTTGTATGGGTATGCTATTACAGTCCAAAAACATATTTTCTTTCATGTAATTAGCAAGAGTCCATGAGCTAGTGACGTATGGGATATACATTCCTACCAGGAGGGGCAAAGTTTCCCAAACCTCAAAATGCCTATAAATACACCCCTCACCACACCCACAAATCAGTTTTACAAACTTTGCCTCCTATGGAGGTGGTGAAGTAAGTTTGTGCTAGATTCTACGTTGATATGCGCTCCGCAGCAGGTTGGAGCCCGGTTTTCCTCTCAGCGTGCAGTGAATGTCAGAGGGATGTGAGGAGAGTATTGCCTGTTTGAATTCAATGATCTCCTTCTACGGGGTCTATTTCATAGGTTCTCTGTTATCGGTAGTAGAGATTCATCTCTTACCTCCCTTTTCAGATCGACGATATACTCTTATATATATACCATTACCTCTGCTGATTTTCGTTTCAGTACTGGTTTGGCTTTCTACAAACATGTAGATGAGTGTCCTGGGGTAAATCAGTCTTATTTTCTGTGACACTCTAAGCTATGGTTGGGCACTTTTTTAATAAAGTTCTAAATATATGTATTCAAACATTTATTTGCCTTGACTCAGGATGTTCAACATTCCTTATTTTCAGACAGTCAGTTTCATATTTGGGATAATGCATTTGAATCAATCATTTTTCTTACCTTAAAAAATTTGACTTTTTTCCCTGTGGGCTGTTAGGCTCGCGGGGGCTGAAAATGCTTAATTTTATTGCGTCATTCTTGGCGCGGACTTTTTTGGCGCAAAAAATCTTTTCTGCGTCATACGTGTCGCCGGAAGTTGCGTCATTTTTTGACGTTCTTTTGCGCCAAAAATGTCGGCGTTCCGGATGTGGCATCATTTTTGGCGCCAAAAGCATTTAGGCGCCAAATAATGTGGGCGTCTTATTTGGCGCTAAAAAAATTTGGGCGTCGCTTTTGTCTCCACATTATTTAAGTCTCATTTTTCATTGCTTCTGGTTGCTAGAAGCTTGTTCCTTGGCATTTTTCCCATTCCTGAAACTGTCATTTAAGGAATTTGATCAATTTTGCTTTATATGTTGTTTTTTCTCTTACATATTGCAAGATGTCTCACGTTGCATCTGAGTCAGAAGATACTTCAGGAAAATCGCTGTCTGGTGCTGGAACTACCAAAGCTAAGTGTATCTGCTGTAAACTTTTGGTAGCTGTTCCTCCAGCTGTTGTTTGTATTAATTGTCATGACAAACTTGTTAATGCAGATAATATTTCCTTTAGTAAAGTACCATTACCTGTTGCAGTTCCATCAACATCTAATGTTCAGAGTGTTCCTGATAACATAAGAGATTTTGTTTCTGAATCCATCAAGAAGGCTATGTCTGTTATTCCTCCTTCTAGTAAACATAAAAAATCTTTTAAACCTTCTCTTTATACAGATGAATTTTTAAATGAACATCATCATTCTGATTCTAATGATTCTTCTGGTTCAGAGGATTCTGTCTCAGAGGTTGATGCTGATAAATCTTCATATTTATTTAAAATGGAATTTATTCGTTCTTTACTTAAAGAAGTACTAATTGCTTTAGAAATTGAGGATTCTGGTCCTCTTGATACTAAATCTAAACGTTTAGATAAGGTCTTTAAATCTCCTGTGGTTATTCCAGAAGTTTTTCCTGTTCCTGGTGCTATTTCTGAAGTAATTTCCAGAGAGTGGAATAATTTGGGTAATTAATTTACTCCTTCTAAACGTTTTAAGCAATTATATCCTGTGCCGTCTGACAGATTAGAATTTTGGGACAAAATCCCTAAAGTTGATGGGGCTATTTCTACCCTTGCTAAACGTACTACTATTCCTACGGCAGATGGTACTTCGTTTAAGGATCCTTTAGATAGGAAAATTGAATCCTTTCTAAGAAAAGCTTATCTGTGTTCAGGTAATCTTCTTAGACCTGCTATATCATTGGCTGATGTTGCTGCAGCTTCAACTTTTTGGTTGGAAACTTTAGCGCAACAAGTAACAGATCATGATTCTCATAATATTATTATTCTTCTTCAACATGCTAATAATTTTATCTGTGATGCCATTTTTTATATTATCAGAGTTGATGTCAGGTTTATGTCTCTAGCTATTTTAGCTAGAAGAGCTTTATGGCTTAAAACTTGGAATGCTGATATGTCTTGTAAATCAACTCTACTTTCCCTTTCTTTCCAGGGTAACAAATTATTTGGTTCTCAGTTGGATTCTATTATCTCAACTGTTACTGGTGGGAAAGGAACTTTTTTACCACAGGATAAAAAATCTAAGGGTAAAAACAGGGCTAATAATCGTTTTCGTTCCTTTAGTTTCAACAAAGAACAAAAGCCTGATCCTTCATCCTCAGGAGCAGTTTCAGTTTGGAAACCATCTCCAGTCTGGAATAAATCCAAGCCTTCTAGAAAAGCCAGCTTCTAAGTCCACATGAAGGTGCGGCCCTCATTCCAGCTCAGCTGGTAGGGGGCAGGTTACGTTTTTTCAAAGAAATTTGGATCAATTCTGTTCACAATCTTTGGATTCAGAACATCGTTTCAGAAGGGTACAGAATTGGTTTCAAGATAAGACCTCCTGCAAAGAGATTTTTTCTTTCCCGTGTCCCAGTAAATCCAGTGAAAGCTCAAGCATTTCTGAAATGTGTTTCAGATCTAGAGTTGGCTGGAGTAATTATGCCAGTTCCAGTTCTGGAACAGGGGCTGGGGTTTTATTCGAATCTCTTCATTGTACCAAAGAAGGAGAATTCCTTCAGACCAGTTCTGGATCTAAAAATATTGAATCGTTATGTAAGGATACCAACATTCAAAATGGTAACTGTAAGGACTATCTTGCCTTTTGTTCAACAAGGGCATTATATGTCCACAATAGATTTACAGGATGCATATCTGCATATTCCGATTCATCCAGATCACTATCAGTTCCTGAGATTCTCTTTCCTGGACAAGCATTACCAGTTTGTGGCTCTGCCGTTTGGCCTAGCTACAGCTCCAAGAATTTTTACAAAGGTTCTCGGTGCCCTTCTGTCTGTAATCAGAGAACAGGGTATTGTGGTATTTCCTTATTTGGACGATATCTTGGTACTTGCTCAGTCTTTACATTTAGCAGAATCTCATACGAATCGACTTGTGTTGTTTCTTCAAGATCATGGTTGGAGGATCAATTCACTAAAAAGTTCATTGATTCCTCAGACAAGGGTAACTTTTCTGGGTTTCCAGATAGATTCAGTGTCCATGACTCTGTCTTTGACAGACAAGAGATGTCTAAAATTGATTTCAGCTTGTCGAAACCTTCAGTCACAATCATTCCCTTTGGTAGCCTTATGCATGGAAATTCTAGGTCTTATGACTGCTGCATCGGACGCGATCCCCTTTGCTCGTTTTCACATGCGACCTCTTCAGCTCTGTAAGCTGAATCAATGGTGCAAGGATTACACAAAGATATCTCAATTAATATCTTTAAAACCGATTGTACGACACTCTCTGACGTGGTGGACAGATCACCATCGTTTAATTCAGGGAGCTTCTTTTGTTCTTCCGACCTGGACTGTAATTTCAACAGATGCAAGTCTTACAGGTTGGGGAGCTGTGTGGGGATCTCTAACGGCACAAGGAGTTTGGGAATCTCATGAGGTGAGATTACCGATCAATATTTTGGAACTCCGTGCAATTTTCAGAGCTCTTCAGTCTTGGCCTCTTCTGAAGAGAGAATCGTTCATTTGTTTTCAGACAGACAATGTCACAACTGTGGCATACATCAATCACCAAGGAGGGACTCACAGTCCTCTGGCTATGAAAGAAGTATCTCGAATTCTGGTTTGGGCGGAATCCAGCTCCTGTCTAATCTCTGCGGTTCATATCCCAGGTATAGACAATTGGGAAGCGGATTATCTCAGTCGCCAAACGTTGCATCCGGGCGAATGGTCTCTTCACCCAGAGGTATTTCTTCAGATTGTTCAAATGTGGGAACTTCCAGAAATAGATCTGATGGCGTCTCATCTAAACAAGAGACTTCCCAGGTATCTGTCCAGATCCCGGGATCCTCAGGCAGAGGCAGTGGATGCATTATCACTTCCTTGGAAGTATCATCCTGCCTATATCTTTCCGCCTCTAGTTCTTCTTCCAAGAGTAATCTCCAAGATTCTGAAGGAATGCTCGTTTGTTCTGCTGGTAGCTCCGGCATGGCCTCACAGGTTTTGGTATGCGGATCTTGTCTGGATGGCCTCTTGCCAACCGTGGACTCTTCCGTTAAGACCAGACCTTCTGTCGCAAGGTCCTTTTTTCCATCAGGATCTCAAATCCTTAAATTTAAAGGTATGGAGATTGAATGCTTGATTCTTGGTCAAAGAGGTTTCTCTGACTCTGTGATTAATACTATGTTACAGGCTCGTAAATCTGTATCTAGAGAGATATATTATAGAGTCTGGAAGACTTATATTTCTTGGTGTCTTTCTCATCATTTTTCTTGGCATTCTTTTAGAATACCGAGAATTTTACAGTTTCTTCAGGATGGTTTAGATAAAGGTTTGTCCGCAAGTTCCTTGAAAGGACAAATCTCTGCTCTTTCTGTTCTTTTTCACAGAAAGATTGCTAATCTTCCTGATATTCATTGTTTTGTACAAGCTTTGGTTCGTATAAAACCTGTCTAAGTCAATTTCTCCTCCTTGGAGTTTGAATTTGGTTCTGGGAGCTCTTCAAGCTCCTCCTTTTGAACCCATGCATTCATTGGACATTAAATTACTTTCTTGGAAGGTTTTGTTCCTTTTGGCGATCTCTTCTGCCAGAAGAGTCTCTGAATTATCTGCTCTTTCTTGTGAGTCTCCTTTTCTGATTTTTCATCAGGATAAGGCGGTGTTGCCAACTTCTTTTCAATTTTTACCTAAGGTTGTGAATTCCAACAACATTAGTAGAGAAATTGTGGTTCCTTCATTATGTCCTAATCCTAAGAATTCTAAGGAGAAATCGTTGCATTCTTTGGATGTTGTTAGAGCTTTGAAATATTATGTTGAAGCTACTAAGTCTTTCTGAAAGACTTCTAGTCTATTTGTTATCTTTTCCGGTTCTAGAAAAGGCCAGAAAGCTTCTGCCATTTCTTTGGCATCTTGGTTGAAATCTTTAATTCATCATGCCTATGTCGAGTCGGGTAAAACTCTGCCTCAAAGGATTACAGCTCATTCTACTAGGTCAGTTTCTACTTCCTGGGCGTTTAGGAATGAAGCTTCGGTTGATCAGATTTGCAAAGCAGCAACTTGGTCCTCTTTGCATACTTTTACTAAATTCTACCATTTTGATGTGTTTTCTTCTTCTGAAGCAGTTTTTGGTAGAAAAGTACTTCAGGCAGCGGTTTCAGTTTGAATCTTCTGCTTATGTTTTCTTTAAACTTTATTTTGGGTGTGGATTATTTTCAGCAGGAATTGGCTGTCTTTATTTTATCCCTCCCTCTCTAGTGACTCTTGCGTGGAAAGATCCACATCTTGGGTAGTCATTATCCCATACGTCACTAGCTCATGGACTCTTGCTAATTACATGAAAGAAAACATAATTTATGTAAGAACTTACCTGATAAATTCATTTCTTTCATATTAGCAAGAGTCCATGAGGCCCACCCTTTTTGTGGTGGTTATGATTTTTTTGTATAAAGCACAATTATTCCAATTCCTTATTTTATATGCTTTCGCACTTTTTTCTTATCACCCCACTTCTTGGCTATTCGTTAAACTGATTTGTGGGTGTGGTGAGGGGTGTATTTATAGGCATTTTGAGGTTTGGGAAACTTTGCCCCTCCTGGTAGGAATGTATATCCCATACGTCACTAGCTCATGGACTCTTGCTAATATGAAAGAAATGAATTTATCAGGTAAGTTCTTACATAAATTATGTTTTTTTATGCAGCATTCTTATTGCCTGTCAAAAGATATGTTTTCCTGGGACATCCTAAAACATTTAATGTGAAAATGGCTTAATGTGGCTTAATGAGTAAAAAAGTGGCCAAATGTTAATCAATTGCTGCATAATTTTACACAACCCAAGATTTCCACTATCCAAGCCTATCCTAGAAGTTTCATGGATTTTGGTTTCCCACAAGGCAAATGAGTGACATTAAGCTTGTTTTTTGGGGAGATTAATGTGGCTTAACGTACAAAATTGAACTTAGATGTTAACCAATTTCCCCCAAACTTACCACAATACATTAATCTATCTATTCAAACATATTCTGAAAATTTCAGGACATTTGATAAAACATACCAAAAGTTATTCACATTTAACTATTTTTTTACAATCCTAAAACATTTAATGTGAGTAAATTAATGTAAAAAGAGCTTAATGTACCAAAATTCACCTAAACATCAATCAATTGCCTTGAAACTTGGTACAAACTCAGTTTGTCACTATCCAAACCTATCCTAAAAAAGTGGCCAAATGTTAATCAATTGCTGCATAATTTTACACAACCCAAGATTTCCACTATCCAAGCCTATTTTAGAAGTTTCATGGATTTTGGTTTCCCACAAGGCAAATGAGTGACATTAAGCTTGTTTTTGCTCTTTTTATTCTGAAAATGTAAGGACATTTGATAAAACATAACAAAAGTTATTCACATTTAAATATGTTTTTTACAATCCTAAATCATTTTGTGGCCCATTTATCAAGCTCCGTATGGAGCTTGAGGGCCCATGTTTCTGTCGAGCCTTTAGGCTCGCCAGAAACACCAGTTATGAAGCAGCGGTCTAAAGACCCCTGCGCCATAACCTGTCCGCCTGCTCTGAGGAAGCGGACAGACATCGCCGCATTTCAACCCGATCGAATACGATCAGGTTGATTGACAGCCCCCTGCTAGCGGCCGATTGGTCGCAAATCTGCAGGGGGCAGCGTTGCACCAGCAGTTCACAAGAGCTGCTGGTGCAATGCTGAATGCGGAGAGCGTATTGCTCTCCGCATTCAGCGATGTCTGTCGGACATGATCCGCTGATTGGATCATGTTGGACAGACACATAATAAATAGGCCCCTTCATGTGAATGGCTTAACGTAAAAAAGAGCTTAATCTACCAAAATTTGCCTAAACATCAATCAATTGCCTTGAAACTTGTCACAAACTCAGTTTTTAATATTCCCCCTGCAATCTCAATCTGACGCAGATTGATGCTTGCGTCATCCTAGATGTTTCGAATACACATTTAACTCTATATGACCCTTTTTCCATTTTACCAAACATTTAACAGGTACGATTGCGTCTATTCCAGCGCAGCGTACCTATCGTTCAAACCGCCACCCTTGAGGCCGCGGATGCCATAGAAATCAGTGGGAGTCTGAAAACACAAAGGTTATGTTCAATGCTGCAAGACGATGAAGCATATTAGATAATAAAAGTAAATTAGAAACTTTATTAAAAATCTATACTCTTTCTAAATCAAACAATATTATTGCTCCAAATTTGGTGCAAAGTATTGCTTCAATTTTGATGCTCTAGTAGATATAGGGATAAAAATGAAATACATTACTACTTATGGATTATGTTACATCTTTGTCTATTATTACAAAGCAAGAGGACAATATTATTGCTCCAAACTTGGTGCACTAGTAGCTATAGAGATAAAAATTAAATAAATACATAACATAATATAGCTAACTTCCTTTTTTTAATTTTTTTGTTTTTTGGATAAATCTATATGCACCATGTTTAAGGCATGTAACACAAGTCCCACTCACCATTTCACACCAAATTTGATGCAACACTTTTCGCACCAAATATGACGCAATACTCCTAGACAACCCACACACTAGTGAATTTTTCCACCACTTTTGATTGGGATATGCATAATCACATGATTTATGACATCAGCCAATCAAATTTAAATATACATTGTATAGTATCACTAACGAATAAAATTGCTCGATACTTGTGTCATTGATCACCCATCAGAACTTGTAAGTGCTATCTGTTACATTGTGTATTATAATTTGAAAGTATGAATATGTGTAATTAGTATTAAAGATAAACATTGATGCTGACATTAGGACACACAATGTAATATTTTAGACAATGATTTTAAAATTTGAATGATGTTTCATTCAATATAATCTTAAGCTGATAGCTCAAAGGGATAGCCCACCTAACATTAAACTGTCATGATTCAGATACAGCAGAAATTAATCGCCTCTTTACTGTCATGCTATTTTAGTGTATTTCTTCCTTCTATTGAATTTCATTTTCATTAATAAATATCATCTTATATGCCAGCCGATTTTATAACACCTGTGTAGGGGTGGTTTTTAAAACTAGATTGCAATCCGGAGGGGTTACACAGGTACAGAGAGAAAACTGGCCCAGCTCTTAAAATATCCATTGATTGTAAATAAATACATACCCTGATGACATGTTGTATTCACAATTATTCCTGCTCAGAATAATAATACATTTACACTATATACATATATTGGTATAAATAAACACAGAGACATGAAAGACAACATTGTTTAGAACAAAAAAAGGAATTTAGGGACATGTAAATATGTTTGCAAAAGATTTCTGACATAACACACACACACACACACACACACACACACACAATATATATATATATGTGCAAATATATAAGTATGTGCAAAGATATATGTACAAATTCTAGCATTAATAATCATTTATAAAAAAAACATGAGATAAAAGCATATCATGACTTCTAGAAATAAAAATACACATTCATTTATGTGACAGTATCATATAACAAATAAATATAAAAATAACTTTCTATGAGATATTGTTTGTTGTGGTATAAATCAAACTATTTCTTGGACATTAACAGATGATAAATAAAAGATTAGCTTTAGAGAAATGTGCTTGGTCATGGACAGTAATGAAATGGTATAAATAAAGTTGGGAAAAACCTGAATAACCGCAACATCGATGACTGTTAGTTAACAACAGTCTGATGCTCATCGCACCGTACTTGACGCACATGTTTTTGACCTGTTTTTTTATAAATAAGGGCATTGTATGTGGATCCGCGGCAGCAATGTCTGGCGAGCATATTGACGCCTGCAAATGCACCGAGATTGACGCTTTGATAAATAAGCCCCCATATGTTTTACGATTATAAAAAAACTGTTAAATGTAAATAACTTTTGGTATGTTTTATCAAATGTCATGAGAATTTTAGAATATGTTTGGATCGATAGATTAATGTGTTGTGGGACGTTTGGGGGAAATTGGTTAACATCTAAGTTAAATTTTGTACGTTAAGCCACATTAAGCTCCCCAAAAAGCGAGCTTAATGTCGCTCATTTGCCTTGTGGGAAACCAAAATCCATGAAACTTCTAGTATAGATTTGGAAAATGACAAACTGAGATTTTGCCAAGTTTCAAGGCAATTGATTGATGTTTTGGTGAATTTTGGTACATTAAGCTCTTTTTACATTAAGTTGCTCACATTAAATGTTTTAGGATTGTAAAAAATAGTTAAATGTGAATAACTTTTGGTATGTTTTATCAAATGTCCTGAAATTTTCAGAATATGTTTGAATAGATAGATTAATGTATTGTGGTAAGTTTGGGGGAAATTGGTTAACATCTAAGTTCAATTTTGTACGTTAAGCCACATTAAGCTCCCAAAAAACAAGCTTAATGTCACTCATTTGCCTTGTGGAAAACCAAAATCCATGAAACATCTAGGATAGGCTTGGATAGTGGAAATCTTGGTTTGTGCAAAATTATGCAACAATTGATTACTTTTTTACTCATTAAGCCACATTAAGCTCCCCAAAAAACAAGCTCATTGTCACTCATTTGCCTTGTGGGAAACCAAAATCCATGTAACTTCTAGTATAGGTTTGGAAAGTGAAAAACTGAGTTTGTGCCATGTTTCAGTTAACATTTGGCCACTTTTTTTACTCATTAAGCCACATTAAAGGGACAGTAAACCTTAAAAATACTGTTATATAATTCTGCACATAGTGCAGAATTATATAACATTATATTAGCCAAACTTTGTAAATCATAATATTCCCTTTTTATTTTGTAAAAATACCGCTGTTTTACAGACCCGCTCTCTGTACTCTGCTGAGCGGGTCTGTTGTTTTTACTGAGCGCATCGGGCCAGCTGTATAGTCACAGCCCGGCCCGACCGCGCCATTAGACACAGTGCAGCTCGCTCCTGCTGTCAGACAGAGCAGGAGCGAGCTGCACTGTGTCTAATGGCGCGGTCGGGCCAGGCTGTGACTATACAGCTGGCCCGATGCGCTCAGTAAAAACAACAGACCCGCTCAGCAGAGTACAGAGAGCGGGTCTGTAAAACAGCGGTATTTTTACAAAATAAAAAGGGAATATTATGAGTTACAAAGTTTGGCTAATATAATGTTATATAATTCTGCACTATGTGCAGAATTATATAACATTATTTTTAAGGTTTACTGACCCTTTAAGCCATTTTCACATTAAATGTTTTAGGATGTCTCCTTAAATGTATTATTTAAGGAGACGAAGCAAATGAGACATCCATCACACAAAGCCGTATAGCATATAACACATTAAAAACAAAGCAAAATGTATGCTTACCTGATAAATTAATTTTTCTCTTGTAAGGTGTATCCAGTCCACGGATTCATCCATTACTTGTGGGATATTCTCCTTCCCAACAGGAAGCTGCAAGAGGATCACCCACAGCAGAGCTGTCTATATAGCTCCTCCCCTAACTGCCACCTCCAGTCATTCTCTTGCAGCTCTCAACAAGGGAAGTATCAAGAGAGATGTGGTGAATTAGTGTAGTTTATCTTCAATCAAAAGTTTATTTTTAAACGGTACCGGTGTTGTACTGTTTTTTACCTCAGGCAGAAATTAGAAGAAGAGTTTTGCCTGAGGTTTTTGATGATCTTAGCAGGTTGTAACTAAGGTCCACTGCTGTTCTCACACATAGCTGAAGAGTATGGGAAACTTCAGCTGGGGGAACGGCCTGCAGAATTAACTGCCCTGAGGTATGTTCAGTATATTTTTTTCTAGAGGATGATAAGAACTAGAAAATGCTGACAGTGCCTGATATATTTAAGGTAAGCCTGATTGCAGTGATTTAATAAACGACTGGCATCATGCTTGCAGTAAAGAGTAATATTCATATTACTTTCTATTATGGCTTAGTATGTAAAACGCTTGCATATATATAAAGAACGTTTTTTTACTGAGGGTGATAAATCTTTATTTGGGGCCTAGTTTTCCACATGGCTGACTAGATTTCTCCTAGGAGTAGTTATTTATGGCCCTTTCACTTTGAGTGCATGGTGGGAGGGGCCTATTTTCGCGCTCTAGTTGCGCAGTAGTTTTTACAGTCTGAGACATCCAGCTTCCCTGAAGGAGTCCCCTGACATATAGGACCTCTGTAAAGGGTTTTTGTGCCTACAAAAGTCATTTTATGGGAAGGTAGGAGCCACAGTAGAGCTGTGGCAGTTTGCTTGTGACTGTTATAACGGTTTTACCATTTTTTTTGCTTCGTTTTTGAGCCTGAGGGGTTAATCATTCATTTGCAAGTGGGTGCAATGCTATTTTAGTCTGTTATACACACTGTAAAAATTTCATAAAGTTAACTGCTTTTTTCACTGTTTTGCAGTTTTTGTGTTTGTTTTTTTCCCTTAAAGGCACAGTACCGTTTTTTATAATCTGATTTTTTACATTAATTAGTGTTTTTCCAAGCTTGCTGGTCTCATTACTAGTCTGTTAAACATGTCTGACATAGAGGAAACTCCTTGTTCATTATGTTTAGAAGCCATTGTGGAACCCCCTCTTAGAATGTGTACCAAATGTACTGATCTTACTATAAGTTATAAAGACCATATTCTGGCTTTAAAAGATTTATCACCAGAGGAAATTGACAAGGGGGAAGTTATGCCGACTAACTCTCCCCACGTGTCAGAGCCTATAACTCCCGCTCAAGGGGCGCCAAGTACATCTAGCGCGCCCATTGCGTATACTTTACAAGACATGGCGGCAGCTATGAATCATACTCTTACAGAAGTATTGTCCAAACTGCCAGGGTTACAAGGAAAGCGAGACAGCTCTGGGGCTTGAACAAATACAGAGCTCTCTGACGTTTTAGTAGCTATGTCTGATATACCCTCACAATGTGCAGAAGCCGAAGAAGGAGAGCTTCTATCTGTGGGGGATTTTTCTGACTCAGGGAAGACACTTCAACCTGATTCTGATATGCCTACATTTAAATTTAAGCTTGAACTCCTCCGCATGTTGCTCAGGGAGGTTTTAGCAACTCTGGATGACTGTGACGCCATTGTAGTCCCAGAGAAATTGTGTAAATTGGATAAATACTATGCAGTGCCTGTTTACACTGATGTTTTTCCAATACCTAAGAGGTTTTCAGAAATTATTACTAAGGAATGGGATAGACCAGGTGTACCGTTCTCTCCCCCTCCTGTTTTTTAAAAAGATGTTTCCTATAGATGCCGCTACACGGGACTTGTGGCAAACGGTCCCTAAGGTGGAGAGAGCAGTCTCTACCCTAGCGAAGCGTACAACTATCCCTGTCGAGGACAGTTGTGCTTTTCTAGATCCAATGGACAAAAAATTAGAGGGTTACCTTAAGAAAATTTTTATTCAACAAGGTTTTATTCTCCAGCCCCTTGCATGCATTGCCCCTGTCACTGCTGCTGCGGCCTTCTGGTTTGAGTCTCTAGAAGAGGCTCTACAGGTAGAAACCCCATTGGATGATATCCTTGACAAGCTTAGAGCACTTAAGCTAGCCAATTCATTTGTTTCTGACGCCGTTGTTCATTTAACCAAGCTAACGGCTAAAAACTCAGGCTTTGCTATTCAGGCGCGTAGGGCGCTATGGCTTAAATCCTGGTCAGCTGACGTTACTTCAAAGTCTAAGCTTCTCAATATTCCCTTCAAGGGGCAGACCCTATTCGGGCCTGGACTGAAGGAGATCATTTCTGATATTACTGGAGGAAAAGGTCATGCCCTTCCTCAAGATAGGTCCAACAAATTAAGGACCAAACAGCCTAATTTTCGTTCCTTTCGAAATTTCAAGAGTGGCGCAGCTTCAACTTCCTCTAATACAAAACAAGAGGGAAATTTTGCCCAGTCCAAGCAGGTCTGGAGACCTAACCAGGCTTGGAATTAAGGAAAGCAGGCCAAAAAACCTGCTGCTGCCTCTAAGACAGCATGAAATATCAGCCCCCGATCCGGAAACGGATCTAGTAGGGGGCAGACTTTCTCTCTTCGCCCAGGCTTGGGCAAGAGATATCCAGGATCCCTGGGCGTTGGAAATTATGTCCCAGGGATATCTTCTGGACTTCAAAGCTTCTTCCCCAAAAGGGAGATTTCATCTCTCACAATTATCTGCAAACCACATAAAGAGAGAGGCATTCTTACATTGTGTTCAAGACCTCCTAGTTATGGGAGTGATCCACTCAGTTCCAAAGGAGGAACAGGGGCAAGGCTTCGATTCAAATCTGTTTGTAGTTCCCAAGAAAGAGGGAACTTTCAGACCAATCTTAGATCTCAAGATCCTAAACAAATTTCTCAGGGTCCCATTCTTCAAGATGGAGACTATTCGAACCATCCTACCTATGATCCAGGAGGGTCAATATATGACTACCGTGGACTTAAAGGATGCTTATCTCCACATTCCGATACACAGAGATCATCATCGGTTTCTCAGGTTCGCCTTCCTAGACAGGCATTACCAGTTTGTGGCTCTTCCCTTTGGGTTAGCTACGGCACCAAGAATTTTTACGAAGGTTCTAGGGTCACTCCTAGCGGTCCTAAGGCCGCGGGGTATAGCAGTAGCCCCTTACCTAGACGACATTCTGATACAGGCGTCGAATTTTCAAATCGCCAGGTCCCATACGGACATTGTGCTGGCATTCCTGAGGTCTCATGGGTGGAAAGTGAATGAAGAAAAGAGTTCTCTATCCCCTCTCACAAGAGTTTCCTTCCTAGGAACTCTGATAGATTCTGTAGAAATGAAGATTTACCTGACAGAGGCCAGGTTGTCAAAACTTCTAAATTCCTGCCGTGTTCTTTATTCTACTTCTCGCCCTTCAGTGGCTCAGTGTATGGAAGTAATCGGCTTAATGGTAGCGGCAATGGACATAGTGCCGTTTGCCCGCCTACATCTCAGACCGCTGCAACTTTGCATGCTCAGTCAGTGGAATGGGGATTACACAGATTTGTCCCCTCTGCTAAATCTGGATTGAGACCAGGGATTCTATTCTCTGGTGGCTATCTCGGGTCCATCTGTCCAAGGGTATGACCTTCCGCAGGCCAGATTGGACAATAGTAACGACAGATGCCAGCCTTCTGGGCTGGGGTGCAGTCTGGAACTCCCTGAAGGCTCAGGGCTCGTGGACTCAGGAGGAGGCACTCCTTCCGATAAACATTCTGTAACTAAGAGCGATATTCAATGCTCTTCAGGCTTGGCCTCAGCTTGCTGCGGTCAGGTTCATCAGATTTCAGTCGGACAATATCACGACTGTAGCCTACATCAACCATCAAGGGGGAACAAGGAGTTCCCTAGCAATGTTGGAGGTTTCAAAAATAATTCTATGGGCAGAGGTTCACTCTTGCCATCTATCAGCTATCCATATCCCAGGAGTAGAGAACTGGGAGGCGGATTTTCTAAGTCGACAGACTTTTCATCCGGGGGAGTGGGAACTCCATCCGGAGGTGTTTACACAGTTGATTCAACTTTGGGGCAAACCAGAACTGGATCTCATGGCGTCTCGTCAGAACGCCAAGCTTCCTTGTTACGGGTTCAGGTCCAGGGATCCCAAGGCAGCGCTGATAGATGCTCTAGCAGCGCCTTGGTCCTTCAACCTGGCTTATGTGTTTCCACCGTTTCCTCTGCTCCCTCGTCTGATTGCCAAGATCAAGCAGGAGAGAGCTTCGGTGATTTTGATAGCACCTGCGTGGCCACGCAGGACTTGGTATGCAGATCTGGTGGACATGTCATCCCTTCCACCATGGACTCTACTGCTGAGGAAGGACCTTCTACTTCAGGGTCCTTTCAACCATCCAAATCTAATTTCTCTGCATCTGACTGCTTGGAGATTGAACGCTTGATTTTATCAAAACGTGGTTTCTCCGAGTCAGTCATTGATACCTTAATTCAGGCTCGAAAGCCTGTCACCAGGAAAATCTATCATAAGATATGGTGTAAATATCTTCATTGGTGTGAATCCAAGGGTTACTCATGGAGTAAAGTCAGGATTCCCAGGATATTATCTTTTCTCCAAGAAGGATTGGAGAAGGGATTGTCAGCTAGTTCCTTAAAGGGACAGATTTCTGCTCTGTCTATTCTTTTGCACAAGCGTCTGGCGGATGTTCCAGACGTTCAGGCGTTTTGTCAGGCTTTAGTTAGAATCAAGCCTGTGTTTAAACCTGTTGCTCCGCCATGGAGTTTAAATTTAGTTCTTAAAGTTCTTCAAGGGGTTCCGTTTGAACCTCTGCATTCCATAGATATCAAGCTCTTATCTTGGAAAGTTCTGTTTTTGGTAGCTATCTCTTCGGCTCGAAGAGTTTCAGAGTTATCTGCCTTACAGTGTGATTCCCCTTATCTGATCTTCCATGCAGATAAGGTAGTTTTGCGTACCAAACCTGGGTTTCTTCCTAAGGTGGTATCTAATAAGAATATCAATCAGGAGATTGTTGTTCCGTCACTGTGTCCTAATCCTTCTTCAAAGAAGGAACGTTTATTAAACGATCTTGACATGGTTCGTGCTTTGAAGTTTTATTTACAAGCTACTAAGGATTTTCGTCAAACATCGGCATTGTTTGTTGTCTACTCTGGACAGAGAAGGGGCCAAAAGGCTTCAGCAACTTCTCTTTCTTTTTGGTTAAGAAGTATGATCCGCTTAGCTTATGAAAAGAATTACAGCTCATTCCACTAGAGCGGTGGCTTCCACATGGGCTTTTAAAAATGAGGCTTCTGTTGAACAGATTTGTAAGGCGGCGACTTGGTCTTCGCTTCATCCTTTTTCTAAATTCTAAATTCTACAAATTTGATACTTTTGCTTCTTCGGAGGCTATTTTTGGGAGAAAGGTCTTACAGGCAGTGGTGCCTTCCGTTTAAGCGCCTGCCTTGTCCCTCCCTTCATCCGTGTCCTATAGCTTTGGTATTGGTATCCCACAAGTAATGGATGAATCCGTGGACTGGATACACCTTACAAGAGAAAACAAAATGTATGCTTACCTGATAAATTTATTTCTCTTGTGGTGTATCCAGTCCACGGCCCGCCCTGTCATTTTAAGGCAGGTGTTTTCTATTTTTAAACTACAGTCACCACTGCACCCTATAGTTTCTCCTTTCTCTTGCTTGTCTTCGGTCGAATGACTGGAGGTGGGAGTTAGGGGAGGAGCTATATAGACAGCTCTGCTGTGGGTGATCCTCTTGCAGCTTCCTGTTGGGAAGGGGAATATCCCACAAGACTGGATACACCACAAGAGAAATAAATTTATCAGGTAAGCATAAATTTTGTTATTTCATGGTGGTGAGAGTCCACAGGCCATTACCCCTGGGATTCAACTCCTGGTTACTAGGAGGAGGCAAAGATTACTAAAGCTCTGAGAGTATTTAATCCCTCCCACCTATTTGGTTTTCTAGTTTGATATGTAGCCAAGAAAGGAGAAGTAGGAAAGACAAAGCATGGAACATTAGGTGCAAACTATTAAGTCTAAAATGAAAATGGGCAGGTCTTGTGGACTCTCACCACCTTGAAAGAAATTAATTTATCAGGTAAGCATAATTTTTTATTTCATAAGATGGTGAGAGTCTCTGAGTAATTGGGACACACACACTTTTTTTAAGCAGGTACCTAAATTCCAGACACTGCTGCCTAAACTACTTTCCTACCAAAATCATTAAAGTTGTAGAATTTGAAGAAAGTATTTTACTGCAAAACTATTCAATATAATCCACATTCTTGAAAATCCAAGAAGAAGAAACTGATCTAGTAAAAGAGTGATAATGCATTATGGCAAAGACTATTCAGCCTCCAAGTAATACTGGATAATTAGAGAACTTACCAAAAAGCTAAATAAACTGATGTGGCCCTCTGATGATATCCCGAAAATCATATAGGAAAAAAATCTGAAAAGTCTTCCAGCAGAAGATATTGCTAAAAACAACAAAAACTTCCAAGACAGAAGCTAAATGTCCAAAGCATGCAGGTTTGAAAAGAGAAACCTGTAAAGCTTGTAAAAGAAAAAGAAATGAATGCTCCAGAGATGAGAAATTGGCTTAGACACTGGATATATCCTGACTATGTCTGGACAAAGCCTTGATGTCAATACCAGCTGTCATGAGATGCAGGACACAGCAATGATGGTACAACTCTATTTTATTGCAGAGCATAGGAACATACATCTAGTCAGGTTGATTTCACTAACTAACTGACACAGACTACCGGACCTAAGCCCCGCCCCCAAACTAGTGACATCACTTCCTGCTCTCATCACATCTTCCCCCTTTTCAAAGGGCGAAGCATACATTTAAATATAACAAATAACAGGGTATACAAAGAGCATACAACAACATTTTTGAACAGTATATAGCAAATTGGTTACAGAAAAATAAACATTAATTACATCCTGACTTGGACATCGGGGTAGACTACCATAGTCCAGAATGACCATGGGATTATTCTGCCCATACTTCCAGTCACTGTTCTAGCTAAAGTCAGTCCCTATATCGGGCCGGAAGTTTCACCACTCTTCCGCTTGATGTAACTTTGCATGAACTGTCCTCTGATACAGAGGAAGGTGAATAAAAGTCCGCTGGAGGCAAAGACATCTCCCCGCTGTGATCTTGCTGAGGGGAAGGCACCTCTCTTAGAACAGGGGATCCCACCGGCGGTGGTAGTGAGGCATCCAGTTCCAGACTCTCAGGTACAGCCGTGTAACCATCCCTCTATCAGTAAGGACTGCATAAGACCTTGGTTCTGGAGAGCGTCCAATTACCATAGCAGGCGTCTTCCATTTCATCTCATCATCCAGTTTAATTCTGACACTTTGCCCCGCATTTAGTTCCTGTAAGGGCCTGACAGAATGTCTCCTGTCGTAGAAGAAACGATAGCCCTTTTTGGCCTCTTCATCCCTCCTAAGGACTTCGTCCCGAGGAACAGAGCCAGTCGGCTTGAAGACACCCACTGAGGGTAAAGTGGTGCGAATCTGGCGTCCTAGCATCAGCTGTGCCGGGCTAAACCCGGTGGCTTGAATGGGCGTAGCCCTGTATGACAAGAGGGCTAGGTACGGCTCAGATTGCTTTAAAATTAACTTTGTTGTTTGAACTGCCCTTTCAGCCATTCCGTTGGCCTGCGGGTAATGTGGACTTGACGTGGAATGTACAAAGTCATATTCCCTGCTGAAAGCACTGAACTCTGCAGAAGCGAACTGCATGCCATTATCACTCACCAGCTCCATCGGAATGCCCCACCGGGTGAACAAGCTCTTCAGACGAATGATAACGGCTTGACTTGTGATATCATTCAAAGGTGCAATTTCCAAATACCTGGAATAGTAGTCGATCACAACAAGGAACTTTTTCCCGTGCAGTTCACACAAATCAGCAGCTATTTTCTGCCACGACCCCGCAGGCAGCAGAGTAGAAATCAAGGGCTCCCTTCTCTGAGTAGGCTGGCGTTCCCGGCAAAAGGCACATTTAGACACGTGATTTGCAATGTCGGAGCTGATCCCAGGCCACCACACAGCTGTAGCTGCCCTTTCTCCGCAGTTTGTAATGCCTAAGTGGCCATCGTGAATCCTGTTTAACATCTCTTTCCTCATGCTGACAGGGATAACAATGCAGTCTTGGAACAGCACCAACCCCATCAGCTCTGTGAGCTGCGACCTCTCTGACTGGTAAGAACTTAAAGACATCCAGGCTGCCCGGCTCTCGGGCCAGCCTTCTTTTATGTACTTTATAACTTCTTGCAGATCTGTGTCCAAATATGTCTCTTTCTTTATCTCCTCCAGTTTCCTTGAAGAAATGGACTTTGAGGCCAGAACCGAATCAACATACACTTTCACCTCAGATTCGGTTGAGGATTCTTCAGCAGCAGCCAGCAGGAGCCTGGATAGTGTATTTGCCACAACCAGTTGTTTCCCCGGCACATGCACTGCCTGAACATTGAACCTGAGTAGTCTCATTAAAAGTCTCTGGCATCTTAAGGGTGTTTTGTCGATATCATAAGAGTTGATTAGAGGGACTAGCAGTTTATGGTCAGTCTCCAGACTAAATTTCTCTAAACCCACTAGATAACGCTGAAAGCGCTCACAGGCCCAAACTGCAGCCAGGCACTCTATCTCAATTTGAGCGTATTTTGACTCAGCAGTGTAGTTTATTTTCATTTAACTGCAGGAGAGCAGCCCCCAACCCATAACTGCTTTCATCAGCACTAACCACAGTCTTTTTGGAAGGGTCATAGAACCCCAGCACTGGGGCAGACCCCAGCAGGGACTTGGCCTGCATAAAAGATTTTTCTTGTGAAGGTACCCAGACCCAGGCAACGTCTTTCTTTAGCAACTCTGTGATAGGGTGTAGAACTGTTGATAAATCTGGAAGAAACTTGCCCACATAATTTACAAGGCCCAATATCTGTCTCAGCTCATGTACATCAGAAGGACTTTTCATCTGTTCAATAGCACAAATTGTCTCGGGGTCTGGTTTGATGCCATCCCAATTGATAATATGCCCAAAGTAACATAATTCAGTTTTCCTAAAATGACATTTTTCTTTATTTAACTTCAGCCCAGACTCTTTGATAGCCTGCAGCACACAACTTAAACGCTGATCATGCTCCTCCACTGTAGACCCATACACTAGAATGTCGTCCATGACGACTGCCGTGCCCACGGGGTCACTCAGGAGAGAACTAATTTCCCTTTGAAAGATTTCAGGAGCAGAGGATATCCAAAGGGGAGTCTGCAGAAGCAAAACCGACCTAACGGTGTGATAAAGGTAGTCAGTTTGCGGCACTTTGGATTCAAGGGGATCTGCCAAAAGCCGCTAGAAGCGTCCAATGTAGAAAAGAACTTCACCGCAGCCAACTTTGGAGCTATATCTTCTAATGTCGGCAGCACAAATCTCTCTCTTCACTGCCTCATTCAACCTTTTCAGGTCCACACAGATGCGCACCTTTCCGTTCTTCTTTGCAACAGGAACAATGGGGGCACACCAATCAGTTGCTTCAACAACCTCTTCAATAACCCCCATAGACTTCATGCGCATAAGCTCCTTCTCCACTTGAGGCATGAGCGGGAACGGAATTCTACGGGGAGTAGAAATACTGTATGGGACTGCTTCACTTTTAAGTGCTATATGGACTGGTTTGCAATTCAGTAGGCCCAATTCGCCAAACATATCGTCCGAGATCTCATTGACTCTGGCCACGAGGCCCAAGTCACAGGCTGCTTTTCTGCTCAATAAATTGCTAACACACTGACCTCGAATCCCATGCACCCACATAGTAAATTTTCTTTGCTTGTACTCACAGCTGGCAAGAAATTTCCCCGCACAATCAATGCGGCCACCAGGACTATGGACATTTGTAGTAACCTTCGCCAGCTGGGACTGTCAAGTCAGTTTCATAAATGCAGCAAAAGACATTACAGTGATATCTGCTCCTGTGTCAATCTTAAAATCAACTTTGGCTCCCATTACAGTATAAGTAACCTTCCAATTTTCCTCTGAGCTTGGCCTTTCCACAACAGACCCCACAAAAGACACTTCCTGACCCTCCTGGTCACTGTCCACCTGCATCTCCTTAATGTATTCAGTTTTACACACCATTTCAAAATGGCCCATTCTGTTACATTTTCTGCATCTTTTATCTCTGGCCGGGCATATAGCACTCTGATCATGGGCACGGTAGCACCGTGTGCATCGGGCATGCTGCGCCCATCCACTTCTAGGTCTATCCATTATTTTAGATCTACTGCTCACACTGTGCCTTTCACTAGCAGTCTTCCTGGACTGTTGCACTTCATCCACAATACTCTCAGACCTCAGATCAGCACTTTGTTTTTTCACCAGTTCACTCTGGCTGGCCATCCTAATAGCCCCATCTAATGTTAAATCAGGCTCTAACAGCAGCTTCAGTGAGACTTCAGCATCTGCAATTCCAATAACTATTCTGTCTCGGATTTGCTCTTCTTTAGCAACACCAAACTCACAGAATTCAGCTAGTTCATACAGGCTGCGCACAAATGACTCCACAGATTCTCCCACACGCTGATTACGTTTGTGAAAAAAAGCTCTCTCATGAATCACATTTCTTTTGGGCCCAAAGTGGGCACTGAGTTTATCCATAACTATATCAAAGTTAAATTATTCCCCTTCTTGGAAAGTAAAAGCATTGAACACTGGCTCCACATCTTTCCCCATAGAGTATAAAAGAGAATTAACTTGTACTTCACCACTCTCCTTGTCCAGCTTGGAAGCAATCCTGAAGCGCTGAAACCGCTGACGCCATGTGGGCCAAGCTGCAGGCTAAGAGAAGTCAAAAGGCTCAGGTGGGGGTAAACTTTGACATCGTCATCGATCAGGAACAGAAGCGCAGGCCAGAACTTCTGACACCATGTCATGAGATGCAGGACATATGCAGGACACAGCATGATGGTACAACTCTATTTTATTGCAGAGCATAGGAACATACATCTAGTCAGGTTGATTTCACTAACTAACTGCGACACAGACTACCGGACCTAAGCCCCGCCCCCAAACTAGTGACATCACTTCCTGCTCTCATCACACCAGCTAAAACCTTAGTAAACAAAAACAGGAAAGAAACAACTTTACAACTCATTTGATAAATTTTACTTTATGACCTGAAATAAATTGTTCAATACAGCATCAATACAACTTATTTGAAAGGTAAACAATCTCTTATACATCTAGATGAGAGACTCGAGATCTTGATGATTGGAGAAAGCTTGATATCTGAATCAGATTCACAAATCAAGTTCTGCAAGGCCTGACTGGAGCATTCAGATTAATGAAAAAATTCAATTCAAAATAGGACTATTGGAAAAATAAGTCATCAGGTCTCTCTCTGGAAGATACCATTGTTAAACAGTCTAGTAGAAAACTACTTGAAAGAGAAAACATTCCTGTGGAAGGGATTACCTACTAAGGAAATCTGCTTCCCAGATTTCCTTCCTGGGATGCTAAATACAGAACATTTTTCTGTGTCGCATCAAAAACCTTGAGACATCCTAAATTATTGCTAAGCAGCTGCAAGTTCCTCCTTGATGATGGGTATAAGCTACAGCTGTTAGATGAAAAATTGGTAACCTCACCTCCTGAGGTAACTAAACTCCCTTTGCTCTCACGGACCCCCAGACTGAACCCCAATTCCAGAGAATGGTGTAAGCAGACCCCATAAAAATAGTTTGGAAAATGATGCACCAGTACAGAGATTGCCTCACTGAGAGCAACATTTTGCACCATTGTCAAGGCATGCACAGTTGAAAAGGCCTCATATTAAACTGTGCGTAAAAAATCGGGTGCTGCAATCATCAGACCTAACACTTCCATACATTGAGCTACAGATGGGTTGGAATGTAGTGTAGTTGTGAGCAAATTGACTGTAACTTTGATGCCTAATCCATTAAAGAAAGCTGCATAGTTACTGAGTTTATAATGACTACTAGAAAAGTGTCTCTTGATAAATGGGAAAGATAATTCTCTTTTAAATTAATTATCCAACCATTTCTGCAAAGAAACAACAGTAAACTGTTGAAGGAAAAAATGGAGCCTGAACTATTATGTTGGTTAGGTAAAGAGCCACTGAACTACATGAGTTATTACAAACAAGAGAGTTCCTAGAACCTTTGTAAAAATTCTGGGAGCTGTAGATAGACCAAACCAAAGAGCCACAAGTGGGGAGAAAAATGTCCTGAAATACAAATCTTAGAAACTGGAGATGTTCTAGGAATAGGAATTAAGGCACCCTTCAAATTAAACATGGATGTAAACTGGCCCTGTTGAATAATGGGTAGAATTGTCCATATTGTTTCTATTGCAGCTAATAAAATTCAGGAAGACTTTTGGAATGTGAGACAGAAGACACCTTCCTCGAAAAGGCCTTTATTTGAAACCTATTCGGTAATCCTGGTAATCTATGTTTAGAACCCAGATATAATGGACAGACTGGGATAGGCCTTCTAAAAAAGGCGTTAACTTTCCACTACCAGAAAAAAATCTGGAATCAGGCTGTACTTTCATGCTGATTTTGAAGAGGAAGAAGACTCATAGAATGCTTGTCATTGTTCCAATTGGATTACATTTCCAGAAAGATCTGGAAGATTCAGCTCATTGTACGGAGGATGAAGATTTTTGGTTCCAAAATTTACAAAATAAATTAAAAAGGACTATTTGTTCCTTTTTCACCAGGCACGGTGTAAATCATAATGTCAAGCAGGGTCCAAATAAATTCTTCCTTGTAAAGCAGATGTATAAGTCTTTTTTTTATTTTTTTACACCCTGACTGCGGACAATTATTTAAATCATAAAGTCCTTCTGGTAAGTACTGCTAAAGTGAAATACATAGTACAAAACTGAATAATTTCAACAATGGGACCACAAATAAGTGCATTAGTCAACTTTAGAAGCTTCAAACTATTTTGAAAATATTCATCCACAGAGTCTTCTGAGATTAGCTCAGACAAATTATTACACCAAAAAGTAGTCACAACAAATACATATAGAATGCTAGCTGAAAAAGGCCTTTCAGTGAAAGGTTACCAATTTCATGTCCATATGGTTCCTGAGAAATGTTTTATCCTCTAAGGGAATAGTAGTGTGTTTGGGTAAAGTTTATTAAAGCTCTGCATTAGAAGCCGGTAAAGGAAACATCTTATTAAATTTAGAGGACGGATTAAAAAGATAATTCCAGGCTTGGTTCACTTTCCAAAAATTATTAGGAACAGGGAAAAAAACTCTTGTATCTTAGCAGAAAATTTAAAAATCAAATCAAGCTGGTTGGAAGGTTTGTCCTCAGATGATTTAGTCTTGGATACCTAAATTACATAAAACCTCTTTAAACAAAGAACTAAGATGTTCAAGCTTTAACATGAAAGAGATATACTCTGTGTCCATAAGTAATAAAAATGCATGATCATCATAAAAGAACCTCATCTTCAGAAAACAGCCTGACGTGCTTGAGTCTCAAAACTAAAAGTGCATCCTAAGGTGTTCTGATGATGCAGAAGATCCTGAAAATTTAACTTTAGGATGTCATTCAGACACAGAACTTTTGGGGGTACTTGGAGGAGACATGGCAGCCACAACTATAGAGCACACAAATCTTAAAATGCTGGAGCAAAATCTGGAGCACTCCATTGTATTTAGGAAACAGATGGAGGATATATTCCTTTAGAGAGAGCAAAATTAGTAACAATCCTGTAATTAAAATTATCAGTGGATCTTCCCTCTACAGTTTAATGCAAAGTAGAAGGTACACATTTTATTATGCTCCATGAAAGAATACACAAACAGACAAATAAAATACATTAAAGGGACAGTCAACACCAGAATTTTTTTGTTTAAAAAGAAAGATAATCCCTTTATTACCCATTCCCCAGTTTTGCATAACCAATACAGTTATATAAATACACTTTTTACCTCTGTGATTACCTTGTATCTTAGCATCTGCAAACTTCCGCCTTATTTCAGTTCTTTTGACGAGTCCACGGATTTCATCCTTACTTGTAGGATATTAACCTCCTGCTAACAGGAAGTGGCAAAGAGCACCGCAGCAGAGCTGTATATATCGCCCCTCCCTTCCCCTCCACCCTCAGTCATTCTCTTTGCCTGTGTTATACTAGGAAGACATGGTAAAGTGAGGTGTTATTTTTAGTTTCTTCCTAGTTATTTTTAGTTTCTTCAATCAAGAAGTTTTTTATTTTAAATGGTACTGGTGCGTACTATTTTTGGAAGAAGATTTCTGCCCTGAGGTTTGATGATCTTAGCATTTGTAACTAAGATCCACGCTGGTTCCCACAAGACTTCTGAAGGTAACCATGAGACATCTTCAGTGTGGAGACCGGTTTCATGCTACAAGCAGCATTAAGGTATGTGCAGCCTTTATTTCTGAGGAGACTTGGTGTATCAGAACTGGCTGGCATTATTTCCCTGTATTGGAATGGGGTAAGCAGTAAAACCTATTTTAATAAGAGGGGTGTTACTGGAGTCCCTATATTTTTATTTATCATTAGTTGGGCATTATGTGACATGGAAGACAATATAAAAAACGATGTTTTATGTTTTTTATTTTTGGCACTTAAAACTTATTGGTTTTATGCTTGAGGGTTGTAATTGTGTGTGTATTTTTACTTTAGTGCAAAACCGCATTCCCATGCGATGTTGTTTGGGCCGACTCCAACTTTTGACCTTAAGGGGCGGAGCCTATTTTGGTGCATTTTCTTCAGGCTTAGCAGCAGCAAACAGTAACTCGGTGGCTCTTGGACTGTGTAGTTGGTCTGAAGGGTTGGAAACTTGATTCGAAGTACCCTGGGGGCAGGTAGGCGCCACAGCAGAGTTGTGGCAAGGTGTAGAGGGTATTTTTATCTATCTTTTGACTACATGTAGATATAAGTACTTCTAAAGCCTTATTTCTGCCCTTGCTTCTGGTTGCAGTAATTTTTGGATTAACCAACAATATTAAGTTAAATTTGGGAATAATTTAACGTTTTTTGTGCATTTTGGAAAAATTGTTCACTTTTTCTTTTCTTAAAGGCACAGTACACATTTTTTCTTATGTTTATTTTATGCTATAAATAAGTGTTTAAAAGACTTTTGTGGTATTACTAGTCTGTTCAACATGTCTGACATTGAGGTTTCTCATTGTTCTATGTGTTTAGAAGCTATTGTGCAACCCCCTCTAACATTGTGTAACTTTTGTACTGAAAGGGCTTTACAATGTAAAAAGCATATTTTAAATAAAGTAAGTGTGCCTAGGGATGATTCTCAGTCTGAAGAGAATCAGGATATGCCATCCAATTCTCCCCAAGTGTCACAACCTTTAACGCCCACACAAGCAACGCCTAGTACTTCTAGTGCATCTAATTCCTTTACTCTGCAGGAGATGGCTGCAGTTATGTCAACTACCCTTACAGAGGTATTGTCTAAATTACCAGTGTTGCAGGGTAAACGCAGTAGGTCAAGTATTAATGTAAATACTGAATCCTCTGATGCTTTATTAGCTATTTCCGATGTTCCCTCACAGTGCTCTGAGTTGGGGATCAGGGAATTACTGTCTAAGGGTGAAATTTCTGATTCAGGGAATGTTTTGTCTCAGACAGATTCGGATGCTATGTCATTTAAATTTAAGCTTGAACACCTCCGCCTGTTGCTTAGGGAGGTTTTAGCGACTCTGGATGATTGTGATCCTATTGTGATTCCTCCAGGAAATTGTGTAAAATGGATAAATATTTGGAAGTTCCTACTTACACTGATGTTTTTCCGGTTCCTAAGAGAATTTCGGAAATTATTAGTAAGGAATGGGATAGACCAGGTATACCGTTTTCTCCCTCTCCTAATTTTAAGAAAATGTTTCCTATATCAGATACCATTCGGGACTCATGGCAAACAGTCCCTAAGGTAGAGGGAGCTATACCTTCCCTAGCTAAGCGTACTACTATACCCATTGAGGATAGTTGTGCTTTCAAGGACCCTATGGATAAGAAATTAGAGGGTCTACTAAAGAAATTATTTGTTAATCAGGGATTTCTTTTACAACCTACGGTTTGCATTGTTCCAGTAACTACTGCAGCAGATTTTTGGTTTGAGGCTCTAGAAGAGTCTCTTAAGACTGAGACTCCATTAGATGACATTCTAGATATAATTAAGGCTCTTAAGCTAGCTAATTCTTTTATTACTGATGTCACTTTTCAAATTGCTAAATTAGCGGCAAAAAATGCAGGATTTGCTATTTTAGCACGTAGAGCATTGTGGCTCAAATCTTGGTCTGCTGATGTGTCATCAAAACATAAGCTTTTAGCTATTCCCTTTAAAGGTAAGACCCTTTTTGGGCCAGAATTGAAGGAGATCATTTCTGATATTACAGGAGGTAAGGGCCATGCCCTACCTCAGGATAGGTAAGTTAAAATGAGGGGTAAACAGAATAATTTTCATTCCTTTCGGAACTTTAAAGGAGGACCCCCCACTTCTTCTTCTTCCACAAAGCTGGAAGGGAATTTTTCCCAATCTAAGTCAGTCTGGAGACCCAATCAGAACTGGAATAAGGGTAAACAATCCAAAAAACCCACTGCTGGTCCTAAGACAGCATGAAGGGGTGGCCCTCGATCCGGGACCGGATCTAGTAGGGGGCAGACTTTCTTTCTTTGCTCAGGCTTGGGCAAAAGATGTTCAGGATTCCTGGGCACTAGAAATAGTAACCCATGGTTATCAATTGGAATTCAAGGATTTTCTCGCAAGAGGGAGATTTCATCTTTCAAAATTATCTGCAAACCAGATAAAGAGAGAGGCGTTCTTACGCTGTGTAAAATACCTTTTTACTATGGGAGTAATCTGTACCATTCCAAGATTGGGACAGGGGTTTTACTCTATTTGTGGTCCCCAAAAAAGAGTGAACATTCAGACCCATTTTGGACCTCAAGTGTCTAAACAAATTTCTAAGATTTCCATCATTCAACACGGAGAATTCGTGGCTCTTCCTTTCGGGTTGGCCACAGCACCCAGAATCTTCACAAAGGTTCTAGGGTCTCTTTTGGCGGTTCTCAAACCACAAGGGATAGCGGTGGCACCTTATCTGGACAATATTCTGATTCAGGCGTCAACGTATTATCTGACAAAATCTCACACGGACACACAGTGTTGTCTTTTCTGAGAACTCACGGCTGGAAGGTGAACATAGAGAAGAGTTCACTTGTTCCACAGACAAGGGTTCCTTTCTTGGGAACTCTGATAGACTCAGTAGCAATGAAAGTATTTCTGACGGAGGTCAGAAAATCAAAGATTTTGATTACTTGCCGAGCACTTCAGTCCATTCCTCGTCCATCAGTGGCTCAGTGTATGGAGGTAATTGGATTAATGGTAGCGGCAATGGACATTGTTCCATTTGCTTGCTTTCATCTCAGACCACTGCAACTGTGCATGCTCGGTCAGTGGAATGGGGATTATGCGGATTTATCTCCAAAGATAATTCTGGATCAAGAGACCAAAAACTCTCTTCTTTGGTGGTTGTCGCCGGATCATCTGTCCCAGGGGACTTGTTTCCGCAGACCCTCGTGGGTGATAGTGACAACAGATGCCAGCCTTCTGGGCTGGGGTGCAGTTTGGAATTCCCTAAAGGCTCAGGGTGTTTGGGCTCAAGTGGAGTCTCTACTTCCAATCAATATTTTGGAACTGAGGGCAATATTCAATGCGCTTCAGGCGTGGCCTCAGTTGGCTTCGGCCAAATTCATCAGATTCCAGTCGGACAACATAACGACTGTGGCATATGTCAATCATCAGGGGGGAACAAGGAGTTCCTTAGCGATGATAGAAGTATCCAACATAATCAGTTGGGCAGAGGCCCACTCTTGTCATCTGTCAGCGATCTACATCCCAGGGGTAGAGAACTGGGAAGCAGATTTTCTAAGTCGACAGACTATTCATCCGGGGGAGTGGGAACTTCACTCGGAGGTATTTGCCTCATTGATTCTCAGATGGGGCAGATTGGAATTGGATTTGATGGCATCTCGTCAGAATGCCAAGCTTCCAAGATACGGATCCCGGTCAAGGGATCCTCAGGCCGAACTGATAGATGCCTTGGCAGTACCTTGGTTGTTCAGCCTAGCTTATGTGTTTCCGCCGTTTTCTCTCCTCCCACACGTGATTGCTTGAATCAAACAGGAGAGAGCTTCAGTGATCCTGATAGCACCTGCATGGCCATGCAGGACTTGGTATGCAGATCTAGTGGATATGTCCTCTCTGCCACCGTGGAAACTTCCGTTGAGACAGGACCTTCTCATTCAAGGTCCTTTCCAACATCCAAATCTAATTTCTCTGCAACTTACTGCGTGTAGATTGAACGCTTGATTTTATCGAAGCGAGGATTCTCTGATTCAGTTATCAATACTTTGATACAGGCTAGAAAGCCTGTCACTAGAAAAATCTATCATAAGATATGGCGTAAATATCTTTATTGGTGTGAATCCAAGGGTTACTTATGGAGTAAAGTTAGGATTCCTAGGATTTTGTCTTTTCTCCAAGAAGGATTGGAGAAAGGGTTATCAGCAAGTTCCTTAAAGGGACAAATTTCAGCTTTGTCAATTCTGTTTCACAAACGTTTGGCAAATGTATCAGATGTTCAGTCTTTTTGTCAGGCTCTATCTAGAATTAAGCCTGTATTTAGACCTATTACTCCTCCCTGGAGTTTGAATTTAGTTCTTCGAGTTCTGCAAGGGGTTCCGTTTGAACCTATGCATTCCATAGATATTAAACTATTATCTTGGAAAGTTCTGTTTTTGGTTGCTATTTCTTCTGCTCAAAGAGTTTCTGAGCTTTCAGCATTACAGTGGAATTCGCCTTATCTCATATTTCATTCTGATAAGGTGGTTTTACGTACCAAACCTGGGTTTCTTCCTAAGGTTGTTTCGAATAAGAATATTAATCAGGAAATTGTTGTTTCTTCCTTGTGTCCTAATCCTTCTTCTAAGAAGGAGCGTCTGTTACATAACTTGGACGTGGTCCGTGCCTTAAAGTTTTACTTACAGGCAACTAAGGATTTCGGTCAATCATCTTCATTATTCATTGTTTATTCTGGAAAGCGTAGGGGTCAGAAAGCTACGGCTACCTCTGTTTCTTTTTGGCTGAGAAGTATCATCCGCCTGCCATATGAGACTGCTGGACAGCAGCCTCCTGAAAGAATTACGGCTCATTCCACTAGGGCTGTGGCTTCCACATGGGCTTTTAAAAACGATGCATCTGTTGAACAGATTTGTAAGGCTACGACTTGGTCGTCCCTTCACACTTTTTCCAAATTTCACAAATTTGATACTTTTGCTTCTTCTGAGGCTATCTTTGGGAGAAAGGTTCTTCAAGCAGTGGTGACTTCCGTTTAGGTTCCTGTCTTGTCCCTCCCTTTCATCCGTGTCCTATTGCTTTGGTTTCCCACAAGTAAGGATGAAATCCGTGGACTCGTCATATCTTTGTAAAAGAAAACTAAATTTATGCTTACCTGATAAATTACTTTCTTTTACGATATGACGAGTCCACGGCCCACCCTGTTCTTTTTAAGACAGTTTTTCTTTATATTTTTTTGTAAACTTCAGTCACCTTTGCACCTTTTTAGCCTTTCCTTTTCTCTTCCTATACCTTCGGCCGAATGACTGAGGGTGGAGTGGAAGGGAGGGGCTATATATACAGCTCTGCTGTGGTGCTCTTTGCCACTTCCTGTTAGCAGGAGGTTAATATCCCACAAGTGAGGATGAAATCCGTGGACTTGTCATATCGTAAAAGAAAGTCATTTATCTGGTAAGCATAAATTTAGTTTTTTAGCCAATCAGTGCTCACTCCAGGGTAACTTCATGTGCATGAGCTCAATGTTATTTATATGGAACACATGAACTAATGCCCTCTAGTGATCAAAATGCTTTTAGATTAAAGGTAGTGTTCAAGGTCTAAGAAATTACCATATGAACCTCCTAGAATTAGATTTAAATTAAGAATACCAAGAGAACAAAGCAAAATTGGTGATAAACGTAAATTGGAAAGTTGTTTAAAATTACATTCCCTATTTAAATCATGAAAGTTATTTTTGGACATGACTGTCCCTTTAAGTCAAACACCAATGAAGATAAAAACAATAAAAAAAATGTTTGTAGACGTAACTGAAACCTTGTAGAATAAAATCCAAGATATTTGAGATAGACAACTTTGGATTCAAAGTTAAAAGGAAAAACTCCTTGTATAATAATAGTAAATAATAATGCACTGCATAAAATCTACCCCTGCAAAATAATGAATACAAATATGTTTACCTTTAGAAATAAGATTTTTGAAAAATGGCCGTTACACTCAGAAAAAAGAGCAATTGAAGAATTTCAAAAAAGAGAGGGAAATAGCCCAGTTACTAACTGTAATTGCCATGCTAAGTCAGTGCAAAAAAAACATTGCCAAACAGTTAAAGGGACAGTCTAATCCAAAACAAACTTTCATTATTCAGATAGGGCATGTAATTGTAAAAATGTTTCAAATTTACATCTATCACCAATTTTACTATGTTCTCTTGGTATTCTTAGTTGAAAGCTAAACCTAGGAGGTTCATATGCTAATTTCTAAGCCTTTGAATGCCACCTCTCATCTCAGGGCATTTTGACAGTTTTTCACCACTAGAGGGTGTTAGTTAATGTGTTTTAAATAGAGAACACTGTGCTCATGCATGTGGAGTTCCTAGGAGCCAGCACTGATTTAGCTAAAATTCAAGTCTGTCAAAAGAACTGAAATAAGAGGGCAGCCTGCAGAGGCTTAGATACAAGATAATCACAGAGGTAAAAAGTGTATTAATACAGGTGGCCCTCGTTTTACAACGGTTCAATTTACACCGTTTCAGAATAACAACCTTTTTTTCCAGTCATGTGACTGCTATTGAAAAGCATTGAGAAGCAGTGCATTTATTAAAATAGCCAGTAGGTGGAGCTGTCCGCTTGTGTTGCAGCAAAGCCAAGCAAGCTGAAATTAATCAGTTTAACCAGACCTGGGCTATCGAGCAGATTTCAAACTAACATGATCTTTCTATCTATAAATCAGTCCAGATTGGAATGCATAGAAAGAACTGTTTGCAGAAAAATGCAAGTGAAGTCTGTGTTGTGTGATTATTTTATTAGGTTTATAATGCTGTTTAGCATTTAAAGTCTTCATTTAAAAGCTTTAAAAATAATGTATTAGGTGATACTTATGACAATTTTGAGAGGGGCCTGGAACCTAACTCTCTCACTTCCCATTGACTTACATTATAAACTGGGTTTCAATTTACAACGGTTTCGATTTGCAACCATTCCTTCTGGAACCTAACCCCGGCGTAAACTGAGGGCTACCTGTATAACTGTGTTGGTTATGCAATACTAGGGAATGGGTAATAAAGGGATTATCTTTTTTTAACCCCTTAAGGGCCACAGCACTTTTCCATTTTCTGACCATTTGGGACCAGGGCTATTTTTACATTTCTGCAGTGTTTGTGTTTAGCTGTAATTTTCCTCTTACTCATTTACTGTACCCACACATATTATATACGGTTTTCTCGCCATTAAATGGACTTTCTAAGGATACCATTATTTCTTTCATGTAATTAGCAAGAGTCCATGAGCTAGTGACGTATGGGATATACATTCCTACCAGGAGGGGCAAAGTTTCCCAAACCTCAAAATGCCTATAAATACACCCCTCACCACACCCACAATTCAGTTTTACAAACTTTGCCTCCGATGGAGGTGGTGAAGTAAGTTTGTGCTAGATTCTACGTTGATATGCGCTCCGCAGCAAGTTGGAGCCCGGTTTTCCTCTCAGCGTGCAGTGAATGTCAGAGGGATGTGAGGAGAGTATTGCCTATTTGAATGCAGTGATCTCCTTCTACGGGGTCTATTTCATAGGTTCTCTGTTATCGGTCGTAGAGATTCATCTCTTACCTCCCTTTTCAGATCGACGATATACTCTTATATATACCATTACCTCTGCTGATTCTCGTTTCAGTACTGGTTTGGCTTTCTACAAACATGTAGATGAGTGTCCTGGGGTAAGTAAATCTTATTTTCTGTGACACTCTAAGCTATGGTTGGGCACTTTGTTTATAAAGTTCTAAATATATGTATTCAAACATTTATTTGCCTTGACTCAGAATGTTCAACTTTCCTTATTTTTCAGACAGTCAGTTTCATATTTGGGATTATGCATTTAAATTATTCATTTTTTCTTACCTTCAAAAATTTGACTATTTTTTCCCTGTGGGCTGTTAGGCTCGCGGGGGCTGAAAATGCTTCATTTTATTGCGTCATTCTTGGCGCAGACTTTTTTGGCGCAAAAATTCTTTTCCGTTTCCGGCGTCATACGTGTCGCCGGAAGTTGCGTCATTTTTTGACGTTATTTTGCGCCAAAAATGTCGGCGTTCCGGATGTGGCGTCATTTTTGGCGCCAAAAGCATTTAGGCGCCAAATAATGTGGGCGTCTTATTTGGCGATAAAAAATATGGGCGTCTCTTTTGTCTCCACATTATTTAAGTCTCATTTTTTCATTGCTTCTGGTTGCTAGAAGCTTGTTCTTTGGCATTTTTTCCCATTCCTGAAACTGTCATTTAAGGAATTTGATCAATTTTGCTTTATATGTTGTTTTTTCTCTTACATATTGCAAGATGTCTCACGTTGCATCTGAGTCAGAAGATACTACAGGAAAATCGCTGTCTAGTGCTGGATCTACCAAAGCTAAGTGTATCTGCTGTAAACTTTTGGTAGCTATTCCTCCGGCTGTTGTTTGTATTAATTGTCATGACAAACTTGTTAATGCAGATAATATTTCCTTTAGTAAAGTACCATTGTCTGTTGCAGTTCCTTCAACATCTAAGGTGCAGAATGTTCCTGATAACATAAGAGATTTTGTTTCTGAATCCATCAAGAAGGCTATGTCTGTTATTTCTCCTTCTAGTAAACTTAAAAAATCTTTTAAAACTTCTCTCCCTACAGATGAATTTTTAAATGAACATCATCATTCTGATTCTGATGACTCTTCTGGTTCAGAGGATTCTGTTTCAGAGATTGATGCTGATAAATCTTCATATTTATTTAAAATGGAATTTATTCGTTCTTTACTTAAAGAAGTATTAATTGCTTTAGAAATAGAGGATTCTGGTCCTCTTGATACTAATTCTAAACGTTTAGATAAGGTATTTAAATCTCCTGTGGTTATTCCAGAAGTTTTTCCTGTTCCTAATGCTATTTCTGCAGTAATTTCCAAAGAATGGGATAAATTGGGTAATTCATTTACTCCTTCTAAACGTTTTAAGCAATTATATCCTGTACCGTCTGACAGGTTAGAATTTTGGGACAAAATCCCTAAAGTTGATGGGGCTATTTCTACCCTTGCTAAACGTACTACCATTCCTACGTCAGATGGTACTTCGTTTAAAGATCCTTTAGATAGGAAAATTGAATCCTTTCTAAGAAAAGCTTATCTGTGTTCAGGTAATCTTCTTAGACCTGCTATATCATTGGCTGATGTTGCTGCAGCTTCAACTTTTTGGTTGGAAACTTTAGCGCAACAAGTAACAAATCATGATTCTCATGATATTATTATTCTTCTTCAGCATGCTAATAATTTGATCTGTGATGCCATTTTTGATATTATCAGAGTTGATGTCAGGTTTATGTCTCTAGCTATTTTAGCTAGAAGAGCTTTATGGCTTAAGACTTGGAATGCTGATATGGCTTCTAAATCAATTCTACTTTCCATTTCTTTCCAGGGTAACAAATTATTTGGTTCTCAGTTGGATTCTATTATCTCAACTGTTACTGGTGGGAAAGGAACTTTTTTACCACAGGATAAAAAATCTAAAGGTAAAAACAGGGCTAATAATCGTGTTCGTTCCTTTCGTTTCAACAAAGAACAAAAGCCTGATCCTTCATTCCTCAGGAGCAGTTTCAGTTTGGAAACCATCTCCAGTCTGGAATAAATCCAAGCCTGCTAGAAAGGCAAAGCCTGCTTCTAAGTCCACATGAAGGTGCGGCCCTCATTCCAGCTCAGCTGGTAGGGGGCAGGTTACGTTTTTTCAAAGAAATTTGGATCAATTCTGTTCACAATCTTTGGATTCAGAACATTGTTTCAGAAGGGTACAGAATTGGTTTCGAGATGAGACCTCCTGCAAAGAGATTTTTTCTTTCCTGTGTCCCAGTAAATCCTGTGAAAGCTCAAGCATTTCTGAATTGTGTTTCAGATCTAGAGTTGGCTGGAGTAATTATGCCAGTTCCAGTTCCGGAACAGGGGATGGGGTTTTATTCAAATCTCTTCATTGTACCAAAGAAGGAGAATTCCTTCAGACCAGTTCTGGATCTAAAAATATTGAATCGTTATGTAAGGATACCAACGTTCAAGATGGTAACTGTAAGGACTATCTTGCCTTTTGTTCAGCAAGGGAATTATATGTCCACAATAGATTTACAGGATGCATATCTGCATATTCCGATTCATCCAGATCATTATCAGTTCCTGAGATTCTCTTTTTTGGACAAGCATTACCAGTTTGTGGCTCTACCGTTTGGCCTAGCTACAGCTCCAAGAATTTTTTCAAAGGTTCTCGGTGCCCTTCTGTCTGTAATCAGAGAACAGGGTATTGTGGTATTTCCTTATTTGGACGATATCTTGGTACTTGCTCAATCTTTACATTTAGCAGAATCTCATACGAATCGACTTGTGTTGTTTCTTCAAGATCATGGTTGGAGGATCAATTTACCAAAAAGTTCTTTGATTCCTCAGACAAGGGTAACCTTTCTGGGTTTCCAGATAGATTCAGTGTCCATGACTCTGTCTTTAACAGACAAGAGACGTCTAAAATTGATTGCAGCTTGTCGAAACCTTCAGTCACAATCATTCCCTTCGGTAGCCTTATGCATGGAAATTCTAGGTCTTATGACTGCTGCATCGGACGCGATCCCCTTTGCTCGTTTTCACATGCGACCTCTTCAGCTCTGTATGCTGAATCAATGGTGCAAGGATTACACAAAGATATCTCAATTAATATCTTTAAAACCGATTGTTCGACACTCTCTAACGTGGTGGACAGATCACCATCGTTTAATTCAGGGGGCTTCTTTTGTGCTTCCGACCTGGACTGTAATTTCAACAGATGCAAGTCTCACAGGTTGGGGAGCTGTGTGGGGATCTCTGACGGCACAAGGAGTCTGGGAATCTCAGGAGGTGAGATTACCGATCAATATTTTGGAACTCCGTGCAATTTTCAGAGCTCTTCAGTTTTGGCCTCTTCTGAAGAGAGAATCGTTCATTTGTTTTCAGACAGACAATGTCACAACTGTGGCATACATCAATCATCAAGGAGGGACTCACAGTCCTCTGGCTATGAAAGAAGTATCTCGAATTTTGGTTTGGGCGGAATCCAGCTCCTGTCTAATCTCTGCGGTTCATATCCCAGGTATAGACAATTGGGAAGCGGATTATCTCAGTCGCCAAACGTTGCATCCGGGCGAATGGTCTCTTCACCCAGAGGTATTTCTTCAGATTGTTCAAATGTGGGAACTTCCAGAAATAGATCTGATGGCGTCTCATCTAAACAAGAGACTTCCCAGGTATCTGTCCAGATCCCGGGATCCTCAGGCGGAGGCAGTGGATGCATTATCACTTCCTTGGAAGTATCATCCTGCCTATATCTTTCCGCCTCTAGTTCTTCTTCCAAGAGTAATCTCCAAGATTCTGAAGGAATGTTCGTTTGTTCTGCTGGTAGCTCCGGCATGGCCTCACAGGTTTTGGTATGCGGATCTTGTCCGGATGGCCTCTTGCCAACCGTGGACTCTTCCGCTAAGACCAGACCTTCTGTCTCAAGGTCCTTTTTTCCATCAGGATCTGAAATCCTTAAATTTAAAGGTATGGAGATTGAACGCTTGATTCTTGGTCACAGAGGTTTCTCTGACTCTGTGATTAATACTATGTTACAGGCTCGTAAATCTGTATCTAGAGAGATATATTATAGAGTCTGGAAGACTTATATTTCTTGGTGTCTTTCTCATCATTTTTCTTGGCATTCTTTTAGAATACCGAGAATATTACAGTTTCTTCAGGATGGTTTAGATAAGGGTTTGTCCGCAAGTTCCTTGAAAGGACAAATCTCTGCTCTTTCTGTTCTTTTTCACAGAAAGATTGCTGTTCTTCCTGATATTCATTGTTTTGTACAAGCTTTGGTTCGTATAAAGCCTGTCATTAAGTCAATTTCTCCTCCTTGGAGTTTGAATTTGGTTCTGGGGGCTCTTCAAGCTCCTCCATTTGAACCTATGCATTCATTGGACATTAAATTACTTTCTTGGAAAGTTTTGTTCCTTTTGGCCATCTCTTCTGCCAGAAGAGTTTCTGAATTATCTGCTCTTTCTTGTGAGTCTCCTTTTCTGATTTTTCATCAGGATAAGGCGGTGTTGCGAACTTCTTTTGAATTTTTACCTAAAGTTGTGAATTCCAACAACATTAGTAGAGAAATTGTGGTTCCTTCATTATGTCCTAATCCTAAGAATTCTAAGGAGAAATCGTTGCATTCTTTGGATGTTGTTAGAGCTTTGAAATATTATGTTGAAGCTACTAAATCTTTCCGAAAGACTTCTAGTCTATTTGTTATCTTTTCCGGTTCTAGAAAAGGCCAGAAAGCTTCTGCCATTTCTTTGGCATCTTGGTTGAAATCTTTAATTCATCTTGCCTATGTTGAGTCGGGTAAAACTCCGCCTCAGAGGATTACAGCTCATTCTACTAGGTCAGTTTCTACTTCCTGGGCGTTTAGGAATGAAGCTTCGGTTGATCAGATTTGCAAAGCAGCAACTTGGTCCTCTTTGCATACTTTTACTAAATTCTACCATTTTGATTTATTTTCTTCTTCTGAAGCAGTTTTTGGTAGAAAAGTACTTCAGGCAGCGGTTTCAGTTTGAATCTTCTGCTTATGTTTTTCATTAAACTTTATTTTGGGTGTGGATTATTTTCAGCAGGAATTGGCTGTCTTTATTTTATCCCTCCCTCTCTAGTGACTCTTGTGTGGAAAGATCCACATCTTGGGTAATCATTATCCCATACGTCACTAGCTCATGGACTCTTGCTAATTACATGAAAGAAAACATAATTTATGTAAGAACTTACCTGATAAATTCATTTCTTTCATATTAGCAAGAGTCCATGAGGCCCGCCCTTTTTTTGTGGTGGTTATGATTTTGTATAAAGCACAATTATTCCAATTCCTTATTTTATATGCTTTCGCACTTTTTATCACCCCACTTCTTGGCTATTCGTTAAACTGAATTGTGGGTGTGGTGAGGGGTGTATTTATAGGCATTTTGAGGTTTGGAAAATTTTGCCCCTCCTGGTAGGAATGTATATCCCATACGTCACTAGCTCATGGACTCTTGCTAATATGAAAGAAATTAATTTATCAGGTAAGTTCTTACATAAATTATGTTTTTCATCATATCTTATAATTTACTATAACAATTTTTATAAAATATGAGGAAAAAAATGGAAAAAACCCCACACTTTTTCTAACTTTGACCCCCAAAATCTGTTACACATCTACAACCAGCAAAAAACACCCATGCTAAATAGTTTTTAAAATTTGTCCTGAGTTTAGAAATACCCAATGTTTACATGTTCTTTGCTTTTTTGCAAGTTATAGGGCAATAAATACAAGTAGCATTTTGCTATTTCCAAACCCCTTTTTTTTCAAAATTAGCGATAGTTACATTGGAACACTGATATCTGTCAGGAATCCCTGAATATCCCTTGACATGTATATATATTTTTTTTTAGAAGACAACCCAAAGTATTGATCTAGGCCCATTTTGGTATATTTCATGCCACCATTTCACCGCCAAATGTGATCAATTAATAAAAATCGTTCACTTTTTCACAAATTGTTTCACAAACTTTAGGTTTCTCACTGAAATTATTTACAAACAGCTTGTGCAATTATGGCACAAATGGTTGTAAATGCTGCTCTGTGATCCCCTTTGTTCAGAAATAGCAGACTTATATGGCTTTGGCGTGACTTTTTGGTAATTAGAAGGCCGCTAAATGCCGCTGTGCTCCACATGTGTATTATGTCCAGCAGTGAAGGGGTTAATTTGGGAGCTTGTAGGGTTAATTTTAGCTGTAGTGTAGTAGACAACACAAAGTATTGATCTAGGCCTATTTTGGCCCACCTGACACATCACACCCCCTCTACCCTCCCCTACCCCACAATTGTCCCCGCCATCTTAAGTACTGGCAGAAAGTCTGCTAGTACTAAAATAAAAGTTTGTTGTTTTAAAACTTATTCTACTGTGTAGGATCCCCCCTTAGCCCCCAACCTCTCTGATTCCCCCCCCCCCCCAGACAGCTCTCTAACCCTTCCTTCTCTACTTTATTGTGAGCCATCTAGGGTACTGGCAGCTGTCTGCCAGTACCCAGTTTGCCATAAAATATTGTATTTTTTAAAATAAATTAAAAATGTTCCGTAGTGTAGCTGCCCCCCTCAATATCCACCCCCCCACCCCTCCCAGATCCCTTAGCTAAAATATACCACCCTCCCCAGTCCTTTCCCCCACCGTATGCAATACATTAATTGTTCCATAGTGTAGCATTCCCACCCGCTCCTGTGCATGCGCCCGCCCCCCTCTGGCTCAGATCCTCCCATCGATGGCTGCCCACCCGCCTCCCACATCGGCTCCCACCCACCAATGATCAGTGGTGGGTCTCTCTGCATTAGGTGTCTTACACTGCAATAACATGAATGTGGCTGGAAGCGATCAGGATCGCTTCCACCGCTTGGAAACACAAACGACGTACAGGGTATTTCCTTGGTCGTTAAGGACATTTTTTTTGTAGGACTTACCCTGTAAATTTCTTTCATGTAATTGGCAAGAGTCCATGAGCTAGTGACGTATGGGATATACATTCCTACCAGGAGGGGCAAAGTTTCCCAAACCTCAAAATGCCTATAAATACACCCCTCACCACACCCACAATTCAGTTTTACAAACTTTGCCTCCCATGGAGGTGGTGAAGTAAGTTTGTGCTAGATTTCTATGTTGCAGCAGGCTGAAGCCCGGTTTTCCTCTCAGAGTGCAGTGAATGTCAGAGGGATGTGAAGAGAGTATTGCCTATTTGAATACCATGGTCTTCCTCTAGGGGATCTATTTTCATAGGTTCTCTGTTATTGGTCGTAGAGATTTCTTCTCCTACCTCCCTTTTCAGATCGACGATATACTCTTATATACCATTACCTCTACTGATTCTCGTTTCAGTACTGGTTTGGCTATCTGCTATATGTAGATGAGTGTCTTAGGGTAAGTAAGTCTTATTTCTATTCATGACACTCAAAGCTATGGTTGGGCACTTCATATGTAAAGTTCTAAATATATGTGTTAAAACCTATATTTGCCATGATTCAGGATAATTAGTATTCCTTCTTTCAGACTGCCGGTTTCATTTTTTTGGGAAAATGCATATAAATTATATTTTTTCTTACCTTAAAAATTTTCAATTGACTTTTTTTCAAAATTGCGGGCTGTTAGGCTCGCGGGTGTAGAAAATACTTCTATTTATTGCGTCATTTTTGGCGCGAGACTTTTTTGGCGCAAAAATTTCGTCATTTCCGGCGTCACGTTTGGTGCCGGAAGTTTTCACGTGATTGCGTCATTTTTGAAATATGTGTTGCGTTTTTTTGGCGCCAAAATATGTGGGCGTTATACTTGGCGCCAAAAATGTGGGCGTCATACTTGGCGCCAGTTTTTTTCACATTGTCTCACTTTTTAGTTGCTTCTGGTTTTCTAGAGGCTTGTTTCATTTTGCAGTTTTTCCCATTCCTGAAACTGCCATTTAAGGAATTTGATAATTTTGCTTTATATGTTGTTTTTTCTATTACATATTGCAAGATGTCACTACCTGACCCTGGATCAGAATCTACTTCTGAAAAGACGCTGCCTGATGTCGGTTCTACCAAAGCTAAGTGCATTTGTTGTAAACTTTTGGTAACTGTTCCTCCGGCTGTAGTTTGTGTTAGTTGTCATGATAAACTATCAAACGCAGATAGTATTTCCATTAGTAATAATCCATTACCTGTTGTTGTTCCTTTAACATCTAATGTTCAGGATGTTCCTGTTAATGTAAAAGAATTTGTTTCTAATTCTATTCGGAAGGCTCTGTCTGTTATTCCTTGTTCTAGTAAACGTAAGAGGTCTTTTAAAACTTCTCATATTTCAGATGAATTTTTAAATGACCGCCATCATTCTGACTTATCTATTTCTGATGAGGATCTATCTGGTTCAGAAGATTCTGCCTCAGATATTGACACTGATAAATCTTCATATTTGTTTAAGATGGAGTTTATTCGTTCTTTACTTAAAGAAGTGTTGATTGCATTAGATATGGAGGAGTCTAGTCCTCTTGATATTAAAACTAATAAGCGTTTAAATTCAGTTTTTAAACCTCATGTAGTTATTCCAGAAGTTTTCCCAGTTCCTGATGCTATTTCACAAGTAATTTCTAGGGAATGGAATAGTCTGGGTACTTCATTTACTCCTTCTCCAAGGTTTAAGAAATTGTACCCTTTGCCATCTGATAGATTAGAGTTTTAGGAGAAAATCCCCAAAGTTGATGGGGCTATCTCTACTCTTGCTAAACGTACTACTATTCCTACGGCAGATAGTACTTTGTTTAAAGATCCTTTAGATAGGAAGCTTGAATCCTTTCTAAGGAAGGCTTATTTATGTTCAGGTAATCTTCTTAGACCTGCTATTTCTTTGGCTGATGTTGCTGCAGCTTCAACTTTCTGGTTGGAGGCTTTAGCGCAACAAGTGTCAGACCATAATGCTTATAGCATTGTTAAACTTCTTCAACATGCTAATAACTTTGTTTGTGATGCCATTTTCGATATCATTAGAATTGATGTCAGGAATATGTCTCTAGCTATTTTAGCCAGAAGAGCTTTATGGCTTAAGTCTTGGAATGCAGATATGACTTCTAAGTCAACTTTGCTTTCTCTTTCTTTCCAAGGTAATAAATTATTTGGTTCTCAGTTAGATTCAATAATTTCAACTGTTACTGGGGGAAGGGAGCCTTTTTGCCTCAGGATAAAAAATCTAAAGGTAAATATAGGGCTGCTAATCATTTTCGTTCCTTTCGTCAGAATAAGGAACAAAAGCCTGACCCTTCCCCTAAAGGAACAGTTTCCGTTTGGAAACCTTCTCCAGTCTGGAATAAATCCAAGCCTTTTAGAAAGTCAAAACCAGCTCCCAAATCGGCATGAAGGTGCGGCCCTCATTCCAGCACAGCTGGTAGGGGGCAGGTTACGATTTTTCAAAGATGTTTGGATCAATTCGATTCAAAGTCTTTGGATTCAGATCATTGTTTCACAAGGGTACAGAATAGGTTTCAAGGTAAGACCGCCTGTGAGAAGATTCTTTCTCTCATGCATTCCAGTAAACCCAGTAAAGGCTCGAGCGTTTCTGAAATGTGTTTCAGACCTGGAGTCAGCTGGGGCAATTGTGCCAGTTCCAGTTCTGGAACGGGGCCTGGGGTTTTATTCAAATCTGTTCATTGTTCCAAAGAAAGAGAATTCTTTCAGACCAGTTCTGGATGTAAAAATATTGAATCGTTATGTAAGGATACCAACATTCAAAATGGTGACTATAAGGACTATTCTCCCTTTTGTTCAGCAAGGGCATTATATGTCCACAATAGACTTACAGGTTGCATATCTTCATATTCCAATTCATCTGGACCACTATCAGTTCCTGAGATTCTCTTTTCTAGACAAGCATTACCAGTTTGTTGCTCTTCCTTTTGGCCTAGCAACAGCTCCAAGGATCTTTTCGAAGGTTCTCGGTGCCCTTCTCTCTGTAATCAGGGAGCAGGGTATTGCGGTATTTCCTTATTTGGACGATATCTTGGTACTTGCTCAGTCTTTACATTCTGCAGAATCTCACACAAATCAACTTGGGTTGTTTCTTCAAAAACATGGTTGGAGGATCAATTTACCAAAGAGTTCCTTGATTCCTCAGACAAGGGTAACCTTTTTGGGTTTCCAAATAGATTCAGTGTCCATGACTTTGTCTCTAACAGAAAAAAGACGTCTGAAATTGGTTTCAGCTTGTCGAAACCTTCAGTCTCAATCTTTCCCTTCGGTAGCTTTGTGCATGGAAATTTTAGGTCTCATGACTGCTGCATCGGACGCGATCCCTTTTGCTCGCTTTCACATGAGGCCTCTCCAGCTTTGTATGCTGAACCAATGGTGCAGGGATTATACAAAGATATCACAATTAATATCCTTAAATCCCAATGTTCCATCTTCTCTGACTTGGTGGTTAGATCACCATCGTTTAGTTCAAGGGGCCTCTTTTGTTTGTCCAACCTGGACTGTGATCTCAACAGATGTGAGTCTTTCAGGTTGGGGAGCTGTATGGGGATCTCTGACAGTGCAGGGGGTTTGGGAATCTCAGGAGGCGAGATTACCAATCAACATTTTGGAACTCCATGCGATTTTCAGAGCTCTTCAGTTCTGTCCTCTTCTGAAGAGAGAATCTTTTGTTTTCAGACAGACAATGTCACAACCGTGGCATATGTCAATCATCAAGGAGGGACTCACAGTCCTCAGGCTATGAAAGAAGTATCTCGGATACTTGTATGGGCAGAATCCAGCTCCTGTCTAATTTCTGCGGTTCACATCCCAGGTATAGACAATTGGGAAGCGGATTATCTCAGTCGCCAGACGTTACATCCGGGCGAATGGTCTCTTCACCCAGAGGTATTTCTTCAGATTGTTCAAATCTGGAGACTTCCAGAAATAGATCTGATGGCCTCTCATCTAAACAAGAAACTTCCCAGGTATCTGTCCAGATCCAGGGATCCTCAGGCGGAAGCGGTGGACGCGTTGTCACTTCCTTGGAATTATCAACCTGCTTATATCTTTCCGCCTCTAGTTCTTCTTCCAAAAGTGATTTCCAAAATCCTAATGGAGCGTTCGTTTGTACTGCTGGTGGCTCCAGCATGGCCACACGGGTTTTGGTATGCGGATCTCGTTCAGATGGCCAGTTGCCAACCTTGGACACTTCCGTTAAGGCCAGACCTTCTATCTCAAGGCCCATTTTTCCATCAGGATCTCAAATCATTAAATTTGAAGGTATGTAGATTGAACGCTTAATACTTAGTCATAGAGGTTACTCTGACTCAGTGATTAATACTATGTTACAGGCTCGTAAATCTGTGTCTAGAAAGATCTATTACTGAGTCTGGAAGACTTACATTTCTTGGTGTTCTTCACATAAATTCTCTTAGCATTCTTTTAGAATTCCTAGAATTTTACAGTTTCTTCAGGATGGTTTGGAAAAAGGTTTGTCTGCAAGTTCCTTGAAGGGAAGTCTCTGCTCTTTCTGTACTTTTTCACAGAAAGATTGCTAATCATCCTGATATTCATTGTTTTGTTCAGGCTTTGGTTCATATTAAGCCTGTCATTAAGTCAATTTCTCCTCCTTGGAGTCTTAATTTGGTTCTGAGGGCTTTACAGGCTCCTCCGTTTGAACCTATGCATTCTCTGGATTTTAAATTACTTTCTTGAAAAGTATTATTCCTTTTGGCCATCTCTTCTGCTAGAAGAGTTTCTGAGCTATCTGCTCTTTCTTGTGAATCTCCTTTTCTGATTTTTCATCAGGATAAGGCAGTGTTACAGACTTCATTTAATTTTTTACCTAAAGTTGTGAATTCTAACACCATTAGTAGAGAAATTGTTGTCCCTTCTTTGTGTCCTAATCCTAAGAATACTCTGGAGAGATCTTTACATTCTTTGGATGTAGTTAGAGCTTTGAAATATTATGTTGAAGCTACTAAAGATTTCAGGAAGACTTCTAGTCTATTTGTTGTCTTTTCTGGTTCTAGGAATGGTCAAAAGGCTTCTGCCATTTCTTTGGCTTCTTGGTTAAAGTCTTTGATTCATCATGTTTATGTGGAGTCGGGTAAATCCCCGCCTCAAAGGATTACGGCTCATTCTACTAGGTCAGTTTCTACTTCCTGGGCTTTTAAGAATGAAGCTTCTGTTGATCAGATTTGCAAAGCAGCAACTTGGTCTTCTTTGCATACTTTTACTAAATTCTACCATTTTGATGTGTTTTCTTCTTCTGAAGCAGTTTTTGGTAGAAAAGTACTTCAGGCAGCTGTTTCAGTTTGATTCTTCTGCTTATAATTTTTTTTTCATTATAAGATTAAAACTTTTTGATTTAGGTTGTGGATTATTTTTTCAGCGGAATTGGCTGTCTTTATTTTATCCCTCCCTCTCTAGTGATTCTTGCGTGGAAGTTCCACATCTTGGGTATTTATTATCCCATACATCACTAGCTCATGGACTCTTGCCAATTACATGAAAGAAAACATAATTTATGTAAGAACTTACCTGATAAATTCATTGCTTTCATATTGGCAAGAGTCCATGAGGCCCACCCTTTTTTGTGGTGGTTATGATTTTTTTTGTATAAAGCACAATTATTCCAATTCCTTGTTTGATGCTTTCGCTCCTTTCTTATCACCCCACTTCTTGGCTATTCGTTAAACTAAATTGTGGGTGTGGTGAGGGGTGTATTTATAGGCATTTTGAGGTTTGGGAAACTTTGCCCCTCCTGGTAGGAATGTATATCCCATACGTCATTAGCTCATGGACTCTTGCCAATATGAAAGAAATGAATTTATCAGGTAAGTTCTTACATAAATTGTTATTCTGGTTTAGATTGTCCCTTTAAATCCCTTTTACTGTGTATATAACAGAGGGTTTAAAGGGACATTAAACACTAAATAAATGCTAGACAGAATGATGCATTCAAAGAAAAGATTAGTCTGAGAATACCATGTAGATGTATTTTATAAAAATTCATTAGTTGTTTAAATATTGACAAAATAAGTGTAAAGTTTTAGTGTCTATAAAACAATGGGAGCTGCCATGTTGTAACGTAGATTACCTTCTCTGCTGTGACTAATTAGGGACAGTTATAAATAGGTCACTAGAGGGTGCAGCCAATGGCTGTGTGGAATATAACAGTGTTCTGCACTTCCATTTCTAACAGGAACTGACAGCTTTTTCAGAATGGAATTACAGGAAAAAGGGACAAAAGAAATAATGAAAGTATATTGTAGAGTTTTTTCTACATATACAATTTATCATTTTACCATATAAAAGTGCTTAATGTCCCTTTAAGATTGCATTGAGATGTAACTCCCAGGTGAATTAGCTGAATAGTAAATAGCAGCTATTACCACATAATAAAGTTTCCATGATTACTAGACTTATTCTGAAAAGTCTGAGTAATAAAGGTGGAATTAGTCTGTTACATGTCTATGTACCCTGGCTATGAGATACCTCAACATTGTTGTACCTACTAATAGCCTGTGGGCTGTGTAAGTGCAGAAAATGGCTTCACTTACATCAGATGCACCCACTCTAACTGGCTGCAGAAAAGACTGCTTTCAGTATAGAGCTCTTCCAGTGCTGTGTACATCGCAGCAGAGGATATTTGCATGGAGAATATTGATGACACAACAGGAGGAGGATAAGGAACCAGTCCCCACAACACCTGTGGTTGTCTTGTGAATAGCACCTTCACTGGAAGTGATTGTGTCAGTTCCTAATACTCCATTCTCCCCTCTGTCTCTCAATATCAGCTCTCTGAGGGGAAAATGGGCCTCATATCAGTCTGAAGACCTCTCTCAATGTAGAATCTGGAGCACCTCAATTCTTCACTTTCCTCCTGGGAAGAAAAGACTAGAATACCAGAGAGGTGGGAGGGATTAAGTGCACCTAGAGTTTTGGGAATCTGTGCCTCATCCTAGTGACCTAGAGTTGAATCACAGGAGTAATGGCTTGTGGACTCTTACCACCTTATAAAAGAAAAGGTTTATGCTCTGATAAACCTAATGGGATTGATGTAATCAATCAAAAGCTGATGGATTAAATAGATCACAGTTTGAATATTGTGTATGTTGCTGTTCAACCAAGCTTGATTCGTATACATAATTAGAAATATAATATAGTGCACACAAATAATTCTACTTCACATGCAATCATCTTATCACAAATCAAATCTATATTTGTATTTCAGATTCAGACAAGAAGTTGCCAGCTTTCTTACTGACTACTGCCATGGATCTGAACCCTTAAATCCAGACAATGTAAGAAAAGCTTTATCTTTTAAAATGCTATATTCTGTGGGTTATAAAACATTAAAAAATCAACTGTAAACAGAAATGTAAGTGCACAAAATTAGATGTACAAATAGTTATTTGCTATTTCAATGAACATCAGTATGACTCAAATTTGGATATCAGTTTATAATGGTCTTCTAATGTCTACTATAACCTTTAATTGCCAAGTTAAAAAAAACTTGAAACTGAGTTAACAATTCTATATAGTTTTAGGTTCCTGAATGACTTGTGGTGATCTCATCTAAGATTACACATAGTTCTTAGGTAAACATAATCTATTAGCTCATTTTTAAGTACTAACATGAATTATACTGGCAGAGCTAATTGATCTATATTAAATGAGACTAGCTTTTCTGCTTATGCCAGTGCATGTATTTAGTAGCTAGGTTGGTACTAGTAATCACCTGCTGCTTCTAGAGTGGGTTTGGCAATTTTATTTTGTAAAGTGCAAAATAGTAAATATTTTAGGCTTTGAGAACCAAGAGGCAAAATTGAGGATATTGTGTGGGTACTTCTATAGCAAGAGAGAAAACAAATTTCCGCAATTTGTTTTACATAAATTCAAAACAAACGAGCTACTTGGATACTGAAGTTTACTTCAGTGTTATTTTCATATTTTATTCTTCTGAAGATCAGATCCTGTTAAGAATTTTCTTATTTTTCTGATCATTGCTTTTCTTTGAGTTGGGTATATTTTCTCACTGTGTATTGAAGTACCTAGAGCAGCAGTGCAAAGCGAACTTTATTAAGTCACAGCTCTGTCATTGTAGCATAGGAAATACATCAATGCACAAGAGAAACTATTTTCCAATAAGACTTTGAGGTTGATAACAATCCTGTAGAAAAACCTAGCCAATGATTCTCCTATCATTGGGATTTTTGTAGTTAATTTCCTCTAAAGAATTGTGATTGACCCCTTTATTTCTGGACACTGAAATTAGAATTTGTATGTGTCACAATATAATATTCTTTTGTTTTTGATTTCCAAGCCTTTAAAGAATAAATGAAAAAACATTCTTAGTTTGTAGCTGTACAAAGTAAGACGGTGGGGTATGTGTTGGCCCCTCAAGCTGTATTTTGCCAACCCCTGGTCTAGAGTTTATTTTGTAGGAACATTAACTTATCAGCTTTCTACAGTGTTCCACGAAGGATGTGCCAGTGAGGATACAGAAAGTTAATTATCAAACTAAATAAGAGTGTTTGTTGTTCAGAAATATTTGTTTATTGTAATCTAATAATTAGGGAAGGTCTAGATTCTTAAAGGGATATTAAACTCAACATTTTCCAACATTTTCCTAGCATGCATATGAAGAAGCACTACTATACATGCTAATTAAAAAAAAAATATTAAAAAGGGTAGTTATAGCTGTTTATTTTAATTTGAAACAGATGAAGTATTTCTTTCATCAGATGGTGAGTCCACAAGCCATCACATGTGAAAATTGTCAGTATATGGCCGGGTTATAATACAATTTATTTAATAATTATTCTTTAAAATAACCCCCAATTAAAATGCATATACGAAACAATTAAAATCAATATTTTATTCCTAAATTCTTTACGATACGTTAAAGTTAGAAACACATTGATTATATTTATAGAAACCAGATTATGAATCAATTGATACACACTTATGCTGTTATAATATTCTTTACAAAGATCATAAAACAACATATACCTTTAAAATTAACCTTACTCACAATGAATCGCATTAAAATACCACAATAAAATACCAGAGTATGGATCGCTAACTTTCACAGTGCCTAGTTAAAGGGACACTGAACCCAAATTTTTTCTTTCCTGATTCAGATAGAGCATGCAATTTTAAGGAACTTTCTAATTTACTCCTATTATCAAATTTTCTTCATTCTCTTGGAATCTTTATTTGAAAAGCAAGAATGTAAGTTTAGATGCCGGCCCATTTTTGGTGAACAACCTGGGTTGTTCTTGCTAATTGGTGGATTAATTTATCCGACCAATAAACAAGTGCTATCCAGGGTTCTGAACTAAAAAATAGCTTAGATGCCTTCTTTTTCAAATAAAGATAACAAGAGAACGAAGAAAAATTGATAATAGGAGTAAATTAGAAAGTTGCTTAAAAATGCATGCTCTATCTGAATCACGAAAGAAAAAATTTGGGTTCAGTGTCCCTTTAAACAATATAACAAGATACTTTAACAGCCAATTTTTATGCCAAGTTACCTGAGCTGAAATAAATCTTATTTTAGCTACAATTAAGGCAAGTTCTAAAATATATATACAGTTGCAAATATGAATTACTTAGCACTAAATATGACTAGTTAAACAACACAGGACTATGAACATGAGCTTAAAATACAAATTGTGCTCTTTTAAATTTACCAGCTGTAATCTATTTCCTTAGAATGCCTTTGATTTAAATATTATATATACTTAACAGTTTTTTATACTTTACCCAAATAACCAAATCAATGTTTTAGCTTCCAGAGTTTCTCCAATAAGTCCAATTTCACCTCATAAATTAAAAGAGGTATTTTTGCAAGATGGATAAAAATTAGCCCAGAGTTGCTTTAGAGAGACTGGCTTCCAAGGCAACAGTTTCAGTCAAAAATTCAGCAGCAAAGACTAATCCCTTTTCTCTTGTAAAGGTGTATCCAGTCCACGGGTTCATCCATTACTTGTGGGATATTCTCCTTCCCAACAGGAAGTTGCAAGAGGACACCCACAGCAGAGCTGTCTATATAGCTCCTCTCCTAACTGCCACCCCCAGTTATTCTCTTGCAACTCTCAACAAGAAAGGAAGTATCAAGAGATATGTGGTGACTTAGTGTAGTTTTTACCTTCAATCAAGAGTTTGTTATTTTTAAACGGTACCGGCGTTGTACTGTTTTACTCTCAGGCAGAAATTGGAAGAAGAATCTGCCTGGAGGTTGATGATCTTAGTGGTTTGTAACTAAGGTCCATTGCTGTTCTCACACATAACTGAAGAGTATGGAAAGAAAACTTCAGTTGGGGGGACGGTTTGCAGATCACCTGCTTTGAGGTATGTTCAGTATATATTTTTCTAGAGAGATGATAAGGTCTAGAAAATGCTGACAGTGCCTGATATATTTGAGGTAAGCCTGATACAGTGATTTAACAACGACTGGGATCATGCTTACAAGATAAGGGTAATATTCATGTTAACTCTCATATTACTTAGTGTAAAAACGTTTGCATAACTTACAGAAAAAACTTTTTTTCGCTGAGGGTGATAAATCTTTATTTGGGGCCTAGTTTTCCACATGGCTTGTTAGATTACTCCTAGGAGTACTTTTTTAAGGCCCTCTGACATTGAATGCATGGTGGGAGGGGCCTATTTTTGCGCACTTTATGCGCAGTTGATATTCAGACTGAGACATCCAGCTTCCCTAAAGGAGTCCTCTGGCATCTAGGACCACTATAGAGGGTTTTTTTCCTGCAAAAATCGTGTTTAAGGGCAGGTAGGAGCCACAGCAGAGCTGTGGCAGTGTGTTTGACTGTTTTTTAATGGTTTTACCGTTTTTCTAATCCGGTTTGGGGCCTAAGGGGTTAATCATCCATTTGCAAGTGGGTGCAATGCTGCTTTAGTCTCTTATACACACTGTAAAATTTTGTAGAGTTTACTACTTTTTAACACTGTTTTGCAGTTTATGTGGTAGTTTTTTTCTCTTAAAGGCACAGTACCGTTTTTGTTTAATTGCTTTTTCACATTTATTAAAGTGTTTTCCAAGCTTGCTGGTCTCATTACTAGTCTGTTAAACATGTCTGACATAGAGGAAACTCCTTGTTCATTATGTTTAGAAGCCATTGTGTGTACCAAATGCACTGACCTTTCTATAAGTTATAAAGACCATATTATGGGTTTTAAAGATTTATCACGAGAGGTTTCTCAGACTGACAAAAGGGAGGTTAAACCACCTAGCTCTCCCAATGTGTCAGAACCTATATCTCCCGCGCAAGTGACGCCAAGTACATCTGGCGCGTCCAATGCGTTTACCTTACAAGATATGGCGGCAGTTATGAATCATACTCTGACAGAAGTATTGTCCAAACTGCCATGGTTACAAGGAAAGCGAGACAGCTCTGGGGCTAGAACAATTACAGAGCTTTCTGACGCTTTAGTAGCTATGTCTGATATACCCTCACAATGTACAGAAGCCGAAGCAGGAGAGCTTCTATCTGTGGGTGACATTTCTGAGTCAGGGAAGGCGTTACTTCAGTCTGACTCTGAAATGACAGCATTTAAATTTAAGCTTGAACACCTCCGCTTGTTGCTCAGGGAGGTTTTAGCAACTCTGGATGACTGTGACACCATTGTAGTCCCAGGGAAATTGTGTAAAATGGACAAATACTTTGCAGTGCCTGTTTACACTGATGTTTTTCCAATCCCAAAGAGGTTTTCAGAAATTATTACTAAGGAATGGGATAGACCAGGTGTACCGTTCTCTCCCCCTCCTGCTTTTAAAAAGATGTTTCCCATAGATGCCGCTACACAGGACTCGTGGCAGACGGTCCCTAAGGTGGAGGGAGCAGTCTCTACCCTAGCTAGGCGTACAACTATCCCCATCGAGGACAGTTGTGCTTTCCTAGATCCAATGGATAAAAAATTAGAGGGTTTCCTTAAGAAAATCTTTATACAACAAGGTTTTATTCTCCAGCCTCTTGCATGCATTGCCCCAGTCACTGCTGCAGTGGCTTTCTGGTTAGAGTCTCTTGAAGAGGCTCTACAGGTGGAGACCCCATTGGATGATATCCTAGACAGGCTTAAAGCTCTTAAGTTAGCCAATTCATTTATTTCTGACGCCGTTTTTCATTTAACAAAGCTAACAGCTAAGAATTCAGGTTTTGCCATTCAGGCGCGTAGGGCGCTATGGCTTAAATCCTGGTCAGCTGACGTTACTTCAAAGTCTAAGCTTCTCAACATCCCCTTCAAAGGGCAGACCCTATTCCCCAGGATAGGTCCAACAAATTAAGGACCAAACAGACTAATTTTCGTTCCTTTCGAAACTTCAAGAGTGGCGCAGCTTCAACTTCCTCTACTGCAAAACAAGAAGGAAATTTTGCCCAGTCCAAGCCAGTCTGGAGACCTAACCAAGCTTGGAACAAGGGAAAGCAGGCCAAAAAACCTGCTGCTGCCTCTAAGACAGCATGAAGGAGTAGCCCCCGATCCGGGACAGACTTTCTCTCTTCGCCCAGGCTTGGGCAAGAGACGTCCAGGATCCCTGGGCTCTGGAGATTGTTTCCCAGGGATATCTTCTGGATTTCAAAGCCTCATCTCCAAAGGGGAGATTTCATCTCTCACAATTCTCTGCAAACCATATAAAGAGAGAGGCATTCTTACGTTGTGTTCAAGACCTTCTGGTTATGGGAGTGATCCACCCAGTTCCAAGGGAGGAACAGGGGCAAGGATTCTATTCAAATCTGTTTATAGTTCCCAAAAAAGAGGGAACTTTCAGACCAATCTTGGATCTCAAGATCCTAAACAAATTTCTCAGGGTCCCATCCTTCAAGATGGAGACTATTCGAACCATCCTACCTATGATCTAGGAGGGTCAATATATGACTACCGTGGACTTAAAGGATGCTTATCTCCACATTCCGATACACAGAGATCATCATCGGTTTCTCAGGTTTGCCTTCCTAGACATGCATTACCAGTTTGTGGCTCTTCCCTTTGGGTTAGCTACGGCACCAAGAATCTTTACGAAGGTTCTGGGGTCCCTACTGGCGGTTCTAAGGCCACGAGGCATAGTGGTGGCTCCTTACCTAGACGACATTCTGATACAGGCGTCGAATTTTCAAATCGCCAAGTCCCATACGGACATTGTTCTGGCATTCTTGAGGTCTCATGGGTGGAAGGTGAACGAAGAAAAGAGTTCTCTCTCCCCTCTCACAAGAGTTTCCTTCCTATGAACTCTGATAGATTCAGTAGAAATTAAGATTTTTCTGACAGAGGTCAGGTTGTCAAAGCTTCTAACTTCCTGCCGTGCTCTTCATTCCACTTCTCAGCCGTCAGTGGCTCAGTGTATGGAAGTAATCGGCTTAATGATAGCGGCAATGGACATAGTTCTGTTTGCCCGCCTACATCTCAGACCACTGCAACTCTGCATGCTCAATCAGTGGAATGGGGATTACACAGATTTGTCCCCTCTGCTAAATCTGGATCAAGAGACCAGGGATTCTCTTCTCTGGTGGCTATCTCGGGTCCATCTGTCCAGGGGAATGAGCTTCCGCAGGCCAGAATGGACTATAGTGATGACAGATGCCAGCCTTCTGAGCTGGGGCGCAGTCTGGAACTCCCTGAAGGCTCAGGGTTCTTGGACTCAGGAGGAAGCCCTCCTTCCGATAAACATTCTGGAACTAAGAGCGATATTCAATGCTCTTCAGGCTTGGCCTCAGCTAGCTGCGGTCAGGTTCATCAGATTTCAGTCGGACAACATCACGACTGTAGCCTATATCAACCATCAGGTGGGTACAAGGAGCCCCCTGGTGATGTTGGAGGTTTCAAAGATAATTCTATGGGCAGAGGTTCACTCTTGCCATCTCTCAGCTATCCATATCCCAGGAGTAGAGAACTGGGAGGCGGATTTCCTAAGTCGGCAGACTTTTCTTCCGGGGGAGTGGGAGCTCCATCCGGAGGTATTTGCCCAGTTGATTCAACTATGGGGCAAACCAGAACTGGATCTCATGGCGTCTCGTCAGAACGCCAAGCTTCCTCGTTACGGGTCCAGGTCCAGGGATCCCAAGCAGCGCTGATAGATGCTCTAGCAGTGCCCTGGTCCTTCAGCCTGGCTTATGTATTTCCACCGTTTCCTCTGCTCCCTCGTCTGATTGCCAAGATCAAGCAGGAGAGAGCTTCGGTGATTTTGATAGCTCCTGCGTGGCCACGCAGGACTTGGTATGCATATCTGGTGGACATGTCATCCTTTCCACCATGGACTCTGCCGCTGAGGCAGGATCTTCTACTTCAAGGTCCTTTCAAACATCCAAATCTAATTTCTCTGCGTCTGACTGCTTGGAGATTGAACGCTTGATTCTATCAAAGCGTGGTTTTTCCGAGTCGGTCATTGATACCTTAATTCAGGCTTGAAAGCCTGTCACCAGGAAAATCTATCATAATATATGGTGCAAATATCTTCATTGGTGTGAATCCAAGGGTTACTCATGGAGTAAAGTCAGGATTCCTAGAATCTTATCCTTTCTCCAAGAGGGATTGGAGAAAGGTTTGTCTGCTAGTTCCTTAAAGGGACAGATTTCTGCTCTGTCTATTCTTTTGCACAAACGTCTGGCTGAGGTTTCAGACGTTCAGGCGTTTTGTCAGGCTTTAGTTAGAATTAAGCCTGTGTTTAAACCTGTTGCTCCGCCATGGAGTTTAAATTTAGTTCTTAAAGTTCTTCAAGGGGTTCCGTTTGAACCTTTGCATTCCATAGATATTAAATTTTTATCTTGGAAAGTTCTGTTCCTAGTAGCTATCTCCTCGGCTCGAAGAGTTTCGGAGTTATCTGCTTTATAGTGTGATTCCCCTTATCTGATTTTCCATACAGATAAGGTAGTTTTGCGTACCAAACCTGGGTTTCTTCCTAAGGTAGTATCTAATAAGAACATCAATCAGGAGATTGTTGTTCCTTCATTATGTCCTAATCCTTCCTCAAAGAAGGAACGTCTTTTACACAATCTTGATGTGGTTCGTGCTTTAAAGTTTTATTTACAAGCTACGAAGGATTTTCGTCAAACTTCTGCTTTGATTGTTGTCTACTCTGGACAGAGGAGAGGCCAAAGGGCTTCGGCAACTTCTCTTTCTTTTTGGCTGAGAAGCATAATCCGCTTAGCTTATGAGACTGCTGGCCAGCAGCCTCCTGAAAGAATTACAGCTCATTCCACTAGAGCGGTGGCTTCCACATGGGCTTTTAAAAATGAGGCCTCTGTTGAACAGATTTGTAAGGCGGCGACTTGGTCTTCGTTTCAAACTTTTTCTAAATTCTACAAATTCGATACTTTTGCTTCTTCGGAGGCTATTTTTGGGAGAAAGGTCTTACAGGCAGTGGTGCCTTCCGTTTAAGTTCCTGCCTTGTCCCTCCCTTCATCCGTGTCCTGAAGCTTTGGTATTGGTATCCCACAAGTAATGGATGAACCCGTGGACTGGATACACCTTTACAAGAGAAAATAAAATTTATGCTTACCTGATAAATTTATTTCTCTTGTGGTGTATGCAGTCCACGGCCCGCCCTGTCATTTTAAGGCAGGTGTTTTTTATTTTTAAACTACAGTCACCACTGCACCCTATAGTTTCTCCTTTTTTCTTGCTTGTCTTCGGTCGAATGACTGGGGTGGCAGTTAGGGGAGGAGCTATATAGACAGCTCTGCTGTGGGTGTCCTCTTGCAACTTCCTGTTGGGAAGGAGAATATCCCACAAGTAATGGATGAACCCGTGGACTGGATACACCACAGGAGAAATACATTTATCAGGTAAGCATAAATTTAGTTTTTTCTCTCTTGCATGGGGTTATATCACCTGATATACCCCACCCCTTTTTATTCTAATCATTGGTGAAATTGGAAATGCACCACGGAAGCTTGTCTTGTGATAGGCCCCTTGAGCTGAGCACCTCTTGGTTATTTGGGAGACGCCTCCCTGAGTAGCCATTTATCTTTGGGCTGCGATACCATCTCTGATCTATAGGTGGCAGCAGACAACCAGAAATACAGTTTTACCATCAAATATTGCTGAAGTTTAACTATCTAAAAATATGTTTATCAAATACACTATTTCTTTATATTAATAAATCTGTCTGGTCATATATCTGTCCCATCTAAGATAATCTAGTATGCATTCATAGACACCAGACATGAGTGTGTTTTTAGTATCATACTAGTATTATTTTAAAATGCATTTAAAGTTGTATTTGATTATTTTCCCAGATTAATACAAACACAGCATATTTCACATCTTGCTGAGTGCCCTCCCCAAAAAAAAACATATGACACAATTTATGGGACAACCACACATGTACTTGTCAGATGTCTGAAAATAAATAGAAGAATAGGTTATTAATTTTAAAACAGATTTGACATTTTAAATTGACTGTATAGCTACTTATTAAATTCAGTAAATATTTATCCAACATGCTGCTGCTATGCACTGCTTCTTAGGTCCACAAATACACATTTTTATACAATATTTTAAATTATACAAGTTTGTATGTTAAAAATTAATTTTAGTTACAATACAATATGCATTTCTGCTTGGCTCGGTGCAGATGTGTATCCAACACAGCAGGGGTAATTTAACACTTGGATGAGGACAGCTGTATCCTTTGAGTAAGTTTGTATATTCCCTTATTCTTGCAGATGGAGCGACTGGTTTTTTTTAGATACGGAAAAATTATTTACCCAGGCCTCCTTTGAAATGGATAATTGGGACATTCTGGCTTGTGATCAGATAGGAACTTTAACTTCACACCTTAGGCAGGAAATCTTTGAAAGCAATTCCTTTGTTCTCAGATGTTCTGTTAATCAGGAAAAAGGGATGTGGGCTGGTCTGTTATGAGACCAATTCATATCAAATTAGGTTTTAGCTAAAAAAAAATGAAATATTAGATTCTACGATACATCTGTAGTTTATTTAATGTTACTCACAGATACCCTGACATAATTCCCCCTTCCAGTTTTAAATAGATGTAGGACACATGTATTTGAATTGACTTAAAGTCAGTGGTACTTGGTGAGTGTATTGACAGTATGCATCATAGACAGTCTTCTATGAAGAGAGTCTGTTATTTTTCGAGTCCTCATGCTCATTAGTTAGGCATCTTTAAACTATAATATTTCTTTAGTGCATCTGGGGATATGACACTTCATTCTCCCTCTATGACTTGTAGTTGGGATCTAAGATGGCACACTTGCAACTGATTGATATGGACCCATTTATCCATAAAAGTATCATTTTTAGGTATCCTAATTTTATAGACGACTGGAGATATTTTGTCAGTAACGGCAAAAGGACCGTTCCAGGATGGATGAAATTTCTTCTCCTTAACCTGATCTCTTAGAAAGTTATAAAGATAAACTTTATCATTTATTTCATATTCCTTTTTGGATGTTTTGAGATCATAATAGGTTTTAGTGGCAGCTGTGGCCTTTTCTATGTTCCTTTGAGCAAAGGCATATTGTAGGTGTTTCCTTAGGTTCTCCACAGGTTCTCCTCCATTCTTCTACCCGTCATCAATTCAAAAGGTGACATCTTGGTAGCACTACTTGGAGTTGCTCTTAATGCCATTAGGACTAGAGGTAATTTTACATCCCAATCTTTATCTGTTTCACTCACAAACTTTTTGAGGATTTTCACAATGGACTGGTTGAAACATTCTACACCACCACTTGAGGCAGTTCTATATGCAATATGGAGCTTTCTTTTGACCCCTAGTATTTTCCACATTTTTGTCTTCACTTCGCTAGTGAAGTGGGTTCCCCGATTGGATTCAATTCTGTGGGGTAAACCAAATCTGGAAAACACGTGGTTGATGAGCAATGCTGTGCATGTTTCAGCACTATTGTTAGTTGCACTGGTGATGCACTCTACCCATTTAGTGAACAGGCATGTTACTGTCAACATGTATTTGTTACCTATTGATGACTTTGTTACTGGACCAATAAAATCAATTTGTATATCTGACCATGGCATTACATCCCCCTTTTCTGCAATGGCGCTCTATGTGTTGGTGCAGTGGGTTGGAACTGTGGACAGATTAAACATCCTTGACAGTAGGTGTGAACATTTTTTTAACATGTGTGGCCAAAAGACGTAATCACGCAATATTTCATACGTTAATTTGGCAGCCTGATGGCCAGATGTGGGAGCATCATGGGCATGTTGAAGCATGAAACCTCTAAACTTTGTAGGTACCACCCATTGCTGGATGCTAGTTTTGGAGGTTCTAACAAACCATCCTGTAACTTGAATTGTGATTTGGATTTCACTAGGATTCTAAGATCTTGCTTGCCAATACCGTCCTCTTTTGAGATGGGGTTGCTTTCAGGATCTTATATGTGGTTATAGAAGATGCCTACAATTGGGTCTTCTTTCTTTTGCAAGATGTACCGAGTCCACGGATTCATCCTAACTTGTGGGATATTGTCCTTCCTGACAAGAAGTAGCAAAGAGAGCACCACAGCAGAGCTGTCTATATAGCTCCCCCCTTAACTCCACCCCCAGTCATTCTCTTTGCTGGCTCTAAGCAGGAAGGGTAAAGAGAAGAGGTGTTAAAATGTTAGTTTTATTTTATCTTCAATCAAGTGTTTGTTATTTTTAAATGGTACCGGTGTTGTACTATTTACTCTCAGGCAGGACATAGATGAAGATTTCTGCCTGGAGGATGATGATCTTAGCATTTGTAACTAAGTTCCACTACTGTTCCCACAGAAGCTGAGGAGTACAGGAAAACTTCAGTGTGAGGAACGGTTCTTGCTATACAGCAATGAGGTATGTTCAGCCCTTTTTTTCTGCAGAGACTTGGATAACTACAGAAAGGCTGAAAGTATCCCCATTAGGGGAAGGGTAAGCAGTAATTCTAGTGTTAGAAGGGTATTACTAGCTTGCATATAGGGCTAATTTTATGGGCACTCAGTTTGTATGTTATATTAGGAACAAACGTTTGTGTGTCTGGGAGTACTATGTTTATTTTATTTGGGACTTCTGTTTGGAGGGTTCACTTGGCTTATTTGTTTTTTTTTTAAAACCCACATGGCTCAAGGATCGTTTTGTAACTTTCTGTGCAGGCCCCAGCAACATCGGGTAGAGAGGGGCGGGGCCTATTTTCGCGCCTCAGTGGCGCATTTATTTTGCATAGGCAAGCAGCAAGCCACAACAGAAGGGTCCTGGAGCACTTCTAAGGTCCTAATCGAAGCTTCATTTCCACATTTTTGATCCTTGAGGGCAGGTAGGCGCCACAGCAGTGCTGTGGCAGGGTACTGACAAGGGTTTTACCGGGTTTTTAACTCTTTTTAATCCGGTTTTCTCATTTAAGGGTTAATTGCCTTAATATTTGTGGTGCAATCTTACTAAAGCTTGAGAGGTATACTGTAAAAATTTTGGAAATTTTTGAGTTATTTTAAGCAGTTTTGCAGTTTGTGTATGCCTTTTTTTCTCTTAAAGGCACAGTACCGTTTTTGCAAATTGTATTTTTTTCATTAAATAAAGTGTTTTCCAAGCTTGCTTGCCTCATTACTAGCCTGTTAAACATGTCTGACATTGAGGAAACTCATTGTTCAATTTGTTTAGAAGCCATTGTGGAACCCCTCTTAGAATGTGTCCCACTTGTACTGATATGTCTATAAATTGCAAACAGCATATTTTGACTTATAAAGGTTTGGCATTAGATGATTCTCAGACAGAAGATAATCAGGTTTTGCCATCTAGTTCTCCCCAAGTGTCACAACCAGTAACGCCCGCACAAGCGACGCCAAGTACTTCTAGTGCGTCTAATTCTTTCACCTTGCAAGATATGGCCTCAGTTATGAATACTACCCTCACAGAGGTTTTATCTAAGCTGCCAGGGTTGCAAGGGAAGCGCAGTAGCTCTGGGTTAAGATAAAATGCTGAGCCTTCTGACGCTTTAGTAGCCGTTCCGATATTCACTCACAATGTTCTGAAGTAGGGATGAGGGATTTGCTATCTGAGGGAGAGATTTCTGACTCTGGAAAGATGTTCCCTCAGACTGATTCAGATATGACGGCATTTAAATTTAAGCTAGAGCACCTCTGTTTATTGCTCAGGGAGGTTTTAGCGACTCTGGATGATTGTGACCCTATTGTGGTTCCAGAGAAATTGTGTAAAATGGACAAATATTTAGAGGTTCCTGTTTACACTGATGTTTTTCCGGTTCCTAAGAGGATTTCGGACATTGTTACTAAGGAGTGGGATGGACCAGGTATTCCGTTCGCTCCCCCTCCTGTTTTTAAGAAAATGTTTCCCATATCTGACACCATAAAGGACTCATGGCAGATGGTCCCTAAGGTGGAGGGAGCTATTTCTACTCTAGCTAAGCGTCCAACTATACCTATTGAAGACAGTTGTGCTTTCATTGATCCTATGGATAAAAAATTAGAGGGTCTCCTAAAGAAAATTTTTGTTCATCAAGGTTTTCTTCCTCAACCTATAGCGTGCATTGTTCCTGTAACCACTGCAGCTGCATTTTGGTTTGAGGTTCTAGAAGAGACTCTTCAGATGGAGACCCCACTAGATAATATTCTGGACAGAATTAAGGCTCTTAAGTTAGCTAATTCTTTTATTACAGACGCCGCTTTTCATCTTGCTAAATTAGCAGCAAAGAATTCAGGTTTTGCCATTTTAGCGCATAGAGCGTTATGGCTTAAATCCTGGTCGGCCGATGTGTCCTCTAAATCTAAGCTTTTGACCATCCCTTTCAAAGGTAAGACCCTATTCGGGCCTGCACTGAAAGATATCATTTCAGACATCACTGGAGGAAAGGGTCATGCCCTCCTTCAAGATAAGTCAAATAAGACAAGGACCAAACAAAATAATTTTCTTTCCTTTCGAAACTTCAAGGGTGGTCCCGCTTCCTCTTCCCCGGGTGCAAAGCAAGAGGGGAACTTTGCTCAATCCAAGCCAACCTGGAGACCTAACCAGGCTTGGAACAAGAGTAAACAGGCCAAAAAGCCTGCTGCTGCCACTAAGACAGCATGAAGGGGTAGCCCCCGATCCAGGACCGGATCTAGTAGGGGGCAGACTCTCTCTCTTTGCTCAGGCCTGGGCAAGAGACGTTCAGGACTCCTGGGCCGTAGAAATTGAAACCCAGGGGTATCTCCTAGATTTCAAAGATTCTCCTCCAAGGGGGAGATTCCATCTTTCTCAATTGTCTGTAAACCAGACAAAAAGAGAGGCGTTCTTACGCTGTGTAGAAGATCTTTTTACCATGGGAGTGATCTACCCAGTTCCAAAAGCAGAACAGGGGCAAGGTTTCTACTCCAATCTGTTTGTGGTTCCCAAAAAAGAAGGAACCTTCAGACCAATTCTAGATCTCAAGATCCTAAACCAATTCCTAAGAGTTCCATCCTTCAAGATGGAGACCATTCGGACTATTTTACCTATGATCCAGGAGGGTCAATATATGACTACCGTGGATCTAAAGGATGCGTATCTACACATTCCTATCCACAAAGATCATCACCAGTTCCTCAGGTTTGCCTTTCTGGACAGGCATTACCAGTTTGTGGCTCTTCCCTTCGGGTTGGCCACGGCGCGAAGAATCTTCACAAAGGTGCTAGGATCCCTTCTGGCGGTCCTAAGGCCGCGGGGCATAGCAGTGGCGCCTTATCTAGACGACATCTTAATTCAAGCGTCGACTTTCCAACTTGCCAAGTCTCACACGGACTTAGTGTTGGCCTTTCTAAGATCTCATGGGTGGAAGGTGAACGTGAATAAGAGTTCCTTTATTCCTCTCACAAGAGTTCCATTCCTGGGAGCTCTGATAGATTCGGTGGACATGAAAATTTTTGCGACGGATGTCAGTAAATCAAAGATTTTAACCACCTGCCGAGCTCTTCCTTCCATTCCTCGGCCGTCAGTGGCTCAGTATATGGAGGTAATCGGACTTATGGTAGCGGCAATGGACATAGTTCCTTTTGCTCGCTTGCATCTCAGACCACTGCAACTATGCATGCTCAAACAGTGGAATGGGGATTATGCAGATTTGTCTCCTCAGATAAATCTGGATCAAGAGACCAGAGACTCTCTTCTTTGGTGGTTGTCACAGGATCACCTGTCCAGGGGAATGTGTTTCCGCAGGCCAGCGTGGGTTATTGTGACGACGGACGCCAGCCTCCTGGGCTGGGGTGCAGTCTGGAATTCCCTGAAAGCACAGGGTTTGTGGACTCAGGAGGAGGCCCTCCTACCGATAAATATTCTGGAATTAAGAGCGATATTCAATGCTCTTCAGGCGTGGCCTCAGCTGGCTTCAGCCGGATTCATCAGGTTTCAGTCGGACAACATCATGACTGTAGCTTATATCAATCATCAGGGGGGAACAAGGAGTTCCTTGGCGATGATAGAAGTTTCCAGGATAATCCGATGGGCAGAGACTCACTCTTGCCATCTTTCAGCAATCTATATCCCAGGGGTAGAGAACTGGGAGACAGATTTTCTAAGTCGTCAGACTTTTCATCCGGGGGAGTGGGAGCTCCATCCGGAGGTGTTTGCTCAACTGGTTCAGCTATGAGGCACACCAGAATTGGATCAGATGGCATCTCGTCAGAACGCCAAACTTCCTTTTTTACGGATCCAGGTCCAGGGACCCTCAGGCAGTACTGATAGATGCTCTAGCAGTACCCTGGTCGTTCTTCCTGGCTTATGTATTTCCACCTTTCCCTCTCCTTCCGCGTCTGATTGCAAGAATCAAACAGGAGAGAGCCTTGGTGATTTTGATAGCACCTGCGTGGACATGCAGGACTTGGTATGCAGACCTGGTGGACATGTCATCTCTGCCACCATGGACTCTGCCACTGCGACGGGACCTTCTAATTCAGGTTTCGTTCAAGCATCCAAATCTAATTTCTTTGCAACTGACTGCATGGAGATTGAACGCTTGATTTTATAAAAGCGGGGTTTCTCTGAGTCGGTCATAGATACCTTGATTCAGGCTCGAAAGCCTGTCACCAGGAAAAGCTATCATAAGATATGGCATAAATATCTTTTTTGGTGCGAATCCAAAGGCTACTCATGGAGTAAGATCAGGATTCCTAGGATTTTGTCCTTTCTTCAAGAAGGATTGGAAAAAGGATTGTCAGCTAGTTCCCTAAAGAGACAGATATCTGCTTTGTCTATCCTATTGCACAAGCGTCTGGCTGATGTCCCAGACGTTCAGGCTTTTTGTCAGGCTTTAGTTAGAATCAAGCCTGTGTTTAAACCTGTTGCTCCACCATGGAGTCTAAATTTAGTTCTTAATGTTCTTCAGGGGGTTCCGTTTGAACCCATGCATTCCATAGATATTAAGCTTTTATCTTGGAAAGTTCTGTTTCTAGTTGCTATCTCTTCAGCTCGGAGAGTTTCTGAACTATCTGCATTGCAATGCGACTCGCCTTATCTTGTTTTCCATGCTGATAAGGTGGTTTTGCGTACCAAACCTGGGTTCCTCCCTAAGGTTGTTTCTAACAGGAATATCAATCAGGAAATTGTTGTTCCTTCTCTGTGTCCTAATCCTTCTTCAAAGAAGGAACGTCTGTTGCACAACTTGGACGTGGTTCGTGCCTTGAAGTTTTATTTGCAGGCAACCAAAGATTTTCACCAATCATCTTCTTTGTTTGTCTATGCTGGAAAGCGTAGAGGTCAAAAGGCTATGGCTACCTCTTTCCTTTTGGCTGAAGAGCATCATCTGTTTGGCTTATGAGACTGCTGGACAGCAGCCTCCTGAAAGAATTACAGCTCACTCCACTTGAGTGGTGGCTTCCACATGGGCTTTTAAAAATGATGCTTCTGTTGAACAGATTTGTAAGGCTGCGACTTGGTCTTCGCTTCATACCTTTTCCAAATTTTGCTTCTTCGGAGGCTATTTCTGGGAGAGAGGTTTTGCAAGCAGTGGTGCCTTTCGTTTAGGTTCCTGTCTTGTCCCTCCCTTAATCCGTGTCCTAAAGCTTTGGTATTGGTATCCCAAAAGTTAGGATGAATCCGTGGACTGGGTACATCTTGCAAAAGAAAACAAAATTTATGCTTACCTGATAAATTTCTTTCTTTTGCGATGTACCGAGTCCACGGCCCGCCCTGTCTATTCAAGACAGATAGTATTTTTTTTTATGTAAACTTCAGTCACCTCTGCACCTTATAGTTTCTCCTTTTCTTCCTTGGCCTTCGGTCGAATGACTGGGGGGTGGAGTTAAAGGGGGAGCTATATAGACAGCTCTGCTGTGGTGCTCTCTTTGCTACTTCCTGTCAGGAAGGACAATATACCACAAGTTAGGATGAATCCGTGGACTCGGTACATCGCAAAAGAAAGAAATTTATCAGGTAAGCATAAATTTTGTTTTTTGACTAGTGATCAGGTCCTCACTAGGAGAATCCTGACTCCATTGCACTAGGTTAGACTCACTCTGTTGTTTAGCCTGGTTTCTATAATGGCTTCTACCTGAATTGCACCTATTAAGTGGTCGATATTAAGGAGTTCTCCAGTTATGGCTCCTTGTTTGGCTAATGAATTCGCAAGATCATTGCCTTCCTTATCAGGACCTAGAATCCTGGAATGACCCTTGGTCTTTTTCCAGTGTATGGTTAAACCATTGGACACCACTAGATTATCAATCTCGCAGAACAACTTGCCATGTTTGACTGGTTTGTTGTTAATTTTCTGCATGCCATTTCTTTCCCAAGTTGGCAGGTATTCAACAAAACTGTCACGCACATAATAATGATCACAAATTCATGAATACCATATTCAATAGCCATCTCAATTGTTTTTAGAACAGCAGTTAGTTATGCAACTTGACTGGATCTTGGTCCAATGTTGAAACCTACAGAGATGTTTGGAAATCCATTTGTCCAAGTTATACCAATGCCGGCGACTAATCTGCGCTCATTTTCAATAGTGGCATGGTAAGAACAACCATCAACATATACCGAAGGTAATCTTTGACACTGGTCGTCATTGTATATTTTATATGTGGAAAGCAATTGTTCCTCCAGGAAATCATCTTCTAATAACTCTTCCGCATGATCCTTAGCAGTACAGTCATGAAGCTCAGCAAGCCCCTGTGCTACTGGATTCTTTTTGTTTTGCTTATAGCAAATTTCTAAAGGCCAGCCTTATAAGGAAAGAGTCCAAGCTGTTATGCGGCTATTAGACAAATTCCCATTTCTTATTCTCTCATTTTGCAGATATAGCAAAGGCTGGTGGGCCATTTCTACAATAATTTTCTTGCCCTGTATATAGCTGCGGAAATTTGTTAGAGCCCATACAGTAGATAAGAGGACTTTTTCGCAATCCCTAAATTTTATTTCTACTGGGGATAGAGTTTTGCTCGCATAAGCAATGACTTTGCTCAAATTATCATGCTTTAGGTATAAAACAGCACTCATGCTTTTATCTGCGTTACCTGTTTCTAATTTGAAAGGTTTACCACCTTCAGGGTACGCTAAGCAAGGTGCTTGAGTGAGTTTTCTCTTCAGCTCCTTGATGGCTGTCTCTTGAGCCTCACTCCAGTGCCATTTCATATTCTTCTTTAGAAGAAGTAGCAGTGGTTTAGCTAATTCTGCATAATTATCAATAAATTTGCGAGAATAATTTGTCATACCCAGGAATGATCTCAATTTCTTTGTTAGTTGGGTTCTTAGAATTTATTATAGCTTCCACCTTTTTCTTCTGAGGATTTAACCCTTCAGAAGTAACTTTGTGTCCCAAGAAGTTTACACGAGAGCGGCACCATTGAGCTTTTTGTAGGGATAATTTGACATCTGCCCTTTTAAGTTGGCTGAGGACGTGTTTAAGCTCTGTGATGTGTTTTCCAAAGTCTATGCTTTTGATTAAAACATCATCAACATAAGATAAGGTCCTCCTTTCCAGTGCATCAGGCATAGCCTTATGCATGAATACAGCAAATTCATGTCCTGAATTTATGTATCCAAACGGGAGTCTTTGGAATGCATATTGGACATTTCAGAACGAGAATGTGAGCTTATACTGGTTCTCTTCATGTACCTTTTTGGTTCAATATCCCTTTGAACAATCAATGGCAGTGAATATTTTGGATCCCTGCATCTGTGCTAGGCACTGGTCAAAATATGGCACAGGCCATCCAGACATGTACACTCGTTTGTTTAGCTGTCTTAAGTCAGCACACAAACGCCATTGTCCACTGGCATTAACACCTAGAATAGGATTGTTATAAGGGCTATGCACCTGTCTGATAATACCTCTTTCTTCCAAGTTCCTTATGATTTCTGCAAGAGAATCGGATGAGGCTAAAGGAAGTCTGTATTGTTTAACAAAGACAGGAGGTGCATTGGGATCTGTTTGGATTCTTACAATGTGCAAGTCTGTAGTCCCACAGTCATAAGAATACCTAGCAAAAATATCCTTGCACTCCATCAGGAGTTCTCGTAGCTGTCAGCATTCATCATCACTGGAACAGCCATTAGCTAAAGATATTTGCTCTTCGACTATTTGCTGAAATCCTGGAAAAATTTCAGGCTGTCCTATCTCATTATTATTATTATTATTATTATTATCAGGTATTTGTAGAGCGCCAACAGATTCCGCAGCGCTGTAAAGGCCAGGTATCTCATAGGCTTCTTCCAACCTAGAGGTGAGATCCCCTTGATTATAATTTACTTTGCCCCCATGATTCTGGGTATTGAGATATTCTTGATCTTTGATCAGATGATCAAATACTAGGGAGGCTTCTTCAATTTTTTTTTTTTTTTAATTTTTTTTTTTATTGAGGTAAAAATAGCATATACAAAATAGTCTCATCAACCAGGTTACAATTAACAACATACAACAGGGTGACATGACAAGTCAATCCAGGCACCTCATTTTTTGTTTCATAGATTCGTAGCGTCCCCAAACAAACAGGTCCAATCATGGGACCAGAAACTATATAAAACCATTGAGGACATGTTAATGGAGTTAATAGTACAAAGTATAATTTCAGTGTATATGCGATAGAGGCAAACTGTGGATTAGACATTCATTGACCTAATATAGAAGTACAAGGAGGACACCAAAATTACTCTACCAACTTCAGTCAAATTCAGACATAGTCAGCTGATAAAAGTGATGTCCTCAGTTGCAATCATAAGCGAAAGTAGATATTAACACTGAACAATTGTAGAAACATAAACAGTAGTAAACTATTATTTTAAAAAAATCTTCAGGGAGCTAGGGAATCATAAACTAAGCTAAACTTCCTGAATTAAAGCCCGGGGAGCCTTTATACACAAATACTGGAGAACACTTAGTCATGGCTCTTCGGGCTAGGCAGAGACTACTCAAAAAGAGATGCGGAGGAGAAGGTATTCATCCCTTACCGCACAAGAGTGGTGGGAGGCGGAGGATAAGCCAAAGATAGTGTGCCCATTCATTGCTTCTTTACAAAACCTAAGAATGAAACCATCCTAGGGATGGTGAGAGATTAATAAGGAGAATCCATATGCATCCATTTCCCAAGGGCTCACAAGATGAATGTTATTATATAAGCGCTGCATATTGTGAACTATAGAAATGTGTATATCCTGAACACAACTCTACATAAAAATAAAAAAATAAAAAAAATAAATGACAATACAATCTTATCACTTGAAATAGAGCACTGCAGTGTGGGTAATGATTAATCCAAAATGCTAATACAAATGCAGGTGCTGGTACATAGAAATTTCTGACAGGCTTATAGTTAAGATATTCAGCTAAATGACAAAGCTTGTATAGGAATGTAAGAAGCGTGGGATCTGCATGGATTCAGAGCATGCATTTTCATGAATGCAGGATCACCACCCCTACTGGAGCCAACAGTATAACTTATAGTACAAACAATTCGCAAATTCATTCATATGTGGGGCCTTACTAAGTAGTATTCAGGCTATATAAATTTTTCAACATTGAACACATAATAAACAGCCAACAAGCTTAAACTATAGAAAGAACAGTTGAATATACTGATAGGTAGCTAGTCCTCAACTGGGTATCAGACAACAGGTCTTCATGCATACGGTGGTATATTTACCCACAGTAAAGAAGAGGGGGAAAAAAAGGCATATCAATATAGTTCCTGATCGTCTCAGTAGAACGAGTCAGGCATTAAAAAGTTCAGGTTGTATAGTCTGCCTATCCTGTTTGCATAGAAGCAAAGTTAACACATCCAAGGTGAGACTCCTGGACCTGCAGGTGAAAGAAGCGTTCTTCCTCTAGGCCTTCAGCCCTTAATTTCACAGTGGCCGCATCAAGTCTTAGGGGTGGAGTGATTTCAGGATGCTTGTAGGAGACCCGGGTACTACAAACATATCGTACGTACCCTATTTGAGTTGGAGAGAGCGTCATCCGTATATCAAGACCCTCAGTGGACTTTATGTCCGTGGCTGACCTTTTGATTGATCCACTAGCTGTCTGTTGGATGCTAGCCGCATCTTCCGAAAAGGCGATAGGGACCAGAGGTACCGGCTCCTCACATCTGTTCCATTGTGAATAGACAGGCTCACGCTGCGTGTGCATTTGGTCTCCTTTGCTCTGCCCGCTAGTCCCCGCGCAAGACAGGGAGTCAAACATGGCCAACCCCATATGCATGCCGTTAGCTGGAAAATGGCCGCTTCTCTGAAGTCCCAGTAGTAATCGTCAAAGAATATGCTTAAATTCTAGGCTTGCTGGAGATTGGAAGTCCCTGGGCTTCTTGATTTCGTTCCACAAGCCTGCAGACACCTTATTGTAGCACAAAAAGCTGGGCTGAGCAGTTTGGTATATAATTATTAATAGTATATAGCCGGAGCTATGCTGACATACAACCACTCAGTTCCCAGGCTTGCTCCGCCCAGGCTTGCTCCGCCCAGGCTTCTTCAATTTTACAGATGTCTTCCTCTGAGCTGAATGGATAAATAGACTGAATTGTAAATAGTCCCTCTGTCATAGATGCAAAGGATTGTTCTATTAGTTGTTCTTCAGTTAAATATCCTTCAGGTATTAGCCCAATTACATTATTCTGGAATCCAAAAGTGTAATAACTCGATTCCAGCGCATATCTTATGGTAGTTCCCTTGGATAAGGTGAAATCCTGTGGGGTCATGTTCTGCTCAATAACATGTATTGGAATAGTTCCAATATTTACCATAGGAGTATGGGTCATTGTTATACCCAGATTTTGCATTCTATGGGAGAGGCAAATCAGCGTTTCAGACGTTTTTAATTTCTGACCTCTTTTTACCTCTAAGGATAAGAGGAATTTATCAGCCCCAGCAGGAATTACAACATCGTTAGACACCTGCATATTCACAGCATATGGCATTTGCTGGTTTGATTTCAGGGTGGCATTCTCATTCTGAAATAATCAAATCTATTTGTATGGCATATCTATGTAAGAGATTGTTGCCAATATATATTTGATTATGGGCAGTATTTTAAACTAAAAACAGGTGTTTTGCTGATTTATTACCTATAGAGATAGATAATAAGCATTTAGCTGTGACATTATAGCTTTCAGACCTGTCATCCAGGCCATGGACATAGTGGTCTTGGGGAGAAAGATATTTAATCGCCTTAGGTTCAGCTATCTACGCTAATAAGCCTTCGCTTATATAGCTAGCTTCCTATTTTAAAGGGATACTGAACCCAACATTTTTCTTTCATGATTCAGGTAGAGCATGCAATTTTAAGCAACTTTCCAATTTACTCCTCAAATTTTCTTCATTCTCTTGGTATGTTTATTTGAAAAGCAAGAATGTAAGTTTAGATGCCGGCCCATTTTTGGTGAACAACCTGGGTTGTCCTTGCCGATTGGACAGCACCAATAAACAAGTGCTGTCCATGTTCTGAACCAAAAATTTGCTGGCTCCTTAGCTTAGATGCCTTCTTTTTCAAATAAAGATAGCAAAAGAACCAAGAAAAATTGATTATAGAAGTAAATTAGAAAGTTGCTTAAAATTGCATGCTCTATCTGAATCATGAAAGAAAAAAATTGTGGGTTCAGTATCCCTTTAAGTTCAATTTAGCATATTTGGTTTTACCAAGGTCATGCACTTGCATAGACATAAATAGATCATCCTTAACTTTTGCAATTTCTGCGATGAATTGCAAATGATCTCCCCCTTTAGGGTATTTAGGGCCCCCCTTGTGGAGGTATATGCTTAATACATCGCCCTCTAAGGAAATATTTGCTATCTTTCCAGAGAAATTTTAAAACTATTACCATCAGAGCCTCTTAAAGGAGTCTGATCATCTATTTGTAGGATAGTGATTTCAGGTATAGAGTCATTCCTGAAATGAATCTCCACAGCATCTGGCTTCTCTTCTACCACGTGACAGTTATGCCGGGTGTGAGATATACTGGACCTCTCATAATTAATAGGTCTTTTTACTTGTGACCAAATTACATTATTTATGCAGTCAATTATGGTGCTTAATCGCTTCAGGAGATCACTACCAATAATTAAACGATCAGTTGGCAGATCCACTATAATGACAGGGTGTCTTATTACCCTGTTCCCCAGTCTTAGTTTTAACCATGCCGTACCATAGACTTTGAGAGAGTCACCCCCAACACCTATTAGTGAACCATCAAATAATTTTATCTTAGGTTTGTGGGGTGTTAGCTCATTTAGCTGTGTGTAGTACCTGTGGGATAAAATAGTTGCTTGAGATCCAGCATCAATTAATCCCATGATGGGGTTAGTAACTGAATCCTGGAGTTCATACATATCTTCCTGCAGTTTCTACCATTTAACACATACAATTAGCATGATTACCTATCTGTGAGCTTCGCCACGTTTTACCTGTATTCACCAAGTTTCCTTATGCAGAAGAAACTTCATTCTTACCAATCCTTCCCTCTGTAATAGGGTTGACAGGGTTCCTGTGTACTGCATCTGTGGGAATAAGTTTATAAGAGAACTGCAAGGGAAGAGATTTGTTAGAGCTTCCAGGCTGAGGTTGTTCGTCATCACAGCTAAACTGTCCGTTTCCGGTCTGTAGGGAGAAAATATAATTAGTACCATTATTGACATTTATCATTTTATTTGGTATATCTCTCCCCTCTCTTTCAGGTAATACTGCAGTATTTATGACTGTGCCTGTGGCCCACTGCTGGCCACTGGCTGTACCCCTAAAAAAGGATTATTAGGGTTCTGAGCCATAAAAGCTTGACTCACATTAGTAAATAGTGTACATAATTGACTTACTTGCGTACTGAGTTGGCCCACTTGAATGGACAAGCTATCTTTACCCATGGACCGATTTTTTGATGTCCCAGGGTGCTGATTCCTGGATCCTTGGGATCCCTCAGAATCATAGCTATTGTTCCTATTTTGACGTGGTTGTCTTTGGGGCTCAACTTGTTCAGCGTTATTATTTTACTATTTACTTGGGGTGTCTGATTCCCCTGAGAGTATTTTCACCACTTTTGGTATTTACTTTTACGGGGATACCGATAACCTTGTGGGTTTTCATCTCTTTGGGGATAATTATTTACCTGGGTATGCCCCCCATTCTGAGTATATTCTCTCTGCGCCTCAGCCCATGTTGGGGGAGGGGCAGAGTTAAAACTTTGTGGGGATGGCCTATTTTCTCTGGCCACTTCCGCATAAGTTTTTTGTTAGACTCCAAATTGAGGGGGCTAGGTGACACCCTAGTTTCTGCCACAATTTTGGGACTGGGTTTTGGTTCCCTTTTAACCCCCTGTTCACTGGACTGCTGAATAGAGTATAACTTTGTACTCTCTTTGATCAGCCAGTCCAATGAGCAGTGCAATGCTTCGAAAAATAAATTTACAAATTCTGAGCTTTCAAATATGGGGTAGTCTTCGGCCATACCGTACGCACTTTTCAGTACAGAAAGGAATTCTATAGGGCTTTGATTCACGCCACGTTTTAAACCATATACAGCTATTTTCACTGCGGTTTTAGTGCGATATTTCCCAAATTCTTTTTGGCACCGAATTTGCGTTTCACTCCAGGAATGAATATTCATATCCTTTAGTAAAGCAAAGAATTTGTGATGTTTACCCTCAAATACCCAGGGCAGAAATTCAATTTTTAGCTGCTCACTAGTATCATTCATTATGGATAAAGTATTTCCAAAGGCCTCTAAGTGGTCAATTATAGAAGTGGTTCCATTTTTGGAAAATTTAGGTACTGCATCTTTTAAGAAAGTAATTATTTTCGGGGTGTAATATACCTTATTAGACATATCTTGATCTTTCCTAAGGACCTTATTTTTGGGGCTGGAATGTCCCCTATCTGCCCTATATTTACTATGGGGAGACCCCCTACGTACATTAGTACTATGTGGGTTATTTGGGTAGCTAGCTCTGCCCTCTGACTCACTACTAGAGATGCCCTCCCCCTCCTCATCTGAGGTATAGCAGTTCCCTGAATTTATAACATGAGGCGACTGTCTATTCGGGAAGTGTATTTCTGACCCAATAGGGGTCCTTTGTTTAAATTCTTCCCTAAATTTCTGCAGTTCATTTCTAATGTATCTTTCAATGGATTTAGAATTATCTGCATTTTCCTCATTGCTAATAGAGGGGTTTTCATTATGATACAGCCTTTTTAAACCACTTAACTTTCTTTGGCTTTGTGCGAGTTGCTTATGCAAATCTTCTATCTGAGCTACTAAACTCTGGTTATATTTTTGTAAGGTTGCCATGTCTTGGGCAAACTCATCAATTTTAATTTCGGCTATATTTAAATTCTCTTCACATCTGCGTAAGGAGCGAATATTATCTTCTAGCCCCTGTATTTGCAATTCCTTTTCTATAAAGAGGAGGGACATTTCATCACTAATGCATATTACAAGGGGCCAAGATTTTAGTATTAACTCAACTCGCTTGTTAGAATGTTTGCATTTATTAATTTTGAATAATTCTTGGAACAATTCACTCTTCATTCCACTTTCCATCATCAATAGCAATATTTTTAGCCTTAATTGCATGCATATCCATATAATCATTTAAATCACCCGCATTCTTACACCTCTTTTTAATGTGGCCTATAATGTCCATCTTAAGAACATTGCCCTGAGTGAGGGGTAATTTTGGGGAACATATTTCAACACTATGTAGATTCAATTGATTCACTTTTAGTGTAAAACATTATTATATTGGCTTAGTATTTGGTTAAATGAAAACGCTAATACAATTTTAACCAATAAAAAGAGAAAAAAATATTTTCAAAAATATTAATAATTTTGAAATATGAAAAATTATTTTTTTTTAATCAATTTTTCAAAAAAATGATTTTAATATTTTTTTTTCTTTTTTTTATAATCAGTATTTACTACAAATATATTATATCAATGTGATACATTTAATAATCATCTAGCGGTGCCTCCAGATAATATGTCAGTATATGGCCGGGATATAATACAATTTATTTAATACTTATTCTTTAAAATAACCCCCATTTAAAATGCATATACAAAACAATTAAAATCAATATTTTATTCCTAAGTTCTTTACGATAAGTTAAAGTTATAAACACATTGAATTATATTTATAGAAACCAGATTATGAATCAATTGATACACGCTTATGCTGTTATAATATTCTTTACAAAGATCATAAAAAAAATATACCTTTAAAATTAACCTTACTCACAATGCATCACATTAAAATACCACAATAAAATACCAGAGTATGGATCGCTAACTTTCACCTAGTTAAACAATATAACAAGATACTTTAACAGTCAATTTTTATGCCAAGTTATCTGAGCTGAAATAAATCTTATTTTAGCTACAATTAAGGCAAGTTCTAAAATATATATACAGTTGCAAATATGAATTACTTAGCACTAAATATGACTAGTTAAACTACACAGGATTATGAAAATGAGCTTAAAATACAAATTGTGCTCTTTTAAATTTACCAGCTGTAATCTTACTATTTCCTTAGAATGCCTTTACTTTAAATATTATATTTACTTAACAGTTTCTTATACTTTACCCAAATAACCAAATCAATGTTTCAGCTTCCAGTGTTTCTCCAATAAGTCCAATTTCACCTCATAAATTAAAAGAGGTATTTTTGCAAGATGGATAAAAATTAGGCCCAGATTTGCTTTAGAGAGACTGGCTTCCAAGGCGATAGTTTGCCAGTCAAAAATTCAGCAGCAAAGACTAGTCCCTTTGTTCCCTCTTGCATGGGGTTATATCACCTGTTATACCTCACCCTTTTTATTCTAATCATTTGTGAAATTGGAAACGCCCCACGGAAGCTTGTCTTGTGATAGGCCCCTTGAGCTGAACATCTCTTGGTTATTTGGGAGACGCCTCCCTGAGTAGCCATTTATCTTTGGGCTGCGATACCATCTCTGATCTATAGGAGGCAGCAGACACCCAGAAATGCAGTTTTACCATCAAATATTGCTGCAGTTTAACTATCTAAAAAAATGTTTATCAAATACACTATTTCTTTATATTAATAAACCTGTCTGCTCATATATCTGTCCCATCTAAGATAATCTAGTATGCATTCATAGACACCAGACATGAGTGTGTTTTTAGTATCATACTAGTATTATTTTAAAATGCATTTAAAGTTGCATTTGATTATTTTCCCAGATTAATACAAACACAGCATATTTCACATTCAGTACACATCTTGCTGAGTGCCCAAAAAAAAACATATGACGCAATATATGGGACAACCACACATGTACTTGTCAGATGCCTGAAAAAAAAATAAAAGAATAGGCTATTAATTTTGAAATAGATTTGACATTTTAAATTGACTGTATAGCTACTTATTAAATTCAGTAAATATTTATCCAACATGCTGCTGCTATGCACTGCTTCTTAGGCCCACAAATACACATTTTTATACAATATTGAAAATTATACAAGTTTGTATTTTAAAAATGAATTTCAGTTACAATACAATATGTGTTTCTGCTTGGCTCAGTGCAGATGTATATCCAACACAGCAGGGGCAATTTAACACTTGGATGGGGACAGCTGTATCCTCTGAGTAAGTTTGTATATTTCCTTATTCTTGCAGACGGAGCGACTGTTTTTTTTAGATAAGGAAAAATTCTTTACCCAGGCCTTCTTTGAAATGGATAATTGGGACATTCTGGCTTGTGATCTGATAGGAACTTTAACTTCACACCTTAGGCAGGAAATCTTTTAAAGCAATTCCATTGTTCTCAGATATTCTGTTAATCAGGAAAAAGGGTGGTTGGGGGGGTTGTTATGAGACCAATTCACATCAAATTAGGTTTTAGCTAAAAAAAAAATAATGAAATATTAGATTCTATGATACATCTGTTGTTTATTTAATGTTACTCACGGATACCCTGACAAAATATTCCCCTCCTGACCACGAGGAGGAGGCAAAACACACCCGAACACAGAGCTTTAAATAAATCCCTCCTATGGTCTATGATCCTCAGTCATTTTCTTTTGCTTCCTTGATGAGTGAGATCAAAGTAAAATGCAAGATCTACTTATCATTTCAAAGGTTATCCTCTAACTGATCTGAGGCCTGGATCCTCTTCACAGACAAGGAATTATCAGCCAGGCAGCGAAAGGTCTTTTCTTAGTGAGAAATGTTGCAGGCCTCCCAGGTTTAAATGTGGACTTGTCCACCAATCCCCTGGCTTGAGATGCTGTTACTAATTCAGATCCTTGGCATCATGCTTGCACTGCTTAGGATGGGCTTGTCTACTGGAAGAAGGTTGCTGCAGCTGAAGTAAGCACAGTGGAAAGAGGTACTAAGAGGTAAGTACCTGCACCTTAACCCTTTGAGTGCTAAGTACCTTCCCACCTGGGCGCTGAGCTTTTCAAAGTTTTTTTTTTTTAAACAAATATGATTTTTTTCCAGATCCCCAAGACTTACACTGTTGGAAAGGTTAGGCAATTACCTTTCCAACGGTGGGTCTTGGGGGTCTGTAGCTGCTTAGATGTCTAAGATACAGGCTTCTATGCAGCATGCCCCCTGCTCTTATACTTAACATAGTTAAGTATAAATAAAGTTTCGCGGTGACGTCATTGTGCGTGACGTCACCGCACAAAACGTGAAGCCCCAGCGATGCCTGTCACTATGCAGGCCCAATCACCGGGTTAGGAGCGGGTGGGAGCCCCCAGATCTCCCTCATGGTGGGAGAGTGCTAGCCGTCGTTAGCACCAGAGTGGTAAACTCAGAGCCGTCGTTAGCACTCAATGGGTTAAAAGCCAAATGATTTACATAGTCTGGGGAAATATATTGTACCACTATTATAGTAGCAGTTTTTAGCACTTTTTTAAAAAAAAATACTTTGTTTTTCTTTGAGGTTACTGTTACTTTAAATTTAGTGTGGTGAGCTTAGTGCGCTCAGAGTATATTTTATTTAACATGTGCAGGAGCACTAAAAAGTAACAGTTTTTAACAAGCTTTTTAGAGTGCCTTTTTGGTGTTATAATTCTTTCCTGTTCCTGTGTTGCTGTAACATTCTCTGTGTGTAGGAAGGTTCTCAGGATCAGTGTAGTGGTAAGGTAATCTGATCATCAAAGCTTGGCTTCAATTTTGGGGTACAAATCTATTTAACCCTTTATGCGCTGTGTTATATGGTTTATAAGCCTTATTACTGTTTTTTCAGCGCATATTTGAACAGTACCTTATGTTTGTTTACTATTTACCTTTTAAGAGTTAATCAGCGATTCATTCTTCCCTTCATGGTTAACTGTGTGGTAAATACTGCCTATTTACTTTTGTTTATCTCTGATACTTAAAGGGACAGTAAAGTAAAAAAAAACTTTCATAATTTAAATAGGGCATGTAATTTATTTATTTTTTATATTTATTTTTATTAAGTTTCTATATTACAGACATAAAACAATTATATTAATCGTGTGTCCTCAGACAGGACATAAAAAGAAAAAAAAAACCAAAAAAACCCAATGTGTCATCTCACAAGTGATCAGTTACATAGTCATATTATAATTCTATTAACAAGATATCAAATATCTCCAGACAATCAATAACAGAGCACCAAAAAAAAGAAAAAAAAAGAAAAGGGGCGGGGAACACCAATCCTCCTCTCCCACACTCCCCCCCTCCTAATCATACAGGCTAGGCAAGTCCCCTCTTAACATGGCTTCCTCCAGCGCTAATGAACCACGAAAAGGGTACATTATCTGCAGTTGGCTTTCTTTGGGCAAAGAGGAAATTAGTGGAATCCACTTATGAAAAAAACGTTTACTTTTATTTTCCAGATTACAGGTAGTATCATATTGTTCTAAGGTCATTTGATTTAACAAAACATTTTTAAACTCTGACAATTGTAAATTTTTCTTGGAAATCCAGTGTTTCAAGATTAAATGTCTGCCTGTTAGAATTATAGTATTTAGAAAAACATTAACAAATGTTGGATTAGTGTTATCCACCAGGAAGAATATATGAACGTCTTGCAGTTTAAATACGCACTGGCATAATTTTTCAAACCAATAATTAACCATGAACCAAAATGTTTGAATTTTGGGGCATCTCCAAAAATAATGATATATATCTGCCGCAGGGAACACGCACTTTACACACACATTTGTAGATCTTTTTTCCCATTTATTAACTATTGCTGGTGTGATATATAACTTATTCACAACCTTTACATGTGATTCTCTCCAGGAGATGGAGGCAGTAGAGGCATCCACTCAAGAAAAAATGGTATGAATTGTATCTATTTGGGGAGGTACACTTAAAAAGTGCCAGTTGTCTACGATTCTACTTAAATTTCCAATACCTTAATAATCTTTTATTGTTCTATATAAAAACGATATCGCTTTTTTCCTATTTCTATAAAGTTCGATAATGGGGGATAATTTGTCCCATGCTTCAATATTGGTTTGGTTTCTCATTAACTCATTGAGATAGTGTCTTACCTGTAGATATGCAAAAAATTGATTGTTGGGAATGTTAAATTCCCCTTTAAGATCGAAAAAAGATTTGCACACCTTCTCGGCGTCTTGTAATTGGGTAACATAGACCAGACCGTTATCTTGCCAGCTTCAAATTTTTTTTGAATTTAAAGCATACGGAAAATCAGCATTTCCAGAGATCGGCAGGAAGTTAGAGAAGGAGGAATCGATCTCCAAACAGTTACATATTTTTATCCAAGCCATAATGATGCTCTTTGTGATTAGAAATTTTTTAATTTTTTCTGGAAACTTGTTCCTTTTTAAATGAAGCAAAGCCTTCAGCGAATAAGGTTTAATTGCTGGCCCAGATACAAGGGCATATAATAGTCAGAATCCGTAATCCAATCGAGGGCGATTTTCGCCATGCAGGCCAAGTTATAAATTTCGATGTCTGGGAGTGCTAACCCACCTTTATCTCTTGGTAGCGTAAGTCTAACATAAGATAAAGCCGTCCTTTTATTGTTCCAAAGGAACTTTGTACAGATTCGCCTATAAAAAGCAAGATCCTTCCCTGGAATAAATAAGGCAATACTTTCCATTACATAAAGGATTTTGGGGAAGATCATCATTTTTATTAGGTTGACTTTTCCTTGAAGGGATAGAGGGAATTTCGACCAGTTAACAAGATCTTTATGAATTTCACTCCATAATTGTGTTTAGTTTAAGTTATACCTCTCATTGGGATTTCTAGATATCTTAATACCCAAAAATTTAATGTAATTACTAGCTATTGCAAAGGGAATTTCCTGCAGGCTATTTTTATGTTTATAAAGCCATAAAATTTCGGACTTTTTGCGATTGATCTTATATCCCGAAAATGATCCAAACTCATCGAAAATACTTAAGATAAGTGGGATATTCCTTTTTGAATCTTTTAAGAAGAAGATTAGAAGATTGTCTGCATACAATGAAAGTATTACTTGAGAGAGTCCTATACGTATTCCCTCTAGTACTTTTCTTAAGAGTATTGCTAGGGGTTCAATAGCAAGATTGAATAGATATGGAGAGAGTGGGCAACCCTGTCTTGTTCCTTTTTGTAGAAGAATGGATTCTGTTGGGAGTCCGTTAACTAGAATAGCAGCTTTAGAGTTGTTATAGATCAATTGTATGAAATTCAGGAATGCACCTGTAAGCCCAAATTTTACTAATGAAGATGTTAAGTGATCCCATGTAACCGTATCAAACGCTTTTTCTGCGTCGGTTGTTAAAATAGCGTAATCAGTTGGTAATTTTACATTCTATTTCCCCCGTTTTTCCCAGACGAACTCTATTACGTTCAGTAATTTCCTCAAGTTATTAGCTGAGTTTCTCCCTGTTATGAACCCAGTTTGATCTTTATGGATCAACAAATGCATGATGGGTTTTATCCGTTGTGCTATTATTCCTGTAAGGAGTTTATAATCATTGTTTAACAATGAAATGGGCCTATAGGAATCCATTTGTTCCGGATCCTTGTCCTTTTTTTTTAAGTATTAAGGAGACTAGAGAAGATGTAAAAACTGACGACTGCATTAACCGCCGGCTATAATAAAGATTAAATAATTAATAAGGTTGAAAAGGAACACTCAGTCCTTAGACACTTGTGAAAAACAATCTTTAGATCTCAAAAATAGATTAATTGCTAGAGGTTACAATGAGCAGGCCCTTGAAAAGTGTAGAGTGGAGATTAAAACTTATGATACCAATACACGAAAGCCTCGCGATAAATCTTTCAATAAAGCGGTTGTTTTTACTACTGAATATAGCAGCCAATATGACAAGATAGCCAAAATTCTTAAAAAACATTTACACGTTCTACAAGGAGACACTATCCTAGCTCCCTTAATTACGGATTGCAGATTTGTGGCCAAAAAGCCAAAAACGTTGGCACGTAGTCTTTCACCCAGTTATGTCACTAGAACACGACCTACGGCACACGTTGGCTTAGTAGACATGGAAATTTCAAATTGCCTCAGTAGAAACTGTGGCATGTGTTCCTCGGTCACAATGGGCAACCATTTTGAGAGCAGCATTACACATAGGAGGTATACCACTAATTTTTATGCAAATTGTGGCACAACCTTTGCTGTGTACCTTCTTACATGCAATTTATGCCACCGTCAATATGTTGGTCAGACCTCTAGGGAGGTCAGACGGAGGTTTGGTGAACACCTAAGGGATACTAAGAACTATGTCAAGGAATCTGCTATTGCAAATCACTTTAATGGTGAGCATTTCACCAATATAGCAAACCTATCAATTAGCATTATTGACATAGCTTCTTGTACCTTTTAGGGGGCGGGTAACAGGTACACCATACTGCAAAGAAAGGAGATCTACTGGATCTTGGAACTCCAAACTAGAAGCACGATGGGCATCAATAGAGAATGTGATATTGACTTCTTCATTAATGATTCATAGTAACTGCTCACTGAGGTTCACTTTTAATTTAGCCTATATGACATGTTTCTGCTTTCTACTGTTTAATCCTTAATCTATAAGTATATTATTTATATACTTGCCCCTTAGTGATAATTCAACTGTCAGTGCTCATGTTTAAAATATACTGTAATAATTTTATATAAACATTATATTTTATTTATATATTGTTTTTAACACATTTCTTTCATGTAATTAGCAAGAGTCCATGAGCTAGTGACGTATGGGATATACATTCCTACCAGGAGGGGCAAAGTTTCCCAAACCTCAAAATGCCTATAAATACACCCCTCACCACACCCACAATTCAGTTTTACAAACTTTGCCTCCGATGGAGGTGGTGAAGTAAGTTTGTGCTAGATTCTACGTTGATATGCGCTCCGCAGCAAGTTTGGAGCCCGGTTTTCCTCTCAGCGTGCAGTGAATGTCAGAGGGATGTGAGGAGAGTATTGCCTATTTTGAATGCAGTGATCTCCTTCTACGGGATCTATTTCATAGGTTCTCTGTTATCGGTCGTAGAGATTCATCTCTTACCTCCCTTTTCAGATCGACGATATACTCTTCTATATACCATTACCTCTGCTGATTCTCGTTTCAGTACTGGTTTGGCTTTCTACAAACATGTAGATGAGTGTCCTGGGGTAAGTAAAATCTTTTTTTCTGTGACACTCTAAGCTATGGTTGGGCACTTTGTTTATAAAGTTCTAAATATATGTATTCAAACATTTATTTGCCTTGACTCAGAATGTTCAACTTTCCTTATTTTCAGACAGTCAGTTTCATATTTGGGGATAATGCATTTGATTTAATCATTTTTTCTGTACCATTCAAAAATTTGACTTTTTTCCCTGTGGGCTGTTAGGGCTCGCGGGGGCTGAAAATGCTTCATTTTATTGCGTCATTCTTGGCGCGGACTTTTTTGGCGCAAAAATTCTTTTCCGTTTCCGGCGTCATACGTGTCGCCGGAAGTTGCGTCATTTTTTTGACGTTATTTTTGCGCCAAAAATGTCGGCGTTCCGGATGTGGGCGTCATTTTGGCGCCCAAAAAGCATTTAGGCGCCAAATAATGTAGGCGTCTTATTGGCGCTAAAAAATATGGGGCGTCGCTTTTGTCTCCACATTATTTAAGTCTCATTTTTCATTGCTTCTGGTTGCTAGAAGCTTGTTTTTTGGCATTTTTTTTCCCATTCCTGAAACTGTCATTTAAGGAATTTGATCAAATTTTGCTTTATATGTTGTTGTTTTTTCTCTTACATATTGCAAGATGTCCTCACGTTGCATCTGAGTCAGAAGATACTACAGGAAAATCGCTGTCTAGTGCTGGATCTACCAAAGCTAAGTGTATCTGCTGTAAACTTTTGGTAGCTATTCCTCCAGCTGTTGTTTGTATTGATTGTCATGACAAACTTGTTAAAGCAGATAATATTTCCTTTAGTAAAGTACCATTGCCTGTTGCAGTTCCTTCAACATCTAAGGTGCAGAATGTTCCTGATAACATAAGAGATTTTGTTTTCTGAATCCATAAAGAAGGCTATGTTCTGTTATTTCTCCTTCTAGTAAACGTACAAAATCTTTTAAAACTTCTCTCCCTACAGATGAATTTTTAAATGAACATCATCATTCTGATTCTGATAACTCTTCTGGTTCAGAGGATTCTGTCTCAGAGGTTGATGCTGATAAATCTTCATATTTATTTTAAAATGGAATTTATTCGTTCTTTACTTAAAGAAGTTCTAATTGCTTTAGAAATAGAGGGATCTGGTCCTCTTGATACTAATTCTAAACGTTTGGATAAGGTATTTAAATCTCCCTGTGGTTATTCCAGAAGTTTTTCCTGTTCCTAATGCTATTTCTGCAGTAATTTCCAAGAATGGGATAAATTGGGTAATTCATTTACTCCCTCTAAACGTTTTAAGCAATTATATCCTTTGCCGTCTGACAGATTAGAATTTTGGGACAAAATCCCTAAAGTTGATGGGGCTATTTCTACCCTTGCTAACGTACTACTATTCCTACGTCAGATGGTACTTCGTTTTAAGTATCCTTTAGATAGGAAAATTGAGTCCTTTCTAAGAAAAGCTTATCTGTGTTCAGGTAATCTTCTTAGACCTGCTATATCTTTGGCTGATGTTGCTGCAGCTTCAACCTTTTTGGTTGGAAACCTTAGCGCAACAAGTAACACACATCATGAATTCTCATGATATTATATTCTTCTTCAGCATGCTAATAATTTATCTGTGATGCCATCTTTGATATTATCAGAGTTGATGTCGGTTTATGTCTCTAGCTATTTTAGCTAGAAGAGCTTTATGGCTTAAGACTTGAATGCTGATATGGCTTGCTAAATCAACTCTACTTTCCATTTCTTTCCAGGGTAACAAATTATTTGGTTCTCAGTTGGATTCTATTATTTCAACTGTTACTGGTGGGAAAGGAACTTTTTTACCACAGGATAAAAAATCTAAGGGTAAAAACAGAGCTAATAATCGTTTTCGTTCCTTTCGTTTCAACAAAGAACAAAAATCCTGATCCTTCATCCTCAGGAGGCAGTTTCAGTTTGGAAACCTCTCCAATCTGGAATAAATCCAAGCCAGGCCATAAAGGCAAAGCCTGCTTCTAAGTCCACATGAAGGTGCGGCCCTCATTCCAGCTCAGCTGGTAGGGGGCAGGTTACGTTTTTTCAAGAAATTTGGATCAATTCTGTTCACAATCTTTGGATTCAGAACATTGTTTCAGAAGGGTACAGAATTGGTTTAAAGATGAGACCTCCTGCAAAGAGATTTTTTCTTTCCCGTCGTGTCCCAGTAAATCCAGTAAAAGCTCAAGGCATTTCTGAATTGTGTTTCAGATCTAGAGTTGACTGGAGTAATTATGCCAGTTTCCAGTTCAGGAACAGGGGATGGTGTTTTATCCAAATCTCTTCATTGTACCCAAGAAGAGAATTCCTTCAGACCAGTTCTGGATCTAAAAATATTGAATCGTTATGTAAGGATACCAACGTTCAAGATGGTAACTGTAAGGACTCTTTTTGCCTTTTGTTCAGCAAGGGAATTATATGTCCACAATAGATTTACAGGATGCATATCTGCATATTCCGATTCATCCGGATCATTAATCGGTTCCTGAGATTCTCTTTTCTAGGACAAGCATTACCAGTTTGTGGCTCTGCCGTTTGGCCTTGCTACAGCTCCAAGAATTTTTAACAAAGGTTCTCGGTGCCCTCTGTCTGTAATCAGAGAACAGGGTATTGTGGTATTTCCTTATTTGGACGATATCTTGGTACTTGCTCAGTCTTTACATTTAGCAGAATTTCATACGAATCGACTTGTGTTGTTTCTTCAAGATCATGGGTTGGAGGATCAATTTACCAAAAAGTTCATTGATTCCTCAGACAAGGGTAACCTTTCTGGGTTTCCAAATAGATTCAGTGTCCATGACTCTGTCTTTAACAGACAAGAGGTGTCTAAAACTGATGGCAGCTTGTCGAAACCTTCAGTCACAATCATTCCCTTCGGTAACCTTATGCATGGAAATTCTAGGTCTTATGACTGCTGCATCGGAACCGCGATCCCCCTTTGCTCGTTTTCAACATGCGACCTCTTCAGCTTTGTATGCTGAATCAATGGTGCAAGGATTACACAAAGATATCTCAATTAATATCTTTAAAACCGATTGTTCGACACTCTCTAACGGTGGTGGACAGATCAACCATCGTTTAATTCAGGGGGCTTCTTTTGTGCTTCCGACCTGGACTGTAATTTCAAACAGATGCAAGTCTCACAGGTTGGGGAGCTGTGTGGGGATCTCTGATCGGCACAAGGAGTTTGGAATCTCAGGAGGTGAGATTACCGATCAATATTTTGGAACTCCATGCAATTTTCAGAGCTCTTCAGTTTTGGCCTCTTCTGAAGAGAGAATCGTTCATTTGTTTTCAGGACAGACAATGTCACAACTGTGGCATACATCATCATCAAGGAAGGAACTCACAGTCCTCTGGCTATGAAAGAAGTATCTCGAATTTTGTTTGGGCGGAATCCAGCTCCTGTCTAATCTCTGCGGTTCATATCCCAGGTGTAGGACAATTGGTGAAGCGGATTATCTCAGTCGCCAAACGTATGCATTCCGGGCGAATGGTCTCTTCACCCAGAGGTATTTCTTCAGATTGTTCAAATGTGGGAACTTCCAGAAATAGATTTGATGGCGTCCCATCTAAACATGAAACTTCCCAGGTATCTGTCCAGATCCCGGGATCCTCAGGCGGAGTCAGTGGATGCATTATCACTCTCCTTGGAAGTATCATCCTGCTATATCTTTCCGCCCCTAGTTCTTCTTCCAAGAGTAATCTCCAAGATTCTGAAGGAATGCTCGTTTGTTCTGCGGGTAAGCTCCGCATGGCCTCACAGGTTTTGGTATGCGGATCTTGTCCGGATGGCTCTTGCCAACCGTGGACTCTTCAGTTAAGACCAGACCTTCTGTTACAAGGTCCTTTTTTCCATCAGGATCTGAAATCCTTAAATTTAAAGGTATGGAGATTGAACGCTTGATCTTCGTCAAAGAGGTTTCTCTGACGCTGTGATTAATACTATGTTACAGGCTCGTAAAATCTGTATCTAGAGAGATATATTATAGAGTCCTGGAAGACTTATATTTCTTGGTGTATTTCTCATCATTTTTCCTTGGCATTCTTTCAGAATTCCGAGAATTTTTACAGTTTCTTTCAGGATGGTTTAGATAAAGGTTTGTCCGCAAGTTCCTTGAAAGGACAAATCTCTGCTCTTTCTGTTCTTTTTCACAGAAAGATTGCTATTTCTTCCTGATATTCATTGTTTTGTACAAGCTTTGGTTCGTATAAAACCTGTCATTAAGTCAATTTCTCCTCCTTGGAGTTTGAATTTGGTTCTGGGGGCTCTTCAAGCTCCTCCGTTTGAACCTATGCATTCATTGGACATTAAATTACTTTCTTGGAAAGTTTTGTTCCTTTTGGCCATCTCTTCTGCCAGAAGAGTTTCTGAATTATCAGCTCTTTCTTGTGAGGTCTCCTTTCTGATTTTTCATCAGGATAAGGCGGTGTTGCGAACTTCTTTGAATTTTTACCTAAAGTTGGTGAATTTCAACAACATTAGTAGAGAAATTGTGGTTCCTTCATTATGTCCTAATCCTAAGAATTCTAAGGAGAAATCGTTGCATTCCTTGGATGTTGTTAGAGCTTTGAAATATTATGTTGAAGCTACTAAATCTTTCAGAAAGACTTCTAGTCTATTTGTTATCTTTTTCCGGTTCTAGAAAAGGCCAGAAAAGCTTCTGCCATTTCTGTGGCATCTTGGTTGAAATCTTTAATTCATCTTGCCTATGTTGAGTCGGGTAAAACTCCGCCTCAGAGAATTACAGCTCATTCTACTAGGTCAGTTTCTACTTCCTGGGCGTTTAGGAATGAAGCTTCGGTTGATCAGATTTGCAAAGCAGCAACTTGGTCCTCTTGCATACTTTTACTAAATTCTACCATTTTGATGTATTTTCTTCTTCTGAAGCAGTTTTTGGTAGAAAAGTACTTCAGGCAGCGGTTTCAGTTTGATCTTCTGCTTATGTTTTTCGTTAAACTTTATTTTGGGTGGTGGATTATTTTCAGCAGGAATTGGCTGTCTTTATTTTATCCCTCCCTCTCTAGTGACTCTTGTGTGGAAAGATCCACATCTTGGGTAATCATTATCCCATACGTCACTAGCTCATGGACTCTTGCTAATTACATGAAAGAAAACATAATTTATGTAAGAACTTACCTGATAAAATTCATTTCTTTCATATTAGCAAGAGTCCATGAGGCCCGCCCTTTTTTTGTGGTGGTTATGATTTTGTATAAAGCACAATTATTCCAATTCCTTATTGTATATGCTTTCGCACTTTTTTTATCACCCACTTCTTGGCTATTCATTAAACTGAATTTGTGGGTGTGGTGAGGGGTGTATTAATAGCATTTTGAGGTTTGGGAAACTTTGCCCCTCCTGGTAGGAATGTATATCCCATACGTCACTAGCTCATGGACTCTTGCTAATATGAAAGAAATGAATTTATCAGGTAAGGTTCTTACATAAATTATGTTTTTTTAATTTAAGTATATTAATGAGGCCTCTTCAAAAGCAATTTTCCTTCACTAATCTGGCATAACGTTTAAGGTTTATTAGATATGTTATGTATATATTCCAGTGTTATTTTCTTCACAATGTCTTTTGATCATTGCCAATCACTAAATATTAAATATTTGTTAGATCTTTTTGTTAGATTACCCATTCATTTGTATTTCAGTCTCCGCTAAGATTCTGCTTGTACAAATTATTTCTGTTTGCTATATCACAAGCATACATCTGTTTTAGGCCTGTTCCTGTCTTGGTACAGTATGCAAAGGGTTAATTCCCTCTTTTAATTTGCCGCCTGTATGTGTATTTATAGCACCTATGACCTACCTGTATTGTGTCTATGAGTAAGCGCCTGTAGGGGGCGCAAAACGCGTCAGACAGTCACCTGTGCACCACCTAAGCCTGTTTGTGAGTCACCTTTACCCAGGTCCCTACTTTTTGGATTGGTATTTACCGTTTTTATTTCAAATAAATTGGGATTTTTCATGTGCAACTAAACCTGGTCTGCAGTGCCTGTCATTCTTCTTTCTCACTTACGATCTGGTGTTGTGATTCGGCACTACTCGGCTACGGCACTCCAGGGGCAGCTCTAACGGCCTTACAGTATACTTCCGGTTTAGAAGGACTGAGGAAGCATTCGTGCTGGAGCGGTAGGATCCTACACTTCTCTCCCATTAAATAATTTCTCTAAAACTGGATGGATATCTTCTCCTAGTAGTTTGTATAATTCTATGGGTAAATGGTCTGGGCCCGGGGCTTTATTAAGCGGAGCTGCTCTAATAGCACACCTTATCTCCTCCTTCGTGATTGGAGCATTAATCTTAGTCAAATGTTCATTGGGAATTCGTGGTGTTTCTAGTTTGTCCCAGAAAAGGTTGTTTTGGCCTGGTGATTGATCGGGGGAGCAGAAAAGACTTGAGAGAAATTAATCTCTAATATAATTGCTTATCTCTTGCATATCTGATAATCTATTACCCTTAACCTTAAAGAAGTAAATTGATTGCTTCTTTTGTTTATGTTTGACCAAGTTTGCTAAGAATTTTCCTGCCCTTCCACCATGTCTATAATAAAATGAACGAGAACGTAGATCTTCAAGCTTAATTTGTTGGTTCAAGAAAATATCCCTTTCTTGCCTACTGCGTATGTATCTATCCCAGTTTTCTTTGGACGGGGTATTAGTAGTAAACATTAAGAGCATTACGAAGTTGATTGGATAACTGAATGTTCCGAGCAAGTGCCTTCCGCTTCCTAGTTACCATGTAAGCCTTAATTTCCCCCCTGATAACCGCCTTGAAGGACTCCCATAAAATTTCAACTTTGTTTAAATAGTGAGAGTTAAATTTATAAAATTCCCTCCATCTAGCTTGTAACCAATTTTTGAAATGAATATCCGAGGAAAGATATTTAGGGAAAAAGAATCTCACAATCTTATTAATGTTATGCACCCTTGTATCTAGGTCCAGCAATATAATTGCATGATCTGACAAAGGGCATGTAATTTTAAACAACTTTACAATGTACTTTTATTACCATTTTGCTTTGTACTCTTTGTATTCTTAGTTGAAAACTAAATCTCTAGGAGGTTCATGTGCTAATTTCTTAGACCTTGAAGACTGCCTCTAATCTGAAAGCATTTTGACAGTTTTTCACCACTAGAGGTCGTTAGTTCATGTGTTTCATATAGATAACATTGAGCTCTGGTACATAAAGCTCCTAGGAGTCAGTACTGAGTGGCTAAAAAATGCAAGTCTGTCAAAAGAACTGAAATACAGGGGGCAGTTTTCAGAGGCATAGATACAAGGTAATCACAGAGGTAAAAGGTGTATTATTATAACTGTTGGTTATGCAAAACTGGGGAATGGGTAATAAAGGGATTATCTACCTTTTTAAACAACAAAAATTCTGATGTTTACTGTCCCTTTAAGCTTATTCCTTACTTATACTATGGAGCAAACGGGGACAGCTCAAGCCTCTGGTCTGCCAGCTGATCATCTAGAAGGGAGATCCTTTGTTTCTTAACCACTTCTAGTCTGTGTTTGTTCTGTAAGAATTCTCAGGTGTGTCCCCCAGCTTAGCTTTGTACCTTATGTGCTGAGGTCTATTGCTAATCATAAATAGGATATTCTGCGCTTCAGAGTGTGCAAGTGGTTATACCATATAAAGAGCTGCTCTCAGGAGAGTTAATCTGAAAGTTCTTCATAATTATGGATTATATTTACTCTGCTATTTGTGTAGTTTTAACTTGTTTACCTCCAGCTGTTAAAGGAATACTCTAGTCAAAATTAAACTTTCATGATTCCGATAGATCATGGAATTTTAAGCAACTTCCTAATTTACTCCTTTTATCAATTTTTCTTTGTTCTCTTGGTATCTTTATTTCAAGTAGAAAGAATGTAAGCATAGGAGGCCGGCCCATTATAGGTTCAGCTCCTGGGTAGCACTTTCTGATTGGTGTCTAAATGTAGCCACCAATCAGCAAGCGCTACACAGGTGCTGAACCAAAAATGGGCCGGCTCACAAGCTTACATTCAAATAAAGATACCAAGAGAACTAAGAAAAATAATAGGAGTAAATAAAGCCAGTGAGGTAGCTCAGTTGGTAAATGCCCTGACTACAAAAAAGCCTGTTTAAAAGAGCTAAGGTCACAGGTTCAAATCCGGCAGGGCCGACTCAGCCCTTCATCCTTCCGAGGTCGATAAAATGAGTACCATTAAATTGGGGTAATAATAACAACTATTACTATTCAGCTGCCGATTTGGTTAAATCCGAGAGCAAGCACTGAAAAAGCGCTTTGAGTCCCACTGGGAGAAAGGCGCTATATAAATACTAGTGTTATTATTATTATTATTATTATTATAAATTAGAAAGTTGCTTAAAATTGCATGCCCTATCTAAATCATGAAAGTTTAATTTTGACTGGACTATTCCTTTAAGCACAGATGCTTGCAAGGATTTGAAGGTGGTCATTAGCTTATCAGGGACTTCTTTTAGGAGCAGTTGCTACTGATTGAAAGCAGCCACTGATGAAAAGGGTGTTTATGACTCTGAGGATTCTTTGAGGATTTTTTTTCTGAGTCTCAGGACCCTGCTGCTGTGGCAGAGGATGTGTCCTTTATTTTCCGGCTTGAACATGCATTATTGCTGTAAGTTTAATTGTTTTAGAGGCAGGTGATAGTCCTGCACAATTAAGCACCCTGTTAAGAGGATTTATAACATTTTTTTAAGGCAGCTCCAAAGCAGCCCTCCTCTTTTCCCATATCTGATTCAGTTTCTAAAGTTATTACTGAGCAATGGCAGAAACCAGGTATTTCTTTTGTTCCATCCTCCAAATTCAAGTCTATGTTTAGTTTCTCTTTTGTTAACACAGAAATGTGTGAGGACTTTTCCTTAGGTAGATACAGCTATTTCCACTTTGGGCAGGCAATTTCTTTGGAGGATAGTTCTTCTTTTAAAGATCCTTTTAGATAGAAAATTTGAAGGGTTTCATAAGCGATCCATTCAGCTTGAAGGTTTTAGGCCTGCACTCAGTGCAACCTTATTAACTACTGCACTTTCTTTTATCAAGATCTAAAATCTCAGGATTTGATAGCATGGCGTTTGAACTCTTAATTCTGATAAGGTTATTGGTTACCCTTGATTTAGGCTACTAGAGGTATTTATCATAAGGTCTTGATAACTTTTTTTTTGTGTGGTGTTCTCGCAAAGGTAACAGTTGGAATTCTTTTAGAATTTTTAGGGTTCTTGATTTAGGATTAGATAATGGTTTATCAGCCAGTTCACTGAAAGTTCATATTTCAACTCTTTCTGTTCTGTTTTATAAGAAAAATGCTAGAATTCCTGATTTTCAAGGCCTTTGTTCAGGCTCTGGTGAGGATACAACCAGTTATTCGTCCAGTTTCTCATCCTTGAAATCTGAATCTGGTTTTGAGTGTTCTTCAAACTTGCATGGTTTGAACCTCAGCTTTTATCTTGGAAGGTTATTTTCTTCTAGCTATTTCTTCGGCTAAAAAAGTCTCTGAGCTTTCATCTTTGTGTTACGAACCTCCTTTTCTGATTTTTCATCAGGATAAGACTGTTCTCCCTACTAGCTATTCTTTTCTTCCTTAAGTGGTATCTACAAAAACTATCAAACAGGAAATGTTGGTTCCTTCTTTTTATACAGCGTCTAAGGATTCTAAGGAGCGTCTTCTCCATAACTTGGATGCTGTAAGAGCTCTTAAATTTTATTTAAACACCACAAAGGATTTCAGACGTTCTTCTTCTCTTTTTGTTCATTTTTTCTATGCCTTGCAAAGGTCAGAAAGCTACTGCTGTTATTTTAGCAGCTTGGCTTAAAGTCTTAATTTGCAAGGCTTATTTGGTCATGGGAAAAACTCCCCCTGAGTACATTACTGCTTATTCCACTAGATCAAAATCAGCTATTTAAAAATCCAAAAAAGTTAAATGAGCTATCTGTAAACAATTTAGGGATAGATTACAAGTGGAGTGCAAATTATTGCTTTCACAAAAACAATATTTACTCTCCACTTATTAATACCAGCGTGCCAAAGTGCACTAGTATGACAAGTTGAGCACAGGAAATCTTTGCGCTCACGAGAATGCGCTCCCATAGGCTCCAATGGGAGCCTCATCCTCATGCCATGAGACATGATTGAGAACCTAGCGCAGTGCAGGGGGGTAAGTCGTGCTCTACTTGTAATCAAGCCCTCAATATGCTCCAGAAGGTAAAATGGATCATGGGGAGCAAATTAAAAGGGAGAAAAATTTAGGGTACACTCTCCATTAAAAAGATTCTTGCAGAACTACTGCCTTATAGGTTTTCCCACAACATACCGAAGGATACCAAGAGAACAAAGAAAATTGATAAAATCAGTTAAAAGGACAGTATACACCAATTTTCATATAACTGCATGTAATGTAATATACACTACTACTATAAGAAAAATAGGCACAATATATTGATCTAAAAATCTAGTAAAAACCTATTAAAAACTTACTTAGAAGCTCCCATTTTAGCACTGTTGATGAGGTTAGGCTGGGACACTCACTGAAAGAGGCTGATAAGCAGGAAGAGGCAGACCCTCCCCTGCATATGAAAAGACCCATTAAACAAACGAGGAGAAATCTAAAAATCAGTACAATGTTGTTAAAAAATAAGCAAAACTTTGTTACAAAAACACTACCAGATGGGCTATATAAATGGATCATCTACAAAACATTTTTTGCACAGAAATATCAAGTGTACAGTGTCCCTTTAAGTATTTTTTACTTACTGTATTATTCATGAAAGAAAATAGTTTATTTTTAATACAAATATAAATTATGGTTAAATAAACAGAACAAAAAGTTAAAGGTCTAGATGTATTGGCTTTGATGTATGCTAATATTAATTTATGTGTTTGGGATAACACATTTTGCCTCCAGTTACTCAGAAACGTAATTTACAACAGTGTACCCAGAGTGTCTATTTATCTTTCCTAGCACTGTGGGGCATGTACAGTATATGGCTTTATTTATGTTTCTGGCTTTTTTATCTTAGTTAGTTTATCTGTTAAATATTTGACATCCCACTTTTCAAAAAAACAGTTAAAGAAAATATCAACATTTGTTTTCTATAAAGCAAGACCCTAAGGCTTATTTATTTTATGGAAATTCTGTTTTCAATTTATAAAAGAATTGTCTGGTGATTTATAAAATCATAATAGTAATATTAATTTCTAAGTTTTGATTTTAGTATATTAAAATAAGGGCAATTACAAATGGCTGAACCCCTATGTTAGACTGTTATTTTGAAAATTATTTTAGACTATTGCAAGTAATTACGGTATTATTTTTTTTTTTTACTTTATTATTTTTAGTTTAAAAGCATATTTCTTTCATATAATTGGCAAGAGTCCATGAGCTAGTGACGTATGGGATATACAATCCTACCAGGAGGGGCAAAGTTTCCCAAAACCTCAAAATGCCTATAAATACACCCCTCATCACACCCACAATTCCAGTTTTACAAACATTGCCTCCTATGGAGGTGGTGAAGTAGGTTTGTGCTTGATTTTCTACGTTGATATGCGCTTCTCAGCATTTTGAAGTCCCGATTCCTCTCAGAGTACAGTGAATGTCAGAGGGATGTGAAGGGAGTATCACCTATAGAATTCTATGGTTCTCCTTGCGGGAAATCTTTTTCATAGGTTCTATGTTATCAGTCATAGAGATTCATCTCCTACCTCCCTTTTCAGATCCGACAATATACTCCTCATATTCCATTACCTCTACTGATTAACTGTTTTAGTACTGGTTTGGCTATCTGCTATATGTGGATTGGTGTCTTTTGGTAAGTATGTTTTCATTACTAAGACACTCTCATGCTATGGTTTGGCCCTTTTATGTGTTATATAAAGTGTCTAAATAATATGTATTGTACTTATATTTGCCATCAGTCAGGTTTTTGTATATTTCCTTTTGCAGACTATCAGTTTCATTTGGGGGAAAAAACATATTTAGGAAAATATTTTTCTTACCTGGGTATATTCTTTTTTCGAATTGACTGTTATTTTTCATTAAATTTTCACGAGCAAATGCTGATGTTTATTGCGTCATTTTTGGCGTGAGAATTTTTTTGCCGTGAAGGTACGTCCGGGTGACGCAAATGCGTCATTTACGGCGTCTTAGTTGACACCGAATTTCCTTGCACACGGTTGCGTCTGCAATGACGCAAGTGTGTCATTTCCGGATGTTGCTAGTGCCAACATTTTTTATTTTGGATTGTGCTTCATACTTGGCGCCAAATAATTTCATTATTTAAAACCCCATTCCTATATGCCTCTTTTGCCTTTTTCTATGTTAGAGGGCTATGCTTTTTGCATTTTTTCCATTCATGAAACTGCCACATAAGGAAATTAATAATTTTGCTTTATATGTTGTTTTTTCTCTTACATTTTGCAAGATCTCTCTAATCTGATCCTGTCTCAGAAACCACTGTTGAACCCTGCCTGCCTGATTACAGCTCTACTAAAGCTAAGTGTATCTGTTGTAACTTTGTGGAGATTATATCTCCAGCTGTGGTATGTAATAGTTGTCAAGATAAGGCTTTTTACATGCAGATAATGTATCCATCAGTAATAGTACAAATGTCCATTGTTTCTTTAACATCTAATGTCATGATATCCTGTGAATATAAAAGATTTTATTGCTGATTCAATTCAGAAGGCTTTGTCTGCTATCCCGCCCTTCTAATAAACATAAAAGGTCTTTTAAAACTTCTCATAAAGTTGATGAAATTTCAAATGACTGACAACATACTGAATTATCCTCCTCTGATGAGGATCTATCTGATTCAGAAGATCCTTCCACAGATATTGACTCTGACAAATCTACTTATTTATTTAAAATGGAGTTAATTTGTTCCTTGTTAAAAGAGGGGTTGATTACATTGGATATTGAGGAAACTAGTCCTCTTGATATTAAAACTAGTAAACGTTTAAATTCTGTTTATAAACCTCCTGTGGTTACTCCAGAGGTTTTTTCCAGTTCCTGATGCTATTTCTGATATGATTTCTAAGGAATGGAATAGGCCCTGGTACTTCTTTTATCCCTTCTTTAAGGTTTAAAAATTGTATCCTTTGCCAGGCAGTTAGATTGAGTTTTGGGGCTATTTCTTCTCTCTTGCCAAACATACTACTATTACCTATGGAAGATAGTACTCCTTTAAGGACCCTTTAGATAGGACAACTTGAATATTATCTAAGGAAAGTTTATTTATATTCTGGCTATCTTCTCAGGCCCTGCCATTTCTATGGCTGATGTTGCAGCTGCATCACTTTTGGTTGGAAAGTCTAGCGCAACAGGAAATGGATACTGATTTGTCTAGCATTGTTCGCATCTTTTAACATGCTAATAATTTTATCTGTGATGCCATTTTGATTAATCAAAATTGATGTTACATCTATTTCTTTAGCTATTTTAGCTAGAAGAGCTTTATGGCTCAAATATTGGAATGCTGACATGGTATCTAAGTCTAGATTACTATCTCTTTCTTTCCAAGGAAAATATCCCTTTCTTGCCTACTGCGTATGTATCTATCCCAGTTTTCTTTGGACGAGGTATTAGTATAAAACATTAAGAGCATTACGAAGTTGATTGGATAACTGAATGTTCCGAGCAAGTGCCTTCCGCTTCCTAGTTACCATGTAAGCCTTAATTTCCCCCCTGATAACCGCCTTGAAGGACTCCCATTAAAATTTCAACTTTGTTTAAATAGTGAGAGTTAAATTTATAAAATTCCCTCCATCTAGCTTGTAACCAATTTTTGAAATGAATATCCGAGGAAAGATATTTAGGGAAAAAGAATCTCACAATCTTATTAATGTTATGCACCCATTGTATCTAGGTCCAGCAATATAATTGCATGATCTGACAAAGGGCATGTAATTTTAAACAACTTTACAATGTACTTTTATTAACAATTTTGCTTTGTACTCTTTGTATTCTTAGTTGAAAACTAAATCTAGGAGGTTTCATGTGCTAATTTCTTAGACCTGAAGACTGCCTCTAATCTGAAAGCATTTTGACAGTTTTTCACCACTAGAGGTCGTTAGTTCATGTGTTTCATATAGATAACATTGAGCTCTCCTGGTACATAAAGCTCCTAGGAGTCAGTACTGAGTGGCTAAAAATGCAAGTCAGTCAAAAGAACTGAAATAAGGGGGCAGTTTTCAGAGGCATAGATACAAGGTAATCACAGAGGGTAAAATGTGTATTATTATAACTGTTGGTTATGCAAAACTGGGGGAATGGGTAATAAAGGGATTAACTACCTTTTTAAAACAACAAAAATTCTGATGTTTACTGTCCCTTTAAAGCTTATTCCTTACTTATACTATGGAGCAAACGGGGACAGCTCAAGCCTCTGGTCTGCCAGCTGATCATCTAGAAGGGAGATCCTTTGTTTCTTTAACCACTTTCTAGTCTGTGTTTGTTCTGTAAGAATTCTCAGGTGTGTCCCCCAGCTTAGCTTTGTACCTTATGTGCTGAGTCTATTGCTAATCATAAATAGGATATTTCTGCGCTTCAGAGTGTGCAAGTGGTTATACCATATAAAGAGCTGCTCTCAGGAGAGTTAATCTGAAAGTTCTTCATAATTTATGGATTATATTTACTCTGCTATTTGTGTAGTTTTAACTTGTTTACCTCCAGCTGTTAAAGGAATACTCTAGTCAAAATTAAACTTTCATGATTCCGATAGATCATTGGAATTTTAAGCAACTTCCTATTTACTCCTTTTATCAATTTTTCTTTGTTCTCTTGGTATCTTTATTTCAAGTAGAAAGAATGTAAGCATAGGAGCCGGCCCATTATAGGTTCAGCTCCTGGGTAGCACTTTCTGATTGGTGTCTAAATGTAGCCACCAATCAGCAAGCGCTACACAGGTGCTGAACCAAAAATGGGCCGGCTCACAAGCTTACATTCAAATAAAGATACCAAGAGAACTAAGAAAAATTGATAATAGGAGTAAATAAAGCCAGTGAGGTAGCTCAGTTGGTAAATGCCCTGACTACAAAAAAGCCTGTTTAAAAGATCTAAGGTCACAGGTTCAAATCCCGGCAGGGCCGACTAAGCCCTTCATCCTTCCGAGGTCGATAAAATGAGTACCATTAAATTGGGTAATAATAACAACTATTACTATTCAGCTGCCGATTTGGTTAGATCCGAGAGCAAGCACTGAAAAAGCGCTTTGAGTCCCACTGGGAGAAAGGCGCTATATAAATACTAGTTATTATTATTATTATTATTATAAATTAGAAAGTTGCTTAAAATTGCATGCCCTATCTAAATCATGAAAGTTTAATTTTGACTGGACTATTCCTTTAAGCACAGATGCTTGCAAGGATTTGAAGGTGGTCATTAGCTTATCAGGGACTTCTTTTAGGAGCAGCTGCTACTGATGAAAGCAGCCACTGATGAAAAGGGTGTTTATGACTCTGAGGATTCTTTGAGGATATTTTTTCTGAGTCTCAGGACCCTGCTGCTGTGGCAGAGGATGTGTCCTTTATTTTCCGGCTTGAACATGCATTATTGCTGTAAGTTTAATTGCTTTAGAGGCAGGTGATAGTCCTGCACAATTAAGCACCCTGTTAAGAGGATTTATACATTTTTTTAAGGCAGCTCCAAAGCAGCCTCCTCTTTTCCCATATCTGATTCAGTTTCTAAAGTTATTACTGAGCAATGGCAGAAACCAGGTATTTCTTTTGTTCCATCCTCCAAATTCAAGTCTATGTTTAGTTTCTCTTTTGTTAACACAGAAATGTGTGAGACTTTTCCTTAGGTAGATACAGCTATTTCCACTTTGGGCAGGCAATTTCTTTGGAGGATAGTTCTTCTTTTAAAGATCCTTTTAGATAGAAAATTTGAAGGGTTTCATAAGCGATCCATTCAGCTTGAAGGTTTTAGGCCTGCACTCAGTGCAACCTTATTAACTACTGCACTTTCTTTTATCAAGATCTAAAATCTCAGGATTTGATAACATGGCGTTTGAACTCTTAATTCTGATAAGGTTATTGTTACCTTGATTTAGGCTACTAGAGGTATTTATCATAAGGTCTTGATAACTTTTTTTTTGTGTGGTGTTCTCGCAAAGGTAACAGTTGGAATTCTTTTAGAATTTTTAGGGTTCTTGACTTAGGATTAGATAATGGTTTATCAGCCAGTTCACTGAAAGTTCATATTTCAACTCTTTCTGTTCTGTTTTATAAGAAAAATGCTAGAATTCCTGATTTTCAGGCCTTTGTTCAGGCTCTGGTGAGGATACAACCAGTTATTCATCCAGTTTCTCATCCTTGAAATATGAATCTGGTTTTGAGTGTTCTTCAAACTTGCATGGTTTGAACCTTCAGCTTTTATCTTGGAAGGTTATTTTTCTTCTAGCTATTTCTTCGGCTAAAAAAGTCTCTGAGCTTTCATCTTTGTGTTACGAACCTCCTTTTCTGATTTTTCATCAGGATAAGACTGTTCTCTCTACTAGCTATTCTTTTCTTCCTTAAGTGGTATCTACAAAAACTATCAAACAGGAAATGTTGGTTCCTTCTTTTTATCCAGCGTCTAAGGATTCTAAGGAGCGTCTTCTCCATAACTTGGATGCTGTAAGAGCTCTTAAATTTTATTTAAACACCACAAAGGATTTCAGACGTTCTTCTTCTCTTTTTGTTCATTTTTTCTATGCCTTGCAAAGGTCAGAAAGCTACTGCTGTTATTTTAGCAGCTTGGCTTAAAGTCTTAATTTGCAAGGCTTATTTGGTCATGGGAAAAACTCCCCCTGAGTACATTACTGCTTATTCCACTAGATCAAAATCAGCTATTTAAAAATCCAAAAAAGTTAAATGAGCTATCTGTAAACAATTTAGGGATAGATTACAAGTGGAGTGCAAATTATTGCTTTCACAAAAACAATATTTACTCTCCACTTATTAATACCAGCGTGCCAATGTGCACTAGTATGACAAGTTGAGCACAGGGAATCTTTGCGCTCACGAGAATGCGCTCCCATAGGCTCCAATGGGAGCCTCATCCTCATGCCATGAGACATGATTGAGAACCTAGCGCAGTGCAGGGGGTAAGTCGTGCTCTACTTGTAATCAAGCCCTCAATATGCTCCAGAAGGTAAAATGGATCATTGGGAGCAAATTAAAAGGGAGAAAAATTTAGGGTACACTCTCCATTAAAAAGATTCTTGCAGAACTACTGCCTTATAGGTTTCCACAAATACCGAAGGATACCAAGAGAACAAAGAAAATTTGATAAAATCAGTTAAAAGGACAGTATACACCAATTTTCATATAACTGCATGTATGTAATATACACTACTACTATAAGAAAAATAGGCACAGATATTGATCTAAAAATCTAGTAAAAACCTATTAAAAACTTACTTAGAAGCTCCCATTTTAGCACTGTTGATGAGGTTAGGCTGGGACACTCACTGAAAGAGGCTGATAAGCAGGAAGAGCAGACCCTCCCCTGCATATGAAAAGACCCATTAAACAAACAGGAGAAATCTAAAAATCAGTACAATGTTGTTAAAAAATAAGCAAAACTTTGTTACAAAAACACTACCAGATGGGCTATATAAATGGATCATCTACAAAACATTTTTGCACAGAAATATCAAGTGTACAGTGTCCCTTTAAGTATTTTTACTTACTGTATTATTCATGAAAGAAAATAGTTTATTTTTAATACAAATATAAATTATGGTTAAATAAACAGAACAAAAGTTAAAGGTCTAGATGTATTGGCTTGATGTATGCTAAATATTAATTTATGTGTTTGGATAACACATTTTGCCTCCAGTTACTCAGAAACGTAATTTACAACAGTGTACCCAGAGTGTCTATTTATCTTTCCTAGCACTGTGGGGCATGTACAGTATATGGCTTTATTTATGTTCCTGGCTTTTTATCTTAGTTAGTTTATCTGTTAAATATTTGACATCCACTTTTCAAAAAACAGTTAAAGAAAATATCAACATTTGTTTTCTATAAAGCAAGACCCTAAGGCTTATTTATTTATGGAAATTCTGTTTTCAATTTATAAAGAATTGTCTGGTGATTTATAAAATCATAATAGTAATATTAATTTCTAAGTTTTGATTTTAGATATATTAAAATAAGGCAATTACAAATGGCTGAACCACTATGTTAGACTGTTATTTTGAGAATTATTTTAGACTATTGCAAGTAATTACGGTATTATTATTTTTTTTTTACTTATTTATTTTTAGTTTAAAAGCATATTTCTTTCATATAATTGGCAAGAGTCCATGAGCTAGTGACGTATGGGATATACAATCCTACCAGGAGGGGCAAAGTTTCCCAAACCTCAAAATGCCTATAAATACACCCCTCACCACACCCACAATTCAGTTTTACAAACATTGCCTCCTATGGAGGTGGTGAAGTAGGTTTGTGCTTGATTTTCTACGTTGATATGCGCTTCTCAGCATTTTGAAGTCCGATTCCTCTCAGAGTACAGTGAATGTCAGAGGGATGTGAAGGGAGTATCACCTATTGAATTCTATGGTTCTCCTTGCGGGAAATCTTTTTCATAGGTTCTATGTTATCAGTCGTAGAGATTCATCTCCTACCTCCCTTTTCAGATCGACAATATACTCTCATATTCCATTACCTCTACTGATAACTGTTTTAGTACTGGTTTGGCTATCTGCTATATGTGGATTGGTGTCTTTTGGTAAGTATGTTTTCATTACTTAAGACACTCTCAGCTATGGTTTGGCCCTTTATGTGTTAATATAAAGTTCTAAATATATGTATTGTACTTATATTTGCCATGAGTCAGGTTTATGTATATTTCCTTTTGCAGACTATCAGTTTCATATTTGGGAAAAAACATATTTAGGAAAATATTTTTCTTACCTGGGGTATATTCTTTTTTCGAATTGACTGTTTTTTCATTAAATTTTCACGAGCAAATGCTGATGTTTATTGCGTCATTTTTGGCGTGAGAATTTTTTTTGCCGTGAAGGTACGTCCGGTGACGCAAATTCTTAGTTGACACCGAATTTCCTTGCACACGGTTGCGTCTGCAATGACGCAAGTGTGTCATTTCCGGATGTTGCTAGTGCCAACATTTTTTATTTTGGATTGTGCTTCATACTTGGCGCCAAATAATTTCATTATTTAAAACCCCATTCCTATATGCCTCTTGCCTTTTTCTATGTTAGAGGGCTATGCTTTTTGCATTTTTTCCATTCATGAAACTGCCACATAAGGAAATTAATAATTTTGCTTTATATGTTGTTTTTTCTCTTACATTTGCAAGATCTCTCAATCTGATCCTGTCTCAGAAACCACTGTTTGAACCCTGCTGCCTGATTACAGCTCTACCAAAGCTAAGTGTATCTGTTGTAAATTTGTGGAGATTATATCTCCAGCTGTGGTATGTAATAGTTGTCAAGATAAGCTTTTACATGCAGATAATGTATCCATCAGTAATAGTACAATGTCCATTGTTCCTTTAACATCTAATGTACATGATATCCCTGTGAATATAAAAGATTTTATTGCTGATTCAATTCAGAAGGCTTTGTCTGCTATCCCGCCTTCTAATAAACATAAAAGGTCTTTTAAAACTTCTCATAAAGTTGATGAAATTTCAAATGACTGACAACATACTGAATTATCCTCCTCTGATGAGGATCTATCTGATTCAGAAGATCCTTCCACAGATATTGACACTGACAAATCTACTTATTTATTTAAAATGGAGTATATTTGTTCCTTGTTAAAAGAGGGGTTGATTACATTGGATACTGAGGAAACTAGTCCTCTTGATATTAAAACTAGTAAACGTTTAAATTCTGTTTATAAACCTCCTGTGGTTACTCCAGAGGTTTTTCCAGTTCCTGATGCTATTTCTGATATGATTTCTAAGGAATGGAATAGGCCTGGTACTTCTTTTATCCCTTCTTTAAGGTTTAAAAAATTGTATCCTTTGCCAGCAGTTAGATTGAGTTTTGGGGCTATTTCTTCTCTTGCCAAACATACTACTATTCCTATGGAAGATAGTACTTCCTTTAAGGACCCTTTAGATAGGAAACTTGAATATTATCTAAGGAAAGTTTATTTATATTCTGGCTATCTTCTCAGGCCTGCCATTTCTATGGCTGATGTTGCAGCTGCATCAACTTTTTGGTTGGAAAGTCTAGCTCAACAGGAAATGGATACTGATTTGTCTAGCATTGTTCGCATCTTTTAACATGCTAATAATTTTATCTGTGATGCCATTTTTGATATAATCAAAATTGATGTTAAATCTATGTCTTTAGCTATTTTAGCTAGAAGAGCTTTATGGCTCAAATATTGGAATGCTGACATGGTATCTAAGTCTAGATTACTATCTCTTTCTTTCCAAGGTAATAATTTATTTGGTTCTCAGTTAGATTCGATTATTTCAACTGTCACTGGGGGGAAGGGAGTTTTTTTGCCTCAGGATAAAAGACCTAAGGGTAAATCTAAAACTTCTAACCATTTTCATTCCTTTCGACAAAATAAGGAACAGAAACCTAATCCTTCCCCCAAAGAATCTGGTTCCAATTGGAAACCTTCTTCAAGTTGGAGTAAATCCAAACCACTTAAGAAACCAAAGCCAGCCCCCAAATCTGCATGAAGGTGCGGCCCTCATTCCAGCTCAGCTGGTAGGGGGCAGATTAAGATTCTTCCAAGACATTTGGGCAGATTCTGTCCAAAATCAATGGATTCAGAGTATTGTCTCTTAAGGGTACCGAATTCAGAGTAAGACCTCCTGTGAGAAGATTTTTTCTCTCACGCATCCCAGCAAATCCAGTAAAGGCTCAGGCTTTTCTGAAGTGTGTTTCAGACCTGGAGCTTTCAAGGGTAATCATACCAGTTCCATTTCAGGAACAGGGTCTGTGGTTTTATTCAAATCTATTCATTGTCCCAAAGAAAGAAAATTCATTCAGGCCAGTTCTGGATCTGAAAATTTTGAATAGTTTTGTAAGAGTGCCAACTTCCAAAATGGTGACTATAAGGACTATTCTGCCTTTTGTTCAGCAAGGTCATTATATGTCCACGATAGACTTACAGGATGCATATCTTCATATTCCGATTCATCCAGGCCACTATCAGTTTCTGAGATTCTCTTTTCTAGACAAGCATTACCAATTTGTCGCTCTTCTTTTTGGCCTAGCGACAGCTCCAATAATTTGTTTCGAAGGTTCTCGGTGCCCTACTCTCTGTAATCAGAGAACGGGGTATTGCGGTGTTTCCTTATTTGGATGATATCTTGGTACTAGCTCAGTCTTTACATTTTGAAGAATCTCACACTAATCAACTACTGTTGTTTCTTCAAAGACATTGTTAGAGGATCAATTTACCAAAAAGTTCCTTGATTCCTCAGACAAGGGTCACCTTTTTAGGTTTCCAGATAGATTCAGTGTCCATGACTCTGTCTCTAACAGACAAGAGACAATTAAATTTGGTTGAGCTTGTCGGAACCTTCAGTCTCAATCATTCCCTTCAGTAGCTATGTGCATGGAAGTTTTAGGTCTCATGACTGCAGCATTGGACGCAATCCCCTTTGCTCGTTTAATATGAGACCTCTCCTGTTTTGTATGCTGAATCAATGGTGCAGGGATTATACAAAGATAATCACAATTAATATCCTTAAATCCCAATGTTTCGACTCTTTCTGACTTTGTGGTTAGATCACCTATTGTATAGTTCAAGGGGCCTCTTTTGTTCATCCAACCTGGACTGTGATCACAACAGATGCAAGTCTTTTCAGGTTGGGGAGCTGTCTGGGGATCTCTGACAGCACAAGGGTTTGGAAATCTCAAGAGGCAAGGTTACCCAATCAATATTTTAGAACTCTGTGCTATTTTCAGGGCTCTTCAGGTTTGGGCCTCTGTTTGAAGAGAGAAACCGTTCATTTGTTTTCAGACAGACAATATCACAACTGTCAAATTCAATCATCAGGGTGGGACTCACAGTCCCCAAGCTATGAAAGAAGTATCTCGGATACTTGCTTGGGCAGAATTCAGCTCATGTCTAATTTCTGAGTTCATATCCTAGTGTAGACAATTGGGAAGAGGATTATCTCAGCCATCAGACTTACATCTGTGGGAGTGATCGCTCCATCCAGATGTGTTTTCTCAGATTGTTCAGATGTGGGGTCTTCAGAAATAGATCTGATGGCCTTCCCATCTAACAAGAGACTTCCCAGGTACCTGTCCAGGTCCAGGGATCCTCAGGCGGAGGTGGTGGATGCATTAGCAGTTCCTTGGTGTTGCCAACCTGCTTATATTTTCCCACTTCTAGTTTTTCTTCCAAGATTGATCTCCAAGATCATCATGCAAACAATCATTTGTGTTGCTGGTAGCTCCAGCATGGCCTCACAGGTTTTGTATGCGGATCTTGTTCGGAATGTCCCAGTTGCCAACCTTGGCCACTTCCTTTAAGGACCAGACCTTCTGTCTCAAGGTCTGTTTTTTCCCATCAGGATCTCAAATCATTAAATTTGAAGGTATGGAAATTGAACGCCTAGTGCTTAGTAATAGAGGTTTCTTTGACTCAGTGGTTAATACTATGTTACAGGCTCGTAAATCTGTTTTTAGGAAGATTATTATCAAGTTTGGAAGACTTATATTTCATGGTGTTCTTCTCATAAATTCTCCCTGGCATTCTTTTAGAATTCTAGAATTTTACAGTTTCTTTAGGATCGTTTGGATAAAGGTTTGTTGCAAGTTCTTGAACGGACAAATCTCTGCTCTTTCTGTTTTATTTTCACAGAAATATTGCTAAGCTTCCTGATATTCACTGTTTTGTACAGGCTTTGGTCCATATTAAGCCTGTCATTAAATCAATCTCTCCTCCTTGGAGTCTTAATTTGGTTTTGAAGGCTTTACAGGCTCCTCCGTTTGAGCCTATGCATTCTTTGGACATTAAACCTACTTTCTTGGAAAGTGTTGTTCCTTTTGGCCATCTCTTCTGCTAGAAGAGTTTCCAAATTATCTGCTCTTTCTTGTGAATCCTCCTTTTTTGATTTTCCATCAGGATAAGGCAATTTTGCGGACTTTATTTAAATTTCTACCTAAGGTTGTGATTCTAACAACATTAATAGAGAAATTATTGTTCCTTCTTTGTGTCCTAATCTTAAGAATTCTTTGGAGTGATCCTTACATTCTTTTGATGTTGTACGAGCTTTTGAAATATTATGTTGAAGATACTAAAGATTTCAGGAAGACTTCTAGTCTATTTGTTATCTTTTCTGGTTCTAGGAAAGGTCAGAAGGCTTCTGCCCATTTCCTTGGCATCTTGGTTAAAGCTTTGATTCATCAGGCTTATTGGAGTCGGGTCAGGCCCCTGCCTCAGAGAATTACAGCTCATTCTTACTAGATCAGTTTCACTTTGTGGGCTTTAAGAATGAAGCTTCAGTTGATCAGATTTGCAAAGCAGCAACTTGGTCTTCTTTGCATACATTTACTAAATTCTACCGTTTTGATGTATTTGCTTCTTCGGGAGCAGTTTTTGGTAGAAAAGTTTTTCAGGCAGCTGTTTCAGTTTGTTCTCTGCTTATGTTTACGTTTTTTCTTTTCATTTATGAGAATAAACGTATATTTTGGGTTGTGGATTAATTTTTTCAGCGGGAAATGGCTGTTATTATTTTTATCCCTCCCTCTAGTGACTCTTCTGTGGAGTTCCACATCCTGGATATTACTATCCCATACTTTACTAGCTCATGGACTCTTGCCCAATTACATGAAAGAAAAAATAATTTAAGTAAGAACTTACCCGACTAAATTAATTTCTTTCATATTGGCAAGAGTCCATGAGACCCCACCCTTTTTATGGTGGTTATGATTTTTTGTATAAAGCACAATTATTTCCAAATTTCTTTTTTGATGCTTTATACTCCTTTCTTTATCACACCCACTACTTGGCTATTCGTTAAACTGAATTGTGGGATGTGGTGAGGGGTGTATTTATAGGCATTTTGAGTTTGGGAAACTTTGCCCCTCCTGGTAGGATTGTATATCCCATATGTCACTAGCTCATGGACTCTTGCCAATATGAAAGAAATGAATTTATCACTTAAGTTCTTACATAAAGTTTTTTTTTTTTTTATACTTCAACAAACTACAAGAAGAGAACAAGGACCAACAAAAATTGCTTATGGCCCTAAACAGATAGGGAATCAAGCACTCTTTTAAAAAAGTTTCTCTAAAGTGTGTGGCTTAATAACATATATGAAATAAATCTCTGACCAGCACAATCACAGTAAACAATAAATGTTTTATTAATAATACAGAAAGAAATTATCCTTACTGTCCAAAGCGTAGCAATAGACTAGATGAATACATGCCTCAGGTATATATTAACATCACAAAGTGTATGTTTTTTTTTAATTGTATTTTTATTAAGGTAGACCACAAAGCAATGCACATACAGAAAACAAGAAATGCCTATTACACACACCTAGGATGCTTGATGGGCCAACCAAATAGTATCACAGGAAATAAACAATTGTGCACATTATTAACAATAAGCTACCTTGTTTTTTAATGTAATAACTAGGAGAAGTAGCCCCCAGAAGAAAACAAATATTGAGACACAAAAAGCTTACCCCAAATGAAAAAAGTTGCCACTCTTGGACCATATAGAGTACAAATAGGAATTAAAAGGACAGGAAATGCCAACATCTTCTTTCATGATTCAAATAGAACTCAATAGTATGTTAAATGTAACTACCCGCAGTGGCAACAAAGATAAGTTACTTGTAAACTTGTTTAGTTAGTAAGTTACTTATAGGCAACTAGTGGAAGAAATATATTTATACATTATGAAATGTATTTAATAAAACTAAAAAAGCAGTAAGACATATCAGCTATAACTGACTTATAAAGAGCCTTTTTCTGTAAGAGTATCTGCTGGAACATCAAACAATATAGAAAAAACAAGCTCTTGTATTTTATATTACTCAACATTAACAGAGATTGTTTAAAGTTTAGTAACTAAGATCAAACATAACTGAGCTCGGGGGCGGAGCTTGGCCACGCTAGCTGATGGCCGCATGTTAGATTAGCTCTGAAGCCCCCAGTACTCTTAATAAAGGTTATCTGTGACCCATAGCTCGCAATTACTAGACTGGAACCTATTATAACATTGGCGCTTGGTTACCGCACTCACTGCTTGAAATAGGCACCCTCTCTTAACCAAATAACGGTCTATTCCATAAACTGCGCAGTTGGGGCCTAAACCGCCAGCTAACCGCCAGCGGAGCAAACAATTCTATCACAGGCCAGTCTCCTGAACCGCGGGTGAGATCTAGACCCCGCCGACTCTTCCGACAGCACTAACCATTGAAGCGGGCGGCCGACGCAGCATTCCCCTAAGTGCCAAGTGGACTGTCCAACTGTGGAGGGGACGATGGCACCGCTGGGGAAAGATAACCACAGGAATTCTCGGCAAACATACTGGAGCTGCCACCGGCTGGTGTGCTCGGGCGCAGAGACAGGTGAGCACATCAGTTTAGATAGGCCTGGGCTAACCTACATTGCGGCTGGGGAGATAGAGAATGCACTGAGCTTACCGCACTTACCGTAGTTCCGCAATAGTTCATGCACAGCAGCAATTGGAGGGAGCCTTGTACTGGACTGGGCTGGCTGGGGCCAAAAGTAATCAATCAAAGGCTATTAACCTTACGGATACAGCTGAGACTCACAGGCTAGTTTTTAAAAAAAACTCGCAACAGTGAAGCAACCCCCTTTCTCCTTTCTTTTTGCCCTTCACTACGCATATAAGGGCCTTGCTGGGAATGACTAGTAAAAGAAACCCCAAACCCTCCTAAGGGTTCACAATCCATCAATATGGACAGCTATTTGATTCAACCGGACCCACCCTTAGGTGCTAGCAGGGAATCATCTGAGATTAGGCAAGCCATCGCAGCCTCGACCTTGCCACGCTCTGATGAGCACCCTCAGCATATGTATGTCACCAAAGAAGACAATAAGCACCCTCTCCTCTAAATCTGACATCAGGGAGGCAATGTCAGATGTTAAAAGTATGTTTAGTGAGCTTAAGAAGGACTGGGGCAATTGACCGCAGGGTAGTGCAGGTGGAGGAAACGCAGGGAACTCTGCGCTCTGACCTTCAGCACCAAAGCAGCTGCATACAATCTCATGACGCCACGATACAGAGTTTGACCGATAGACTGGAAGACTTAGAAAACAGGAGCCGGCAGAACAACTTGCGGCTCAGAGGAATTCCAGAGTCTGTCATCCCTCCTGACATAAATCAATATATCCAAGATCTTTTCAAATTTATTAAAAATTCCCCCACTGCAGAAGATGTGCATGTAGAGCGGGCACACAGAGCCTTGAGGCCCAAGCCACCTGCAAGAGCCCCGCCTAGGATATAATTGTTAAGCTGCTTTCTTACAAAGACCGTGAGGATATACTGCGACATTCTAGAAACAAAACATCCTATTATCTATGATGGCACAGAAATACAAGTTTTCACAGACTTATGCCCAACCACCGCTCCAGAAGGGCAGGGACCTGCGTTATATTACTTCCGAACTGAAAGACCAGCAAATCCAGTATAGATGGGGATTTCCCACCTGTATCATCGCTTCAAGAAATGGAACAACTGCTATCTTCAGAGCAACGACAGACCTTCAAGCCTTCAACCAAGCTCTGGGTTTGCAGATAAGGCCATATCTGGACCAGCCAGAGCTGAAGCCGAACATGGAATAGGAGAGATTCGGCCTAACTGAAAGGGTCATGATCATTTGGATCCAAGCTGCCTGAGAGGCCCAGGACAAGGGTCTGGGTTGCACACTTGAGACTGCTGCCTTCTATACGTTTATGGACTAAGTGTCAGATAAGTTATTAATCTTTTTTTTATGCCCCCCCCTTCTCTCTATGGGATGTTTCTCCACACAATGCCCCGTCCCTTGTTTTTATTTTAATGTATGCCTATTATTATATATAATGTACTGATACTAATGATACAATGACCTTGTGGAGAGACGATCTTGGGGTCCCCTACCCTGGATGTTTACTGCTGAAGCGGCATGCAATAACTTTTTGGCATGGAATGGGGTAAGACCATCTAAAATGTTATTTTGTGGGGATTTAATGTTATATATGTGGGGGGTTGTGTGGGTTTTTTTTTGTTGTTTTTTTTTCTCTCTCACTACTTCAACAAATGATAATATATAATATGCACTACTCCTGTGGGATCTATCTCCTAGATTGGAGCATTAGGTTTAGATGGGTTGAGCTAGTTTAGGCCATAGACTTGGTCATCACCTACCCGAGACCTACTAAAGTTCCCATGAAATAGGGCACACACACTAGAGCCTGATGTGAAGCGTTAAAGAAAAATGATAATAACACAGATCCCCTTTGTTTTATATTTAGAGGAGTAGTAGATACACATTCTGACACTTTTGTTATCCAATAGACATCATCAGTTGGTGTGAGGCATGTTAAGTTTATGTTTAATATTGTGTTGCTTGACCCGGCCTGTTCTGGCCTATGTTCGCTTTGATGGTTCCAGTTCTGGTACTAATTGTTTTATCTTTCTCTAGGGTTACATTTACCTACAATTGTTCTTTACTAAGTTTATATATCAATAGATGAGAGTACTGGGGTTACTACTCCTGTGATTGCTTTCCTTTTCAAATTTGACTTATAGTCACGTACTCTTGAGTTCTTTGAAGCTGCTTGAGGTGTTTAGTTTATTTTGCACACCTCGAGTTTCTTTTTTAATCTTTTTCCTTTTCTCTTTTTCTTCTACCTCTTTAACTCTCCGCTCCTTCCGTCTTCCCCCTCCTCTCTCTTCCCTCTCTATCCCCTCCTCTCCCTTCCCCTACCCCTACTATTCTGAGTTCAATATGATGAAGACCACACCGCACTCACGGTCTAGGGATATGTCCCTGGGACCTGATCACGATCAATGTCAAAGGGTTCAACAATCCAGGCAAACGCTCAATAATCCACAGGGACCTGCAGAACTTGGTGGAGATATAATATTTATACAGGAAACTCATTTCTCTAGGTTTAAAAATCTCAAATGGTTTAATCAATTATTATCCAACAGCTCATTTTGCATCCGGCCCTTCTAAAAAGAATGGAGTGGCATCCTTTTCCGCTCCACTATTCCTTTCAAGCTAGATCAGTCATATAGCGACCCTAATGGCAGGTATCTGATATTGACAGGCACTTTGCTTTGGACAGGTCCTGACCATAGCCAACCTGTACTTTCCAAACACTGCACAAGATATTTTTTTTTAAAACTGTCTCCCTGAAATTATTGGAAGTTCAAAAGGGGACTCTTTATTTGGGGGGAGATTTCAATGTATCACTAAGCCCTGCACTAGACACCTCCGATGGCCTTTCCAGCACTCCTCACAGGGTGATTAAACATCTTATAGGATTCCCTCAAAGAACTTGTCCTTCACAATATCTGGCGCACTGCATCACCCGACCACCCACAACTATACTTTCTATTCTCATCCGCATAGGAAGTACACCAGAATAGATGATCTATTTACAGATTCAGCTGGCCTCTCTGTCACTACCAGCAGCCATATCCATCCAATTACGTGGTCGGACCATGCACCTGTTAGGTGCACGATTAATTGGCCCAACACCCCGGTAACACCTTATGTATGGAGAATGGATGAGACGGTGCTTGACGATCCAATACTAAAACTAGATTTGACCAATAAATGGAGAAATACTTCCGCCTGAACACAAATGATGCTATTGATCATAAAGTGGTCTGGGAGGCACACAAATGTGTCGTCAGGGATGTCCTTATCAAATATAAATCTGCCGTGATAAGCGTCGTCGGGACCAGTACAGTGCCCTGTTGGCACAGGTTAACCGAGACGAATTGGCGCACAAGGAACAACCTGCCAATCAGAATTTGCAGGATACCTTGACGGCGTCTAGGACTGCTCTCCTGCATCATTTACAAAAAGAACAACAGAAAAAGGCTTTTGATTCTCAGGCAGAGATACTTTGAACAGGGGTAACAAGGCGGGCAAGCTCCTTGCGAGGGCTTTAGCGCAAAAAAGGTAAAATTCTATGTTTACCAGATTACCGACCACAACGGGGAGACCCAAGAGATGGTCAGGCTATCGCAAATACTTTCGGTCACTTTTATTCCTCTCTCTACAAACATCCATGAAGGGGTGAGGAGCCAGGACGGCCGCCCTCATGGCTCGCCTTCCGTCTCAGATATAACTGATTATCTGTCTGATGTTCCCTTATCGGCTATCTCCAAGGAAGATGCAGACCAGCTTGAGTCCTCATTCACAGCTGAAGAGGTCCGGGGGGCAATCAGAGATCTCCCAAGCGGGAAAAGTCCAGGGCCCCGATGGGATAGGGACTCGGTACTACAAGGAGCTATCGGGACACTCTGATACTGCACATGCTTCAGATATTCAACCACCTGTCGGAATCTCAGAAACTCCTGCGTACAATGTTGGAGGCTTATATCTCGGTCATTCCCAAGCCCAACAAACCAGAAGACCGGCCGGGTAGCTATAGGACGATCTCTCTGCTCAACGCGGATATCAAAATCTTGGCTAAGGTCCTTGCGAATCACCTTAAAAAAATTCCTTCCCCAGCTGGTCTCTACAGACCAGGTGGGGTTTGTCCCTGCCAGAGAGGCAAGGGACAACACACTCAAAGTCATACAGATGATATCCTATGCACGGGCCAACTCGCGCCCGTTGGCACTTGTGTCAATGGACGCGGAGAAGGCTTTTGAACCGTGTTAATTGGACATTTATGAGACACACTCTAGTTAAGATGGGGTTTGGCCCTGGATTTATCAACAGTATAATGGCACTATATTCCAACCCTGGGGCTAGGGTGCGGGTCAATGGCATGTTCTCAGACTCCTTTTCTATAACCAATGGGACGAGGCAGGGTTGCCCCTCTCGCCCCTGCTCTTTGCCTTGGTCATGGAGGTCCTGGCCTGTAAAATCAGATGAATCCGAACATTAAGGGCCTTTCTAGTGGGAAGGGGGGAGCATAAACTGGCCATGTATGCCGATGATGTTCTACTGACTCTCAATGACATCGGTACCTCCCCTACGGGCCTCGCTCATGGAGTTTGAGGTGTATGGGAAGGTCTCGGATTTTCTTCTGAACCCCAACAAAAAGATGAATACTTTGCCAGGGTGTTATATATTATGCAGACGGTCCCTCTATCATCTGCTATGCACTTTATCCATCAGATACAATCCGACATAGAGTCATACATCTGGAATGCGTAAAGCCTAGAGTTAGTAGGAAGACACTGTATCTCCCCAGATGTAGAGGGGGGGCAGGGGTTCCCCTTTTGGCCGAGTACCATAAAGCAATTGTTCTGCAGCGTCTGGTTGAGTGGTGCCATAATTTGGTGGACCGTGCATGGATTGGCATAGACAATGAAATACTGCACAGAGGCAATACAGGCGCCCTGGCGTGGATCGATCCCGCTCGACGCCCCCACGAGATATCACAGTACCCGTTAGTAGAGGATGTCTTTCGGCTGTGGGACAGGGTTCTCAGGACTGGGAGCCAAGTGTCAACAGTGATATCACCACTAATTCCGATACGCGAAAATCCGGGGATCGATTTGGCTTGTGGGGGTCGGGGCCCGGGCTCTCCCTATTCCTTAGCAAACGGTAAACTATATCTAATGCTTCCGTCAGGAGAGGGCTAAAACTCAAGAAGAACTTGTGGAGTGGGACCGGGAGATGTTCTCCTCGTGGTTTAGAGTAGCGCAGCTTCAACACTTCATTAGAGGACTGGGAGACAGGGGGTCTCTGACTAGGTCTAAGACACCGTTTGAAACGCTTTGCACTGCAACTATTATCCCCAAGCATCTAATATCACTCCTGTATAAGATGCTCTTGCACGGAGGGGAGGCAGTGATGCCCACCTATGTAGCTGCGTGGCACAGGGAATTGGGGCTAGAGATCGACAACAAGTCGTGGCAATTGATATTCGATAGGGCGAGGAAAGCCTCAGTCTCTGTGAAGCTTCAGGAGATGCATTTTAAATTTCTCAGTAGGTGGTATTTGACCCTGCAGAGGCTTAAGAAAATATATCCGCAAACGGGTGGGGAGTGTTGGAGAGGCTGTTGAGAAGAGGGGACACTCCTGCATATCTGGTGGCGGTGCCCCTCCATCCAACCCTTCTGGGAGGCTGTGCTCCATGAAATCGGCCGAACCCTAAAGGTTATTCTGCCCCCTAATTAAAATTTTTTATTGTATCACGAAATACCTAATCTAGCCGAGGAGGCTAAGCGCCATCTGTTCTTGCTGATGCTGAACTGCGCAAAAGGGCTAATACCAAAGCATTGGAAAACTCCACAGGTGCCAAGCATCAATGAGTGGAAGGCTGGGGTCGGGGATCTGCTTTGTTTAGAAAGATACCACTACCTTAGCCGCGGGAAATTGGCGACACATGAACATATGACATTGTTGTGGCAGGGTAAGGAAATATGAATCCATCCTTTTATCTGGTATTGGGTAGTATGAACATATGTAAGGTCTTTTGGGGAACTCCACACCTCCCCCTTTTACTCCCTCTATCCCCTCCATCCCCTCCACCCCCCCCTTTTTTTTTCTTTTCTTTTCTCTCCCTTCTTCTCTTCTCTTTTTCTCTCACTTCTTTTTCCTCCTATGATTCTGTGTTTTACCTGGTCCCTTGGAGGTATATATAGAAACATCTTTGCTTGCTCTCTGTTCAATGAGTGTAAGAGCAGAGAGGTTTGTATTAGCTCCGAGCATAGCCAGGATAAAATTGTATTCTCAAGATTCCAAAGTTGGCTGTTCCATAAAATTGTTTATGGAAATTACAGTTATTACATAGTCTGTATGTTAACAATGAACGTTTTTCTCTGTATAACCTTTGCTTTGTGGCACACATTGATTGTACCAAAATAGTGGTGCCTGAATTATGAACAATGTCTGCATTTTGGTCAATGTAAAGCGATAACTGATGTATTGTACTAATAGTTCATTCAATAAAGCTTGTCTTATAAAAAAAACAAACAAAAAAAACATCACTGAGCTCCTTTGATTTTAATGCAAGGACAGAGATTCATATTTTGCTATTATCTTTTCTGTTACTGCAAAGACAGCATTATAATGAAAAGTATAAATTACAGAAAAAACTAACGGCTAGATTACGACTTTTGCGTTATGAGTGAATACAGTATAGTTATGGCTCTTTTTCACTACCGCTGGTATTACGAGTCTTGCAGGTATATCTGTACCGCACACTTTTTTGGCCGTAACGCAACGTAACTACCGCAGCTTTTAAAAAGTCCTTTTTCAATGGGACTTCCACAACGCCGGTATTACGAGTTTGCCTGTTGTCAAAAAGTGAGCGGTACAGCCAATACCGTCAAGATCAATACTGTAAACTAAAAGTCAGTAGTTATGGGTTTTATGTTACAAAGCCGTAACATAAAACTCATAACTAAAGTGCTAAAAAGTACACTAACACCCATAAACTACCTATTAACTTCTACACCGAGGCCCTCCCGCATCGCAAACACTAAAATAAAATTATTAACCCCTAATCTGCCACTCCCGACATCGCCACCACTAGAATAAACATATTAACCCCTAAACAGCCACACTCCCGCATTGTAAACACTAGTTAAATATTATTAACCCCTAATCTGCTGTCCCTAACATCGCCGCAACCTACATTACTGTTATTAACCCCTAATCTGCTGTCCCTAACATCGCCACCACTATACTAAAGTTATTAACCCCTAAACCTAACCCTAAGTCTAACCCTAACACCCACTAACTTTGATATAATTAAAATAAATCTAAATAAAAATTACTAGCATTAACTAAATAATTCCTATTTAAAAGTAAATACTTACCTATAAAATAAACCCTAAGCTAGCTACAATATATTTAATAGTTACATTGTAGCTAGCTTACTGCTAGATTACGAGTTTTGCGGTAACAGGGGTGAGGTTTTAACTTGCACGTTACTCTCACCACTCACTTTCATGCAACACTGGTATTACGAGTTTTCTGAAACCCGGCGTTAAAAGACAAAAATCTCACTTCAATACCAGCGCTTAAGTCAGCGGTGAGCTGGTGTAACGTGCTCGTGCACGATTTCCCCATAGGTATCAATGGGGAGAGCCGGCTGAAAAAAAGTCTAACACCTGCCAAAAAGCAGCGTTTAGCTCAGTAACGCAGCCCCATTGATTCCTATGGGGAAATTAAATTTATGTTTACACCTAACACCCTAACATGAACTCTGAGTCTAAACACCCCTAATCTTACACTTATTAACCCTAATCTGCCGCCCCCCGACATCGCCAACACCTGCATTATATTTATTAATCCCTAATCTGCCACCCCAATGTCGCCGCAACCTACCAACACTTATTAACCCCTAATCTGCTGCCCCAACGTCGCCACCACTATAATAAACATGTTAACCCCTAAACCACCGCACTCCCGCCTCGCAAACATTAGTTAAATATTAACCCTTAATCTGCCGTCCCTAACATCACTGCCACCTACCTACATTTATTAACCCCTAATCTGCCGTCCCCAACATCGCCGCCACTATATTAAATGTATTAACCCCTAAACCTAAGTCTAACACTAACCCTTTTACTTAAATATAATTAAAATAAATCTAAATAAATATTCCTATCATTAACTAAATTATTCCTATTTAAAACTAAATACTTACCTATAAAATAAACCATAAGATAGCTACAATATAACTAATAGTTACATTGTATCTAGATTGTTGGGTCTAAGAAGCGCCTCGAAGTGGGCAAAGGATTGTGTAGGTGTGCAATTAGGATATGGAGTATAGAGTATGGGAATATATGTAATGCTTGTAGTATATGAGTCTGGTAAATATATATCTTAAATAATTTATTACACAATGTAGTTGCAACAAGAAAACATTGACCAGTTATAAAAATGTACTAACATAAAATCATTCATGGATCCATGTATTAATTGAAAATAGAAACGTACACAAAAAGATTAAAAACATACATAAAATGGCATATAACAGTAAAATCAGTCAGGTATTTAACTGTATGAAGCTGTATGATACATAAATAAATAATGGAATTGTCTCTCAAACCAATGGGTCTGACTCCAAAGTGTTTGTAGAATGATGGGTATATATCCTCACATATGTGGTAAAAGTCTCCTGTGTCCAAAAAATATATAAAAAAGTCTCTGTGGGGTGACCAAATCCAAAAACAAAAATAGAAAAAATGGAAAAATGTGTGCCATAACTTCAAAAAATAAAGTCCAATATTACTGATGAGTGAAAAATATATTAGTGTTCTCAAAAAAATCCAATACTTGAATGTGAAAAAATAAAAATAAAAATAGAAATAGAAATAAAAATGGTGAAAAAACAATGAAAATCAGTATTCTATTGCAGGGTACTCCTTAGTTTTAAAAGGAGTGCATTATCCACAAGTTATATCTGTGATCCAAGAAATAATAATATATCAAAAATAGAGCAGAAAAATTCCCAGTGTTAACCTGTGAAATACAAAAAACACAAAATAGTGCAAAATTGCTAATAATACCATAAATGCAAATGAAATGAGGCTTACCATAAATAGCCAACGCGTTTCGGCCCTTCCTTAGGCCTTTCTTAAGACTGTATTCATGGTAAGTCACATAAGCCTCTTTTTAAAGTGTGATGTGTCCAATCATTAACGCTACTGATTTGCGCCAAAAATTGAATCTTTGAACCGGAAGTAGTATTTCTCGGTCCGTTTTGTAACCAATCCTAAAAGTGTAGTTAAAAGAATAAATGTGTATATATATATATATATCTTGATGCATATTTTCCCTTAGTCTTATTTAGCCAAATAATCTCTTAATGTCTCACATCTTTGGCTAAAAGTGAAGCCACTTTTGGGCCTCCAAAACATCTAAAAAAAAAGAAAAGAAAATTACAGGAGGATGATATTGATATCAGGTCCCTTATAGACCTGTGGAAGACTATTGTAACAGAGTAATCAGTACTATGCCTAATGCTTCAAATACTTAGGTCACTTTTGGACCTCTAAATCATAAATGAAACACAATTTATATATATAAAGGACTAAGATATAGTAAACCAACTATAGAGGAGGACCTGTTAAAATATGCCATACATATATACATGGAGGAGACTGTAAAAGGGTTAGAGAACCATAAAACTTAGCAGTTGCTCTGATAAACCTAAGCCAGCGAGCATTGTGCATATTTAAGAATGTCCCCGGAGGGCTACACTGACATAACTACTGGGTTCTATAAAGAGAGGGGGCAAATACAGAGCAAACCTTCTATTCTGATTATGAAATTACAAAGTACCCCTAACATTGGATAATGACAAAACCAGCTGATATATCCTTGACAAAATTTAAATGCATACTGAATTGTATATATATATATATATATATATATATATATATATATATATATATATATATATATATATATTCCTAAGTAACTAATTTAGCTAATAAAATATAATATTAGTTATCGTCTATGAGGGGCTAATATACAATGATCTAACTATAGTGGAGGGCCTGTCATATTATGTCATATACATACTCATAGAAGGGACTGTAAATGAAATAAGTTTTGGAACCTATTCCAGCATGCCTGAAAGGGTTGAAGAAGTGGCCGTTACTCTTATAAAACTGACCCTACAAGCTCCATGAATATGTATAAATTACTAGGACTTATAGGGGAAAGGGTCAAATACTAAGCTAAACTACTTCTTTAACTATGGTATTATAAAATAGACATTACACTCAATAATAAATACATCAACAGATATAGAATTGGTAAGGTTTATGTGCTTATTAAATTGTAAATGAATACGCTTATGTAGCTGATCAAATGAGCTCTTTATAGAAGACTATGAAACTATACTATCAAACATAAAAAATATGCAGACTCAGCCTATTTGAATAGCATAAAAATGTATAATGAGTAGTGTTGGAACTTCATTCGAAATGGGATATAGCCTATATATGAGAGATACATATTTTACATTCTATATAGCATCCCAATAAACAACAGGCAAAGATATAGTTTACATAACAGGGAATATATATAAACTTCCTCTCTTAGGTTCCCCTCCATAGATACATACATACTTATATGGAGAAATCTTGCTGGGATCTTGACCCTTCTTCTAATATATCTAAAGTTACAATCCTCCTAATTTAAAGATCTGTATATCTCTACATCTATCACGCCTAAATAACTGGTAGACGTAAAAACATGAATATACATGCAACCGAAGTGATATATATATATGTAAATAAGGTTAATCAAAACCTGCGAAGATAGAGGAAAATAAAAAGAAACTGAACATTATTTAAGCAAAGCAAAGCAGATTAAGCATTCTATAGATATAAGATGCAATACTTTCCGGATTAATATCAGTTACTTGTTGTAGGGTATTTAAAGGGTCCCATCAGATATCATACAAGCTGATTAATAAAGTCCGGCTTTATCTGGCACTTAATTAATATGTTAACCAACCCCAACAGCCACATAAGCGCTGGGGCAACAATAGGTCTGCAAACGAAGACAAAGGTAGAACAGAATATGGCGCAGTCCTTCACTCACAATCTCTGGTGGAAAAACACGACAATGGAACATACTCAATACAGCCTCCTCAATTCCTCCCGATCTCCAGCCCCAAGACTCCTGCATCGCCAGACTCTGTAAGTGCAAAGTCATACCCTGACTAGGACCCTGTTCCCAATGAGCGGCTTTACCCGCCACGATCGGCCGCCTCGCAGCAGGTTCCAGCAGCTCCTCCACAGACAGGGAGGGCAAATTCAAAAGGTCTCCTCTAGCATGGTGCACAGTGGACTGGTAAGTTTTATCAAAGGTATAAAATTTTTGGCAGCTGTATTCATCTGGGGTGGCATCTTGCAGTAACATATGAATTTTGTTCAGCTTTACTTTCCGAGATGCCTCCGACGCAATCCTCCCCTGTTGCGTGTGCGTCCCCAGCCGGGCTATGGTGTCAGTCTCCTGACTTTCAAACACTGTCTCCAATTCTTTAGGTGAAGCCTCCTCATCTGTATATGATGACGGTTGAGATAAGGGAACCTTTTTAAGTTCCAGATGAGGAGCTTTCTCTAGAGCAGTCGTACCTTCTGCAGAAATCTCTTTCACAGATAGGTTCAAAACTTCGGTCATTTCCTCCTCCACACGAGAGAGATGAACATTGAGTAGCTCTATTATTCTGTAACTTAATCGTTCCTCCATAATGAACTCTAATAGGGGTGCTTGCTTGAGCACAGTAATAATAGTCGTATCTGTGTACGTGTAGACCCAGAGGCCTAGCGGGGAAATATATGCGGCAGCCCTAGCCACGCTACTGACAAACAATGTGCGTGGCTCACTTTGATAACATAGGTCAGGGTGTCCGTTGTCCGCTCCTGTACTTCAAATATGTCAGATAGACGAACTTAGCTTCCCAGAAAAACAATCTGTAGTGAAATAGCTCTTCTTAATTGAAGATAGAAAGCAAAGTTTATAGAATACAAATAGGAGCTTCTCCAAAACACGTCCTGCCGCTCCAAGCATAGGCTCCGCCCCCCTTTTCTGCTCTATTTTTGATAAATTATTATTTCTTGGATCACAGATATAACCTGTGGATAATGCACTCCTTTTAAAACTAAGGAGTACCCTGCAATAGAATACTGATTTTCATTGTTTTTTCACCATTTTTATTTCTATTTCTATTTTTATTTTTATTTTTTCACATTCAAGTATTGGATTTTTTGAGAACACTAATATATTTTTCACTCATCAGTAATATTGGACGTTATTTTTTGAAGTTATAGCACACATTTTTCCATTTTTTCTATTTTTGTATTTGAATTTGGTCACCCCACAGAGACATTTTTATATATTTTTTGGACACAGGAGACTTTTACCACATATGTGAGGATATATACCCATCATTCTACAAACACTTTGGAGTCAGACCCATTGGTTTGAGAGACAATTCCATTATTTATTTATGTATCATACAGCTTCATACAGTTAAATACCTGACTGATTTTACTTTTATATGCGATTTTATGTATGTTTTTAATCTTTTTGTGTACGTTTCTATTTTCAATTAATACATGGATCCATGAATGATTTTATGTTAGTACATTTTTATAACTGGTCAATGTTTTCTTGTTGCAACTGCATTGTGTAATAAATTATTTGAGATATATATTTACCAGACTCATATACTACAAGCATTACATATATTCCCATACTCTATACTCCATATCCTAATTGCACACCTACACAATCCTTTGGCCACTTCGAGGCGCTTCTTAGACCCAACAATCTATACTTATTTCACTTTCAGGATATACTAGGTATCTTGTTTCTAAGGATCTATAAGGATTTTTTTGAGGAGGGCGCTGTGAGAAATCCATCTTACATTGTATCTAGCTTAGGGTTTATTTTTATTTTACAGGCAAGTTTGTATTTATTTTAACTAGGTAGAATAGTTACTAAATAGTTATTAACTATTTAATAGCTACCTAGCTAAAATAAATACAAAAGTACTTGTAAAATAAAACCTAACCTAAGTTACAATAACACCTAACACTACACTATAATTAAATAAATCAACTAAATTAAATACTATTAAATAAATTAAATTAAATTATATAAAGTACAAAAAAACAAAACACTAAATTACAGAAAATAAAAAACAAATTACAGATATTTAAACTAATTACACCTGGGGGCGGAGCCAGCCGGGTAGGCGAGGGATCGCACATTCTGTGAGCTCTGACTAAATTTACCTATTTTTCAACCTGCACCGCTCACCTTCCCCACAAAACAGCCTAAGTCTGCTTACTAATCCTATCCTAGCCATCTAGCCTTAGATGCAGAGGAGCGCAACCTGTCTATGTGCAGTTAGAAGCTTGAGAAGACGGAACAGAGATCGAGTGAAGACGGCAGCCATCTTCGCTGCAGGGTGAAGTTTATATGGCTTAATTCCTGTCGCCGCTACAAAGACCTGAAAAACCAGTTCAAGCACTCCAAGACAGATCGGTGCACATCGCAGCAGTGATCCACTCTAATGGGCTAGCCGGTTCTAGTTATTGGGGTTCTTAGAAAGTAGGGATACCCTCGGACCACTTCTGCTCATATACTGCGCACTAGCTTAAAAATGGATCACACATTCTATCATAAGCTACAATGCCTACTCCAAAGCCATCACAACGCCCTTGAGGACATGCTACACACAGCGTTCTGCTACTGTGGCTCACACTCTATCCAACAGCCAACCCTACCTGCAACTTCCCCAGACTGTGGTGGTGGGGGCGCTTTGGGGCCCCGGCGCTTTCCACTCACCCCTATTAATTTATCATCCGACTCCACGCTAAACAGGGGATCAGAGGGATTGGTTACGGCTGAGAAATCAAAGATCGTTCTGGAGAGCCACGTGACCTCAATGAGGAAAGGTAATCGCACTTCTGCAGAATACTGGCCAGTCATGGCAATGTTTCAAGGGAAATTCATGAAAAGCCTAGATAAATTATCTAGTGAGATTCAGCTACAGATTCCCTGCTCTTTATTAACCTCTTTGCCATATGACATCTCCTATCTGGACCGGCTACACTTTCAATGGGACCCTGGAGGCTTACCTCAGCGACCCCATTGTGGGGCAGGTTTTAGAGCGGGTTAAATTTGATATGCCCGTTGGGGTTGTACTGCTGACTTACTTCCTGCAAAGTTTTGGTCCTCTGGGCCACTGCATCTGGAGTTACCCTCATAGTACTGTCGCCGTTTGCTGAAGCAACAGGGCTTCCTATAGTAAGTGGGAGACAGCATCTTCATTTATTTTGGACATTTTCCCACTGACATTCAAACTTACAAGATTTATGCTAATCCCACCTTCGTTGTATTGACATATAAAGACAACAATGATGTTGATTGGCAATGTTGTTGGTTAACATATATTTAGATGCTTGTTGAGTCTTTTATCTATTTACCTCTCATGCCTTTAATTGATGTATCTAAGGTCTCACTCTTATCTTGGCGTATTGAACCTTTAGTAGCAGCATAATATCATAGCACTACTGTTTATTGCTATTGCAGTACCTCTAAAGTATATAGGCAAAATTATATATTGATCCTAGTAGGACTTCCAAGATCCCAGAATTTAGAACTTTAATCCCATGTACAGCACCTGTTCTGCCTTTAGGACTAAGGTACACGTTAGTATTAACACTTTTAAGTCAAGCACACTGTCTCCACAATGCTTATTTCAATACTATGCGATACTGAACGTATGGAGCCTTTTGGTGTAGATGGGGACTCTTTATTTCTGATTCTACTAAATAGAGCCTAGACACTAGATATGGTTTCTCATCAGTACACTGCATTCCTGATTTTGCTGCAAAACTAGCTCAATCCCATAGTATTAAATTGAGTATGTCTGCTGCTGCTGACTGTATTTTGCTGCCTTTAATATTAAATAAGATACCCTTCTATGTCACTAGACAACTTAAATATGTTTTACTTCCTTCTCTCTCTAGAACTCCTCAAATGTATCCCTCTTAGCTCCACATAGGAATTATTTTTCTCATTTGTCTTTATGCTGGATCTTATTGCCACTCTTCAACCTTAATTGCGCAACATAATGTGACCTTTCTCACTTGCTGCTGTAGCCATTCTTACACTGAGACACGTAGCTTTACTGGGAGGCATCTGTCAGGACACCAATGTGGGCTGGACCCGTGTTGCTGTTATCATTTATGATTTCCCTACGCATAATATACTAATCGAGCTACATAAGCCATGTTTTATCAGATGGTTTCGAATTTGGGGCTCTAACTTGTCAGGTGGGACTCTAGATCAACATGTAATCCACATTCTTCTTTTAAGATGCTATATATAGAGAGGTCACTTTGTTATGGTATAGCTAGCCTATTCTTATACCAGGATACAATCAGCCATTAAACTTTACTATGTAGGCACATTCTTCAGTACATACTGTTTACTACACCCTAGAAAACTTTCTTATACTGTACTTTGCTTGATCTTAGGATATAGATAGTTGACCTGATATACATAATATACCAATTGTATTGTTGGAACTCCCCTACCAGACTGTATTCTATCAGCCTTGATATTTATCTAAATTGTTTGAGTCTCTATATTCATGTAAATGTTTGTGAGTTCAAAATACATTGTTGATATGTCATCTGTATAACCCTAGCTTTCAACTGGTGTTCTCATAGTAACCATTGAATTCATAGATGCCTACATATGGAGCATACTGGATATAGGCTACTCCTTCTACATTAGCCCTACACATATAGTTCACTGAATCTTATACTGCATTTTTAAATTTAAGGTTTATCTCCTATACCTATAGTTGATACTCTGCATTTTAAAAGCCTCTTAAGCTATATTTTTTATTCACCATATTCAACTTACCACCTCCCCCCCCCCCCCCTATAATACACCTCCTAATTTAGGAGGGCTAACTATGCAGCTTTTCTAGCCTATGCCGCAATCTAATCATATTATTTACACAGTAGAAAGATATTTTCAAATGCCAATTGTTAAACTACTTAAGCTTACAGGTCCAAAAGTGACCATACAAATTGCTAAATTTAGCTCCCATACAAAAGAAAAAAGAGGTTCCAGTTATTTCTATAAGGTTATTCATATTGAGAATTTTATCTTTCTATTTATATAGAAGCTGTTAAATTGAAATGTACCATTTATGTGTGTTTTAATGATACAATGCTTCATATAAGTTGTACTGTTCTCGCACAACCTCAATAAAAATGTTTTAAAAAAAAACAACTAATTACACCTAATCTAAGAGCCCTATCAAAATAAAAAAATGCCCCCCAAATAAAAAAAAACCCTAGCCTAAACTAAACTATCAATAGCCCTTAAAAGGGCCTTTTTCGGAGCATTGCACCAAAGTAATCAGCTCTTTTACCTGTAAAAAAAAATACAAACAACCCCCCCAACAGTAAAACCCACCACCCACACAACCAACCCCCCAAATAAAAGCCTAACTAAAAAAACCTAAGCTCCCCATTGCCCTGAAAAGGGCATTTGGATGGCATTGCCCTGAAAAGGGCAGTTAGTTCTTTTGCAGCCCAAACCCTAACCTAAAAATAAAACCCACCCAATACACCCTTAAAAATATCTAACACTAACCCCCAGCTGAAGATCAACTTACCGGGAGACGTCTTCATCCAAGCCGGGCAAAGTGGTCCTCCAGACGGGCAGAAGTCTTCATCCAAGCCAGGCAGAAGTGGTCCTCCAGATGGGCAGAAGTCTTCATCCAGACGGCATCTTCTATCTTCATCCATCCGGCGCGGAGCGGGTCCATCTTCAAGACATCTGACGCAGAGCATCCTCTTCAAACGACGGCTTCTTCGTAATGAATATCTCTTTAAGTGACGTCATCCAAGATGGCGTCCCTTAGATTCCGATTGGCTGATAGAATTCTATCAGCCAATCGGAATTAAGGTAGAAAAAATCCTATTGGCTGATGCAATCAGCCAATAGGATTGAAGTTCAATCCTATTGGCTGATCCAATCAGCCAATAGGATTGAGCTCGCATTCTATAGGCTGATTGGAACAGCCAATAGAATGCCAGCTCAATCCTATTGGCTGATTGCATCAGCCAATAGGATTTTTTCTACCTTAATTCCAATTGGCTGATAGAATTCTATCAGCCAATCGGAATCTAAGGGGCGCCATCTTGGATGACGTCACTTAAAGAGATATTCATTACGAAGAAGCCGTCATTTGAAGAGGATGCTCCACGTCGGATGTCTTGAAAATGGACCCGCTCCTCGCCGGATGGCTGAAGATAGAAGATGCCGTCTGGATGAAGACTTCTGCCCGTCTGGAGGACCACTTTTGCCCGGCTAGGATGAACACTTCTGCCCATCTGGAGGACCACTTCGCCCGGCTTGGATGAAGATGTCTCCCGGTAAGTCAATCTTCAGCTGGGGGTTAGTGTTAGGTTTTCTTAAGGGTTTATTGGGTGGGTTTTATTTTTAGGTTAGGGTTTGGGCTGCAAAAGAGCTAACTGCCCTTTTAATGCCCATCCAAATGCCCTTTTCAGGGCAATGGGGAGCTTAGGTTTTTTTAGTTAGTATTTTATTTGGGGGGTTGGTTGTGTGGGTGGTGGGTTTTACTGTTGGGGGGGTTGTTTGTATTTTTTTTACAGGTAAAAGAGCGGATTACTTTGGGGCAATGCCCCGCAAAAGGCCCTTTTAAGGGCTATTGATAGTTTAGTTTAGGCTAGGGTTTTTTTATTTTGGGGGGGCATTTTTTCATTTTGATAGGGCTCTTAGATTAGGTGTAATTAGTTTAAATATCTGTAATTTGTTTTTTATTTTCTGTAATTTAGTGGGGTTTTTTTGTACTTTAGATAATTTAATTTATTTAATAGTATTTAATTTAGTTAATTTATTTAATTATAGTGTAGTGTTAGGTGTTATTGTAACTTAGGTTAGGTTTTATTTTACAGGTACTTTTGTATTTATTTTAGCTAGGTAGCTATTAAATAGTTAACTATTTAGTAACTATTCTACCTAGTTAAAATAAATACAAACTTGCCTGTAAAATAAAAATACACCCTAAGCTAGATACAATGTAACTATTAGTTATATTGTAGCTAGCTTAGGGTTTATTTTATAGGTAAGTATTAAGTTTTAAATAGGAATAATTTAGTTAATGATAGGAATATTTATTTAGATTTATTTTAATTATATTTAAGTTAGGGGTGTTAGGGTTAGACTTAGGTTTAGGGGTTAATACATTTAATATAGTGGCGGCGACGTTGGGGGCAGCAGATTAGGGGTTAATAAATGTAGGTAGGTGGCGGCGATGTTAAGGATAGCAGATTAGGGGTTAATAATATTTAACTAATGTTTGCGAGGCAGGAGTGCGGCGGTTTAGGGGTTAATATGTTTATTATAGTGGCGGCGACGTTGGGGACGGCAGATTAGGGGTTAATAAGTGTAGGTAGGTGGCGGCGACATTGGGGATGGCAGATTAGGGGTTAATAAATATAATGTAGGTGTCGGCGATGTTGGGGGCAGCATATTAGGGGTTATTAAGTATAATGTAGGTGGCGGCGATATCGGGAGTGGCAGATTAGGGGTTAATAAATTTAATTTAGTGTTTGCGATGCGGGAGGGCCTCGGTTTAGGGGTTAATAGGTAGTTTATGGGTGTTAGTGTACTTTTTAGCACTTTAGTTATGAGTTTTATGTTACGGCGTTGTAACATAAAACTCATAACTACTGACTTTTAAATGCAGTAGAAATCTTGACAGGAGAAGGTCTACCGCTCACTTTTTGGCCTCCCAGGACAGACTCGTAATACCAGCGGTATGAAAAGTCCTATATAAAATGTTTACGTAAGTCGTTTTGCGGTAAGGCCAAAAAAGTGTGCGGTGACCCTAAACCTTCAAGACTCGTAATGCCAGCGGTAGGAAAAAAGCAGCGTTAGCACCTGTTAACACTGCTTTTTCAGCTACCGCAAAACTCGTAATCTAGGCCTCAGGTTTTATTTTTATTTCACAGGTAAGTTTGTATTTATTTTAACTAGGTAGACTAGTTAGTAAATCGTTATTAACTATTTAATAACTACCTAGCTAAATTAAATACAAATTTACCTGTAGAATAAAACCTAACCTGTCTTACACTAACACCTAACCTTACACTACAATTAAATAAATTACATTAATTAAATACAATTAACTAAATTACAAAAAAAACAAAACACAAAAGAAACAAGAAATTATCAAATATTTAAACTAATTACACCTAATCTAATAACCCCCAACAGTAAAACCCACCACCCACACAATCAACCCCCCAAAAAAAATCCTATCTAAAAAACCTAAGCTTCCCATTGCCTGATTGGAACAGCCAATAGAATGCGAGGTCCATCCTATTGGCTGATTGGATCAGCCAATAGGATTGAAGCTCAATCCTATTGGCTGATTGCATCAGCCAATAGTATTTTTTTACCTTTAATGCCGATTGGCTGATAGAATTCTATCAGCCAATCGGAATTCAAGGGACGCCATCTTGGATGACGTCCCTTAAAGGAACCTTCATTCTTCGTTAGCTGTCATCAGAAGAGGATGCTCCAAGCCGGATGTCTTTAAGATGGAGCCGCTTCGCGCTGGTTGGATGAAGATAGAAGATGCTGTCTGGATGAAGACTTCTGCCGGCTTAGATGAAGACTTCGGCCCGCTTGGATGAAGACTTCTCTCTGCTTCGTTGAGGACTTATTGGCGCTTAGATGAAGACTTCTGATGCTTCGTTGAGGATGGCTGTCCGGTCTTCAAAAACTGTAAGTAGATCTTCGGGGGTTAGTGTTAGTTTTTTTTAAGGATTTATTGGGTGGGCTTTATTTTTAGCTTAGGGTTTGGGCAATGGAAAAGGGCTAAATGCCCTTTTCAGGGCAATGCCCATCCAAATGCCCTTTTCAGGGCAATGGGGAGCTTAGGTTTTTTAGATAGGATTTTCTTGGGGGGTTGGTTGTGTGGGTGGTGGGTTTTACTGTTGGGGGATTGTTTGTATTTTTTTTTTACAGGTAAAAGAGCTGATTTCTCTGGGGCAATGCCCCGCAAAAGGCTATTGGCAGTTTAGTTTAGGCTAGGGTTTTTTTTATTTTGGGGGGGGGGGGATTTTTTATTTTGATAGGGCTATTAGATTAGGTGTAATTCGTTTAAATATTTGATAATTTCTTTTTTATTTTGTGTAATTTAGTGTTTTTTTTTTTGTGATTTAGTTAATTGTATTAAATTAATGTAATTTATTTAATTGTATTGTAATGTTAGGTGTTAGTGTAAGACAGGTTAGGTTTTATTTTACAGGTAAATTTGTATATATTTTAGCTAGGTAGTTAGTAAATAGTTAATAACTATTTACTAACTAGTCTACCTAGTTAAAATAAATACAAACTTGCCTGTGAAATAAAAATAAAACCTAAGCTAGCTACAATGTAACTATTAGTTATATTGTAGCTAGCTAAGGGTTTATTTTATAGGTAAGTATTTAGTTTTAAATAGGAATTATTTAGTTAATGATTGTAATTTTTATTTAGATGTATTTTAATTATATTAAAGTTAGTGGGTGTTAGGGTTAGGGTTAGATTTAGGGTTAGGTTTAGGAGTTAATCAGGCCCATTTACCAAGCTCCGTACGGAGCTTGGAGGGCCGTGTTTCTGGTGAGTCTTCAGACTCGCCAGAAACACAAGTTATGAAGCAGCGGTCTAAAGACCGCTGCTTCATAACCCTGTCCGCCTGCTCTGAGCAGGCGGACAGGAATCGCCGTAAATCAACCCGATCGAATACGATCGGGTTGATTGACACCCCCCTGCTGGCGGCCGATTGGCCGCGAGTCAGCAGGGGGCGGCGTTGCACCAGCAGCTCTTGTGAGCTGCTGGTGCAATGTTAAATGCGGAGAGCGTATTGCTCTCCGCATTTAGCGAGGTCTTGCGGACCTGATCCGCAGTGTCGGATCAGGTCCTCAAGCCCTTTGATAAATGGGCCCCAATAACTTTAGTATAGTGGCAGCGGTGTTGGGGCGGCAGCTTAGGGGTTAATAAGTGTAATGTAGGTGGCGGCGACATTGGGGACGGCAGATTAGGGGTTAATAAGTGTAATGTAGGTGTCTTTCTTTCCCCATAGTAATAAATGGGGCTGCGTTACGGAGCTTTATTGCAGGTGTTAGGCTTTTTTTTAGCTGGCTCTCCCCATTGATGTCTATGGGGAAATTGTGCACAAGCACATAAAACCAGCTCAAAGCAGCGCTGGTATTTAAATGCGGTATGGTGCTCAACTTTGCTCAACGCTGCAATATTGCCTGCTAATGCCGGGTTTATTAAAACCTGTAATAGCAGCGCTATAGGGAGGTGAGCGGTGGAAATAACTTGCAAGTTAGTACCGAGTCGCTCTTACCGCAAAACTCGTAATCTAGCCGTAAGTAAACAATGAATTACAGCATAGAGACCAATGAGAGTAAAGCTTGAGAGGTCAGAGAAATAAATGACCAATGAGAGAAGTCCAAATATCCATAAAGTGACTAGTAAGTAGTCACTCTTCCTCTTTGCTTCTCAGAAGAGTTAAGTACATTGTATTGTGTGTTTTAATAAACTGGTTAAAATATTTTTATTTATTTCTTATTTTATTTCTTATTTTATTTCTAATTTTATTTCTGTAATTATTTTCTATAATAATTTATTCATTATTCTTTTTTCTTATTTATTTATTTGATTTTTATTCTTCTATTTACTTAGATGTTTTCATTTCTAAGTTTTAGTTTTATATCTTTCTAATTTTTTTTCTATCTATTTTAGTTCACAAATTCTTTTTAATTTATTATTTACTTGTTCCGGTTTTAATTTTTTTTCCGTTTTCCTTATTCTTTTGTAATACTTTCATTTCTCTTACATTCCTGTTTGTGTTTTAACCTCTTTTAGGTTTTATTTCACCTTTTTTCTTTCCCCTCTGTTTAATTCCTCCTACGCAATGATCCTCTGTTGCAGCCGTAATTTTCTTTTTGCTTCTGCCGTCTGTCACGCCTACATTTTGCTTGACGCATCTTACACGCCCCTTTTGCTTGTCAATCACAAGTAATATTAGTTTATTAGTAAAATATTTAATTATTTGAATTTTAGATTTAGCCTATATTTTAGAGATTAATTTATTCTCACAATGTCTGATGATAATAAATCACAATATTCAGAGAAATCTGTCAGGGATATTATTAACAGCTCTTTAGAGCCATTTCAGCAGCAAATGTTGCAGTTTTAAACTGTAATTAATTCAGTAAATGAAATTAGGGATTTAATTCCCAGAAAAGATACTTCTAAGACTAAACACCTGTCTAAACACGTTGCTAAATCTAATTCTCATGATAAAAATAAGAGAGTTAAGTCACTTCAGCCACGTTCTGACATTTCAAAGTCTGCTTTCCAAAGCAGTAATAATATTTCATCAGACTCAGAAAGTGATTTAAATGTTGTATTCAAAAATAGACTTTCCAGAAAAAGGAAATTTATTATTCAGTCAGACTCATCTGATGATTTTGATGCATCTAATATGCAAATTGAAAAATATGATTTAGGCTCTGGAGAATTTTCTAGAGATTCTTTTTCCCAGGTTTCTCATGATGATAAAATATAATTTCATCTTCATCTGAAGATTCTCCCAAACCCAAAAAATCTAAACATTTATCGAAATCTAAGAAAATTATCGCCTAGATTTAGAGTTCTGCGTTAGGGTTAAAAAGCAGCGTTAAGGGGTCCTAACACTGCTTTTTAACGCCCACTGGTATTTAGAGTCAGGCAGGAAAGGGTCTACCACTCACTTTCTTTCTGCGACTCGAGGCTACCGCAAATCCCCTTACCTCAATTGCGTATCCTATCTTTTCTATGGGATTTGCCTAACGCTGGTATTACGAGTCTTGGAAGAAGTGAGCGGTACAGCCTCTACCACCAAGACTCCTACCGCAAAAAAAAGTCAGTAGTTAAGAGTTTTATGGGCTAACGCCCGAACATAAAGCTCTTAACTACTGTGCTATAAAGTACACTAACACCCATAAACTACCTATGAACCCCTAAACCGAGGCCCCCCCACATCGCAAACCCTATTATAATTTTTTTTAACCCCTAGTCTTCCGACCGGACACCGCCGCCACCTACCTACAATTATTAACCCCTAATCTGCCAACCGGACATCGCCGCCACTATAATAAATGTATTAACCCCTAAACTGCTGCACTCCCGCCTCGCAAACATTTTATTAACCCCTAATCTGCCCTCCCTAACATCGCCGCCACCTACCTACAATTATTAACCCCTAATCTCCTGCCCCCAACGTCGCCGCTACTATAATAAAGTTATTAACCCCTAAACCTAAGTCTAACCCTAACACCCCCCTAACTTAAATATAATTTAAATAAAACAAACTAAATTTACTATAATTAAATAAATTATTCCTATTTAAAACTAAATAATTACCTATAAAATAAACCCTAATATAGCTACAATATAACTAATAATTACATTTTAGTTATTTTAGGATTTATATTTATTTTACAGGCAACTTTGTATTTATTTTAACTAGGTGCAATAGCTATTAAATAGTTAATAACTATTTAATAGCTACCTAGTTAAAATAATTACAAAATTCCCTTTAAAATAAATCCTAACCTAAGTTACAAATACACCTAACACTACACTATCAATAAATGAATTAAATAAATTACCTACAATTATATAAACTAAAATACAATTAAATAAACTAAACTATAATACTGTACAAAAAAACAAACACTAAATTACAAAAAATAAAAAAAATTACAAGCAGTTTAAACTAATTACACCTAATCTAAGCCCCCTAATAAAATAAAAAGCCCCCCAAAATAATAAAATGCCCTACCCTATCCTAAATTACAAAGTAATCAGCTCTTTTAGCAGCCCTTAAAAGGGCTTTTTGCGGAGCATTGCCCCACAGTAATCTGCTCTTTTACCTGTAAATAAAAATACAATACCCCCCCAACATTACAACCCACCACCCACATACCCTACTCTAAAACCCACTCAAACCCCCCTTAAAAAAACCGAACACTAACCCCCTGAAGATCTCCCTACCTTGAGTCGTCTTCATCCAGCCGAGCCGAATTCTTCATCCAAGCGGGGCAGAAGAGGTCCTCCATCCGGTTGAAGTCTTCATCCAAGCGGGGCAGAAGAGGTCTTCCATCCGGTTGAAGTCTTCATCCATCCGGAGCGGAGCGGCAGCATCCAGAAAACCTCTGACGCGGAACATCCATCCTGGCCGACGACTTCTCGATGAATGACGGTTCCTTTAAATGACGTCATCCAAGATAGGATTCTATCAGCCAATCGGAATTAAGGTAGGAAAAATCTGATTGGCTGATTCAATCAGCCAATCAGATTGAAGTTCAATCCGATTGGCTGATCCCATCAGCCAATCGGATTGACCTTGCATTCTATTGGCTGTTCCGATCAGCCAATAGAATGCGAGGTCAATCCGATTTGCTGATTGAATCAGCCAATCAGATTTTTCCTACCTTAATTCCAATTGGCTGATGGAATCCTATCAGCCAATCGGAATTCGAGGGACGCCATCTTGGATGACGTCATTTAAAGGAACCATCATTCGTCGGGAAGTCGTCGGCCAGGATGGATGTTCCGCGTCGGAGGTCTTCAGAATGCTGCCGCTCCGCTCCGGATGGATGAAGATAGAAGATTCCGCTTGGATGAAGACTTCAATCGGATGGAAGACCTCTTCTGCCCCGCTTGGATGAAGACTTCAACCGGATGGAGGACATCTTCTGCCCTGCTTGGATGAAGAATTCGGCTCTGCTGGGTGAAGACGACTCAAGGTAGGGAGATCTTCAGGGGGTTAGTGTTAGGTTTTTTTAAGGGGGGTTTGGGTGGGTTTTAGAGTAGGGGTATGTGGGTGGTGGGTTGTAATGTTGGGGGGGGTATTGTATTTTTATTTACAGGTAAAAGAGCCGATTACTTTGGGGCAATGCCCCGCAAAAAGCCCTTTTAAGGGCTGGTTAAAGAGCGGATTACTTTGTAATTTAGGATAGGGTAAGGCATTTTATTATTTTGGGGGGCTTTTTTATTTTATTAGGGGGCTTAGATTAGGTGTAATTAGTTTAAACTTCTTGTAATTTTTTTTATTTTCTGTAATTTAGTGTTTGTTTTTTTTTGTATTATAGTTTAGTTTATTTAATTGTATTTTAGTTTAGATAATTGTAGGTAATTTATTTAATTAATTTATTGCTAGTGTAGTGTTAGGTGTATTTGTAACTTAGGTTAGGATTTATTTTACAGGCAATTTTGTAATTATTTTAACTAGGTAGCTATTAAATAGTTATTAACTATTTAATAGCTATTGTACCTAGTTAAAATAAATACAAAGTTGCCTGTAAAATAAATATAAATCCTAAAATAGCTACAATGTAACTATTAGTTATATTGTAGCTATATTAGGGTTTATTTTATAGGTAAGTATTTAGTTTTAAATAGGAATAATTTATTTAATTATAGTAAATTTAGTTCGTTTTATTTAAATTATATTTAACTTAGGGGGGTGTTAGGGTTAGGGTTAGACTTAGGTTTAGGGGTTAATAACTTTATTATAGTAGCGGCGACGTTGGGGGCGGGAGTTTAGGGGTTAATAAATGTAGGTAGGTGGCGGCGATGTTAGGGAGGGCAGATTAGGGGTTAATAAAATGTATTATAGTGTTTGCGAGGCCGGAGTGCGGCGGTTTAGGGGTTAATACATTTATTATAGTGGCAGCGATGTCCGGTTGGCAGATTAGGGGTTAATAAGTGTAGGTAGGTGGCGGCAACGTTGGGGGGGCAGATTAGGGGTTAATAAATATAATATAGGTGTCGGCGATGTTAGGGACAGCAGATTAGGGGTTCATAGCTATAATGTAGGTTGCGGCGGTGTCCGGAGTGGCAGATTAGGGGTTAATAATATAATGTTGGTGTCAGCGATAGCGGGGGCGGCAGATTAGGAGTTAATAAGTGTAAGGTTAGGGGTGTTTAGACTCGGGGTTCATGTTAGGGTGTTAGGTGTAGACTTAGAGAGTGTTTTTGCCATAGGAAACAATGGGGCTGCGTTAGGAGCTGAACGCTGCTTTTTTGCAGGTGTTAGGTTTTTTTTCAGCCAGCTCAGCCCCATTGTTTCCTATGGGGATATCATGCACGAGCACGTTTTTCCAGCTTACTGCTACCGTAAGCAACGCTGGTATTGAGGGTTGAAGTGGAGCTAAATTATGCTCAACGCTCACTTTTCTGAGGCTAATGCAGCCATTCAGACAACTCGTAATACCAGCGTTGTCTTGAGGGTGCGCTGGAAAAAAAAGGCTTGTTAGCACCGCAGGTCTTTACCGACAAAACTCTAAATCTAGCGGTAAGATTATTGATAATTTGGGAGACCCCTATACTGATCCTAATGAGTTACAAAACCCTAGATCTATCCAATGAAGACCCTCTAGAAGGCTTTCAAAAATTTTGGATTATTATATCCGTACTTAAGAAGCGGAATGCCCTCGCCCCGAACTTCCGCATAATACCCATTTAACCCCTAATATTGATTCTAATTTATTAAAATTTCTTGGTAATAAAAATGCTAACCTTAAAAGGGGTCCTGACAGATTCTTAAAATCTTGTCAGGACAAACTCCTTGATACTCTAGGCCCAGTTACAAAACGCTTTGAGTTATCAGAAAAGGCCATTTCCAGTAATTCCATGTTAGTTCCTTATACTACCAGGAAATGGGTCCAAGGAATGGTCTATCTCTTAGGAGATGCTAACACCTCCCTTACTACACAAAGGAGAAGGCTAATTCTAAGATGCATAGATCCTAAGATAACTGATTTCACATCTACAGAGATGGGTCCAAAGCAGATGGGTTATTATTTGGTGATGCTGGACTTCAGCAGTTAAGCTCATATGTAAATACGTTCAACTCTCTCAATAGAGTTAAAACACACACAAGAAAGATTTTTTACCAGTCTCATAAGCCTCAAAGGGTTTTCAACAGGGCTGGAAAAGGAAGAGACCGCTTTTCCAGCCTATATTCAAACATCTCCAGGTCTCATTTCAATAACTTTGCCCCCTCCACTTCCACGCATGCAAACTTTTTTCCATCAAGGCCAAGGATGTCGATTAACAGATCATTCAAATCATTTAGGAATTCCAGGAGACCCTTCCAAGGTAAGTTTTCCAACCTTTCCTTCCACAGATTTTTCTCATCTAAGAATAGGAGGCAGACTTATGCTTTTTTATAACAGAATGGCAAAAAATAACATCAGACCCCCATGGGTTCTTCAGGCAGTGTCCGGCCTTCCATTAGATTTCATTCAAACTCCTTTCCAGAATTCCTTCCCTACTTCAATAAAGTTTTCTCACAAAGATCAACTTCTTTAAGACACAGAAATTACCGATCTTATAAAAAAGAATGCTGTAGAACTTCACCTTCTCCAGAAGACTCTTTCATCAGCAACATGTTTCTTGTAAAAAAGAAGGATCATTCCATCCTGTCATAAATTTAAGGGATTTAAATCAATTCCTGATTTTCAAGATGGAAGGTATTCATCTTCTAAGAGATTGGCCTCTATTTATCAAGCTGTCAACCGCAAATACGCTGGAATTCCGCAGCGTATTTGTGGCGAGCCTGATTCGCCGTAGTTATCAAACCCTAACACCCCCCTAACTTAAATATAATTTAAATAAATCTAAATAAAATTCCTATAATTAACTAAATTATACCTATTTAAAACTAAATACTTACCTATAAAATAAACCCTAAGCTAGCTACAATATAACTAATAGTTACATTGTAGCTATCTCAGGGTTTATTTTTATTTTACAGGTAACTTTGTATTTATTTTAACTAGGTACAATAGTTATTAAATAGTTATTAACTATTTACTAACTGCCTAGTTAAAATAAATACAAAAGTACCTGTAAAATAAACCCTAACCTAAGTTACAATTACACCTAACACTACACTATAATTAAATTAATTAAATAAATTAACTACAATGAAATACAATTAAATAAAATAAAATAAACTAAAGTACAAAAACAAACAAACACTAAATTACAGAAAATAAAAAAATAATTACAAGATTTTTAAACTAATTACACCTAATCTAATTCCCCTAATAAAATAAAAAAGCCCCCCAAAATAATAAAAATCCCTACCCTATACTAAATTACAAATAGCCCTTAAAAGGGCCTTTTGCGGGGCATTGCCCCAAAGTAATCAGCTCTTTTACCTGTAATAAAAATGAAATACCCCCCCAACATTACAACCCACTACCCACACACCCAACCCTACTCTAAAACCCACCCAATCCCCCCTTAATAAAACCTAACACTAACCCCTTGAAGATCACCCTACCTTGAGACGTCTTCACCCATCCGGGCCTAAGTCCTCAACGAAGCCGGGCGAAGTCTTCATCCAACCGGGCAGAAGAGGTCCTCCAGATGGGCAGAAGTCTTCATCCATGCGGCATCTTCTATCTTCATCTATCCGTCGAGGAGCGGCTCCATCTTGAAGACATCCGACGCGGCGCATCCATCCAGACCGACGACTACCCGACGAATGAAGGTTCCTTTAAATGACGTCATCCAAGATGGCGTCCCTTGAATTCCGATTGGCTGATAGAATTCTATCAGCCAATCGGAATTAAGGTAGGAAAAATCCTATTGGCTGATGCAATCAGCCAATAGGATTGAGCTCGCATTCTATTGGCTGATTGGAACAGCCAATAGAATGCAAGCTCAATCCTATTGGCTGATTGATCCTATTGGCTGATTGCATTGGATGGATGCTCTGCATCGGATGTCTTCAAGATGGAGCCACTCCTCGTTGGATGGATGAAGATAGAAGATGCCACAATCAATGAAGACTTCTGCCCGTCTGGAGGACCTCTTCTGCCCAGTTGGATGAAGACTTCGCCCGGCTTCGTTGAGGACTTAGGCCCGGTTGGGTGAAGACGTCTCAAGCTAGGGTGATCTTCAAAGGGTTAGTGTTAGGTTTTATTAAGGGGGGATTGGGTGGGTTTTAGAGTAGGGTTGGGTGTGTGGGTGGTGGGTTTTAATTTTGGGGGGGTATTGTACTTTTTTTTACAGGTAAAAGAGCTGATTACTTTGGGGCAATGCACCACAAAAAGCCCTTTTAAGGGCTATTTGTAATTTAGTATAGGGTAGGGCTTTTTTTTATTTTGGGGGGCTTTTTTATTTTATTAGGGGGATTAGATTAGGCGTGATTAGTTTAAAAATATTGTAATCTTTTTTTTATTTTCTGTAATTTAGTGGTTTTTTTGTACTTTAGTTAATTTTATTTAATTGTATTTCATTGTAGTTAATTTATTTAATTAATTTAATTATAGTGTAGTGTTAGGTGTAATTGTAACTTAGGTTATGATTTATTTTACAGGTAAATTTGTATTTATTTTAGCTAGGTAGTTATTAAATAGTTAATAACTATTTAATAACTATTCTACCTAGTTAAAATAAATACAAAGTTGCCTGTAAAATAAAAATAAACCCTAAGCTAGCTACAGTGTAATTATTAGTTATATTGTAGCTATCTTAGGGTTTATTTTATAGGTAAGTATTTAGTTTTAAATAGGAATAATTTAGTTAATTGTAGTAATTTTATTTAGATTTATTTAAATAATATTTAAGTTAGGGGGGTGTTAGGGTTAGACTTAGGTTTAGGGGTTAATATGTTTATTATAGTGGCGGCGGTGTAGGGGAGGGGGCAGATTAGGTGTTAATAAATATAATATAGGTGGCGGTGGACTCCGTGAGCGGCGGTTTAGGGGTTAATACATTTATTAGAGCTGTGGCGGGGTCCGGGAGCGGTGGTTTAGGGGTTAAACATTTTATTTAGTTGCGGTGGGATCCTGGAGTGGCGGTTTAGGGGTTAAACATTTTATTTAGTTGCGGCAGGGTCCTGGAGCGGCGGTTTAGGGGTTAAACATTTTATTTAGTTGCAGCGGGGTCCTGGAGAGGCGGTTTAGGGGTTAATACATATAATGTAGGTGGCGGTGGTCTCCGGGAGCGGCGGTTTAGGGGTTAATAACTTTATTAGAGTTGCGGTGGGCTCCGGGAGTGGTGGTTTAGGGGTTAATAACTTTATTTAGGTGCGGCGGGGTCCAGGAGCGGCGGTATAGGGTGTAAAACAGTATAGTATAGTGTGGGTGCTTAGTGACAGGGTACCAAGAAAGCTGCGAATAAGCCGCAGAGCAGCGAGATCGATGACTGTTAGTTAACAACAGTCTGCTGCTCATCGCTCCGTACTTGGTGTGCGGCTTTTTGACAGCTTTCTTGATAATTTTGGAGAACGTATTCAGGTCCGCGGCAGCGATGTTAGGCGAGCGTATTGGTGCCATTGAATGCAAGAAAGTCGACGGCTTGATAACTAGAGGCCATTGTCTTTACAACAAGGATTGGCTTGTAAGACTAGACCTGAAGGATGCATACCTTTCAGTACATATTAATTCAGATTTCAGGAAATACCTAAGATTCCTTTGAAAAGACTCTCTGGCAATTTTCTTGTCTCCCTTTTGGTCTTTCTTCAGCTCTTTGGGCTTTTACAAAGATTTTGAAGCCAGTCACAGCTTGGTTAAGGAAAAGAGGAATTCGTCTGATAATTTATTTAGACGATATTCTTCTTATTCACCAATCTCCCCTTGTTCTGAAGAATCAGTTATCTCTCACTATTTACCTTCTCCAAAATTTAGGTTTCATCATCAATTTAAAAAAATCAGATTTAATTCCTTCCCAGAATTGAGTTTTTCCAGGTTTCAATATAGATACTATCTCATCTACCCTCAGTCTTCCTCAAGAAAAGATCAGGAGAATCAAGAAAAAAATTCTTTACCTTCTCAAGAAAGATTAATTTTCTATCCGACATTTATTATTTTCAGAAAGGTTTTTCCTAGCATCACAAAATCTCTTTATCCAAGGAAGCTATGGAAGAATTAAATTGGGGCCTTTTAAATGTAGAAGCATAGAATGGGAAGGCAATTTGCAGAAGTACCCTGGATTTGATAATAGAGTCAGATGCAAGCAAATCAGGTTGGGGTGCAAAATGTGGTTCCCAAAATTCTAGGAGGGTCTCTTTTGGAGAAACAATGCCATATCAATTGTTTAGAACTTTTAGCAGGAGCTTTTGCAGTTCAAAGTTTTGTGAAGCACAGTTATCCTATAACTACTCTTTTTCGGATGGTCAACACCTCTGCAGTTCAGATGGTCAACATATCAATCGTTTAGGGGGTACTGCTTAAAAAAAAATTTCATTCATGACTGTTTATCTCAGAATATATCTATTCAAACAGAATATATTCCGGGTCTAAACAATCAAAACAATCAAATGGCAGACTGAGGATCCAGATACCTTACAGATTTCAGCGATTGGAGATTGAATTTGTTAATTTTTCAAAGAATTCAATCTCTAAGGGGTCCGTTTTCAATAGACCTATTTGCTTCAAGACTGAATCATCAGATTTGTCCTTACTTCAGTTGGAGACCGGATCCTCAAGCTCTAGCAATATATGCCTTTCTTCAACAGTGCCTGAATTCAGGAGCTTATGCCTTCCCTCCATTTTCAATGATTCTTCGAACTCTTCTTTTTGTCAAATGTCAACAGATATCCCTTCTGATAATAACCCCTTTTTGGCAAACTCAAGTATGGTATCCTCTTCTTCTAGAATTGTCATTCCTTTATCCAATTCTATTACCAAGTCTGTCAGATCTTCTCACAGATCCTTCCGGTCAATTCCATCATCTAGTTCTTCAAGACAAATTACATCTTATTGCCTGGATGGTTTCAGGGGTTCCTGGTCTGGTGAAGGATTATCAGAGGAAGCTAAACTCCTCCTTCAAGACTCTTGGGCCCCTGGAACCAAGACATTTTATTTATCCTCCAGGCTTAAATGGTCTAGCTGCTGTAATACTAGATCCCATTTCAGCACCTTTGAGTGAAGTTATACATTTTTTGTCTTCACTTTTTCAAGCTGGATTGGCTTACAGGTCTATTAATGTTGCTAGATCAGCTATTTCTGCTGGGCATGAATTACTTTACAATGTTCCTATTGGTCAAGATCCTACTATTTGTAGACTTTTGAAATCTAATTATCTAAAACGTCCTCCATCTTCCAAATATTATTTCTTTTGAAATGTAGATTTAGTCATCTCTCTTTTGAATTCTTGGCCTGATAATGAATTTCTTTCTTTTAACAGCTTACTGTTAAATTGACTACTTTATTATGCCTTTTGTCATGTAAACGTGTATCTGATGTTAAAACTATTGACTTTGATTCTAAGTGTTTTTCTCCTCAAGGAGTAATATTTTCTATTTCTAGTAGAGATAAAACTTTATCATCTGCTATTTTTTATCCTTATTTTCCTGAACACCCTAAACTTGATGTGGTTCTTTTTCTCAAAGTATATGAATGCAGAACATTACCCTTTAGATCTTTTTCTCATAATCAACTTCTTATTTCTTATGCTTCTTCTTTTTAAAATCAGATCCAGACTGTTAGTGACATTTTAGATGAGTTTAATTTAGGGTTACACCGATAACAAATTTTTTAAGACCGAGTACAAGTACCAATACCTTTTTTCAAATACTCACCAACCGATACTTTATTTTAATGTCATATGACAGTTTACCAAGCACAATACAGACTAATGATTTAAGATACCTTCTTTATAAATATGAAGAACTGTAACTCAAAACACATTATGAAATAATAAAAGTTTTATTTGCTTGTTGTCACAAAGTTGTAAAAACTGGAAGCAATTCCACAGAACATGTTTATAAATAAAAATATTACAATAGATCGACTTCCGGTAGGCGGAGCAATGGTGAAGGAGCAGATCCACAGAGCTCCGGTATAGCGGCGATCATAAAAGCCATTTTCCCCAGTCAATCCGCTCCCACGTACCACCCTTATACAGCAGCAGACCCATCAATACCTGGGCAACAGTCTGTATTGGCCAGGAGAGTGTGCGGGGTTAAGACATCAAAACCCCAACCTCCAGACACCACAAAGACAAGAGGGCGAAATCTGTGGCATCTTTCCCAGGGAACAGGGTGAGGAATACAGAGACGGACAGTAACCCATAACAAGACAAAATAGCGGAAGCTTTGGAGGAGGGTTAGCTATTTGGGCAGAACGGCAGTGGAACTGTGAGTAGTGAAAGCACACATGACACCAGCTGAGATTTAAAGTGCTTGTGTGTGCACAGTCAGCCTAGACATTGCAGCAACTGTTTGAGACGATAGTATTGTGCTCCACTTTAAAGGAGAAACACTGTGACACATTTAAAGGCAATTATAAGAGATCACCCCCTGGCCTCACCAGATTTACACTCTTAAACAAAAAACAAAAAAACAAATAAAGGGGAAGAGAGGATAAAGAGAGGGGAAAAAAACCCCATCAAAGAATAAAAGAAAAGAGAAAAAGGCCTCATCTCTTCCACACATCCACATTGCACTAAGAGTGAAACAATACGGCCCTCAGGTGGTGAAGGGACGCAACATCTGCCAAAATCCCATATACTTCAAGCACCAGCTTTACCTAACATAATTGACCACAGCATACCTTAACTATAAACTTTTCTAATGAAAGTGGATAAATATTTCCCTAAGCTCTCCTCCCCACCAGCAAACAATATGAGTTCTAAATCTAGGTCTGTTGACAAAAAAACATGCTAACCCTTGGAGATACATGCTGAAATTACTCCTCACAATGAATACCACCACAAACATACAGGGAATCAAAATCAGTTTATGCAGGAACTGAAGTCATTTTTTGGTGCCTAAAATGGAGTCTTTACAGGCAGGGATGGACACTCTGACAAGTGAGGTCCGACAATATTCTTCTCGACTAACCAACACTGAAGGGAGGATTTCGGAGGTGGAGGATAGGCAGACAGAAACAAATCACTTGTTACAACAACTACTCAAAAGCAACAAGCTCCTGCAGGAACAGGTTGATGACCTGGAAGATCAAAGTCGCCATAACAACCTGCATATAGTGGGCGTCCCTGACCCGTAGATGTGGAAAGGGCTCATAGAGTTGGGCCTGAATGTAACCTGGAAAAAAAAAAAAAAAAAGTCCAAACCTAGGCAAGTAATTTTTAAATGCCTCAACTTCCAAGAAAAATTGAGAAATCTTCAAGCCTACAGATCACAAAAAGATGTGGTATATGAGGGCAGCCACCTTCTTCTTTTTCAGGACTTTTCATCAGAGGTCTCGAGACAAAGGAAGGATTTTGCACCAATCTGCTCATGACTCTACAACCAAGGCTGTCAAGCTGCACTATTATATCCTGCCAAGCTGCGTCTTCAAACCACCTCGGGGCCTAAGTACTTTCATACCCCCCAAGCTGTGGAATCTTATCTAACTATGGAAAGGCTCCAAGAAGATTATCAAGTCGTCAACCGCAAATACGCTGGAATTCCACAGCGTAATTGTTGCGAGCTTGATCCGACCTAGTTATCAAAGCCTACAGACCGGCAAAAGTTGAAATCTGTGATGTAACATACGATCCGCCGGTCTCAATCCAACATAGATTGATGCTTACATCATTACAGATGTTCCAAATACACATTCGGCACTATTTGACACTTTTTCAAAGTTATCAAATAGTTAACAGGTACGCTCGCGGCTATTCCGGCCCAGCCTACCTGGTTTTCAATCCGCCACCCTGGAGGCCACGGATGCCATAGGAATCAATGGGAGTCTGAAAGCAGCGAAAGCTTATGTTCGATACTGCCAGATATCCCATTGATTTATATGGTAGAAAACCAGTTACGTTTACACCTAACAACCTAACATAAGCCCCGAGTCTAAACACCCCTAATCTGCCGCTCCGACATCGCCGCCACCTACATAATGTTATTAACCCCTATTCCGCCGTTCCCCAACCCCGCCGCAACCTAAATAAAAGTATTAACCCCTATCCACCGCTCCCGGACCCCGCCGCCACTAAGTAAACGTATTAACCCCTAAACCTCTGGCCTCCCACATCACTTCCACTACTTAAACCTATTAACCCCTAAACCTAACAAACCGCTAACTTTAAATTAAAATTACAACATCCCTATCTTAAAATAAATTTAAACTTAGCTGTAGAATTAAAATAAACCTAACTATTATACTGCAATTGAATTAAACTAGCAATTAAATAAACTAAATTACATATTAAAAAACCTAACCCTACTCAAATTATTTAAATATACTATTAAACCTAATTACAAATGACTAAATTACCAAAAAAAAACAAAAAAAAACGCTAAGTTACAAAAAATAAAAAACACAAAATTATGGGGAAAAAAACCCCAAAAAAAAACCAAAAAAAAAAAACCCCTAGCCTACAATAAACTACCAAAGGGCCTTTTGTGGGGCATTGCCCCAAAGAAATCAGCTCTTTTACCTGTAAAAAAAAAAATACAAACACACCCCAACAGTAAAACCCACCACCCCCACAACCAACCCCCCCAAATAAAAACCCTATCTAAAATAACCTAAGCTCCCCGTTGCCCTGAACAGGGCATTTGTATGGGCATTGCCCTTAAAAGGGCATTTAGCTCTTTTGCTGCCCAGACCCTACTCTAAAAATAAAACCCACCCAAAAAACCCTTAAATAAACCTAACACTAACCCCCGATGATCCACTTACAGTTCTTGAAGTCCCGCTTGAAGGATCCATCCAGCCGGCAAGAAGTCTTCATCCAGGCGGCAAGTAGTCTTCATCCGGGCGGCCTCTTCCATCTTCATCCAGCTGGCTAAGTCTTCATCCAGACTGCATCTTCTATCTTCATCCAAACGGCGCAGAGCGGGTCCATCCTGAAGACATTCGGCGCAGAGCTCCTCTACAATACTGTCGCCGCCGTAAACTGGAACAGAAATATGCTCAGATTTCTGACTTGCATATATAACTCAGAAGCATTTCATAAATACTTAACACAATGCTGGAATGATTTCTACGCTGACAACCAACAGCATCTCAATAACCCCCAACTGTTCTGGGAAACCGCCAAAGCGGTTCTTACAGGGCAAATAATCTCCTACGTTGCCAACCTAAGACATAAAACCCACCAAAAATACATTAACCTCAAAAAAAAACATAGAACAATCCTACAAAACATACTGGAACCTTAACTCTAAAACAGCATAGGAATTGTTTCTTCTAGCCAAAGGGAAAATGGATGCTTTTCTAAAGCAAGGGGCAGCTTCTGCTCTTCTTAAAACAGCGGGCAGATTCCACAGATTTGGAAACAGATCAGGGAGGTTACTAGCCTCATTAGTAAATGAGCGCACCACCAGGAAAGAGGCAACTGCCTTAAAATACAGCAGCAAAATACATAAATCCCCCCAAGACATAGCGCAATGCTTTGCAGATTATTTTAAGCAGCTATACACAAAGCATCCAAAAGCGTCACCTGAAACACTGAATGTCTTCTGGCATTCTATTGAACTACAGGGGAACACCTAGACTCCTTAAATGCACCTATATCCATAGGAGAACTATAATACACTAAATACACTATTAAGTCTTTAGCAATAGGAAAGGCGGCAGGTCCTGATGGACTCCCGACAGAGTTGTATCGAATCTTACAGCCCCAAATAGCCCCTGTTCTGACTAACCTTTATAATGGTCTCCTTCAGGAGGAGAATTCCACCTCCACCACATTCTCCTCAGCGCACATAACCCTAATTCCTAAACCTGGCAGAGACCATCTACTCCTGGAGTCCTACCGTCCTATCTCTCTCCTTAACACAGACTTTAAAATATTCACCAAAATCCTAGCCAACCATTTAAAAATCATTCTACCTACCTTACTACATCCCGATCAAACAGGATTTGTATTCCAACGTACGTCTGTGACAAACCTAAGACGTGTACTGCATGTTATAAATCATTATTGGGAGAGAGATAGGACAGGCTCCAAAGAAGTACCCACAGAAGGGTTTCTCCTATCTCTCAACACGGAAAAGGCTTTTGACCAGGTTGAATGGCTGTATATTTTTGATACGCTCGGCCGATTTAATTTTAAGGGGCCCTTTATTCATGCACTAAGCAAGATTTACGCAACTTCCTTGGCCCGCATAACGGTTAATGGCCTTTTCTCTCCTGATTTTATCCTAGAAAGAGGCACCAGACAGGGATGACCCCTATCACCCTTAATCTTCGACCTGGCACTAGAACTGTTAGCTGTCAAGCTTAGGCAGATTTTCCCGGGAGTGTCAATTAAAGGCAGTGTCCACAAGATTGCACTATATGCGGACGACATGCTCCTATTTGTCAATGACCCCCAGACCCATGTACCTGTGATTCTGGATGCTCTGGACCTGTTTGGTAGATTCTCAGGTTATAAAATAAATAAAAAAAAAATCTGAAATACCATGGCTTCACCAACATTCCCCTAATGTTATATCTTACCCCTTTGTGAAAGTATTCAACTCTCTTTTGTACCTAGGAATTAGCTTACACAAAAACCAGAACAAATTATACAAATTGAACATAACAAAACAATGCAAATCACTACACTCTCAGCTATCCAACTGTAGAAATCTCCCCCTGTCCCTTACAGGCCGCATGAATCTGCTCAAGATGACTTTACTTCCTAAACTTCTCTATCCTTTGCTTATGCTACCGTTGTTAATATCTAGAAAAGATTTGAGAGATCTGGAGAAATCTATTGGGCAATTCCTATGGCAGGGGAAAACCCCCAGAATAGCAGCACGTAAACTTTACCTCTCCTATGCCAACGGAGGTTTGAGCCTACCAAACATTAAACTCTATAATTGGGCTGCCTTGCTAAGACTGGTAACGGACTGGCAACTTAATTCAGCACACTTCTATGACTCGCCCTTAGAAAAAGCTGTGGTCTCACCCTATTTACTGTCTTATTTGCCTTATTGTCCTAATAATGAATTGCCCCCACGGGTTAAAAACAACATTTTATATCGTGACCCACTCAAGGTCTAGACCCCCTGTTGCACACCGTCAGGTCATTCCAAGAACTGAAAGATAAGTATAATATCCCCAATAATCATTTCTATGCATATTTACAGCTTCACCATTATATCAGATAAATAGAAAAAAACTGCCTAAACTTCTGGAACAATGCCCCATTTACCATATCACGCATGGCCTTTGGCCTGGGTCATTTATTTCATGTAATTGGCAAGTGTCCATGAGTTAGTGATGTATGGGATATACAATCCTACCAGGAGGGGCAAGGTTTCCAAAACCTCAAAATGCCTATAAATACACCCCTCACTACACCCACAATTCAGTTTTTACAAACTTTGCCTCCCTATGGAGGTGGTGAAGTAAGTTTGTGCTTGATTTTGTTCTGTGATATGCGCTTCTCAGCATTTTGAAGCCTGATTCCTCTCAGAGTACAGTGTTTGTCAGAGGGATGTGAAGGGAGTATCACCTGTTGATTCTATGTTTTTTTTCACGGGAAATCTTTTTCATAGGTTCTCTGTTATCGTTCATAGAGATTCAGATTCATTTCAGATCGATAATATGCTCTCATATTCCATTACCTCTACTGATACTGTTTCAGTACTGGTTTGGCTATCTGCTATATGTGGAAGGGTGTCTTTCGGTAAGTATGTTTTCATTTCTTAAGACACTCTCAGCTATGGTTTGGCACTTTATGTATTAATATAAAGTTTTAAATATATGTATTGTACTTATATTTGCCATGAGTCAGGTTTATGTATATTTCCTTTTGCAGACTATCAGTTTCAAAATGGGAAAATATTTAGGAAGTTATTTTTTCTTACCTGGGGTATAGTCTTTTTATTCAAAATTGACTGCTTTTTCATCTAAACAAGAAACTTCTCAGGTACCTGTCCAGGTATCCTTAGGCAGAGTCGGTAGATGCGTTAGCAGTTCCTTGATTTTATGTTGTGGTCGTTCAATTCAAGGTTTATTTTGTTTTTATATTTTGTTTATTGTTTTCTTTACTGTTTATTAATGTTTAAAATTGAGAACCCTTACAGGTAACTCACAATGATTTAATTCTCCTTAGAGTATTCTCCACATGGTCCCTTTGTAATATGTTTACTCTATACCGACAAAAGATTGTATTTAAGGTATCAAGACCATTTTTTTATTATGCTCAATTGTAAATGACAATCTTAACCTGAATGTTATTGTCTTACTGTGATGCCTATAATGGAATTTGTTGTTTTCTCAATAAAAAAAAAGAATAAAAAAATAAAATAAAAATATTACAATAAAATATATTAATAACTACAATAAATAACAAATGTAAACAACCAACCAAAAGTGAAATACAGTAAAAAATATAACAGTGCACTGTTTAATCATGGGGAACAACACTATGGGCTAGATTACATTGACTGGTAAGCTTTACCAATACTCTCATAACATTTCCAACTCCATTAGTCTATGGAGTTGGAAATGTGAACAGAGTATTGGTAAAGTTTACCTATCAAATATAATCTAAATTTAGTCCTATAATTGTAGGATGAGTGTTCATAGGAATTAACTAAATTTTTCTTATGACCACTCTTCCTGCAATTATATACGCTACAGTATGTTGTAACATAATTGTGCAAGATGAGAACTAGCAGTATAACAGGCAATCTAGTAAAAAGTTACTGCAAAGTTCTTTTTAAGGAATAGAAGCATCTCTGCATGTTCAACTATAAATCTGTTTCTGATATCTTAAAGGGCGTTTTACGCTAAGCAGAACAGTCTTTCACTTTCCACACTATTGCATGAGGCAGAAAGATATTTTTGGGCCATTTTAGCCAGAGCTGGAAATCTCAGCTTATTAACTGCCCAGTACTTCAGGGGTTTGTCTGAACAAGGTACAGTGATCTCTCCTACAATAATTTAAATAACAGCAGGGAGGGATGCAGCAGTTCCTCTGACATCATCGTCGCACGTCTCCTCCTTTCTGATGCTGGATCTGGAGCTGTGGCGCGAATCCTGCGCCTATGTAGGTCTCTCTTTTTCCAACTACCTCTGCCCAAGTATAGGTGTTACTTAGTGTGCTCCTGGGTGTTATTGTTACTGTATGCTGGCTTGATATCTGTTGCTGAACTCTGCTTGTCTGACCACTCTGCCTGTTAACCCCTAAACTGCTATATTGAAATACTGTTGCTGAACTTTGCTTGTCTGACCACTTTGCATGTTAACCCTTAAACTGCTGGATTGATATACTGTTGCTGAACTCTGCTTGTCTGACCACTCTGCCTGTTAACCCCAAATCTGCTGGATTGATATACCGTTGCTGAACCCTGCTTGTCTGACCATTCTATTGGTTTTCCCCTGAACTGCTATACTTCCGGATTTCCATCCTATTGCTGCTAAAGACTGCCCTGCCTACTGTGGGTACTGCATACCTCATTTTACAAACTGGGATATTTCTTATCAGTCCACTTGACGCCGGGATAAAAAGACTACTGGCCAAGTGGCCAAGTTTGGTTTGATAGAGAAATATCCCACGAGCATTACATTATACTTGGGCCATGGACCCAAATGAGGTAGCAAGAGCAGCCTATCTTCAGGGACAGATGCTGGGAACCCATGCCACTCAATTACAGAATGTGGATTCCAAACTAGAAGCTATATCCGCTATGCTCTCCTCGCTGGTTGTAGAAAAGAACGCTTCTCCTGTAGTTACACAGCCGCTCCCTGCTGCTAGTGCTGCACTTTCTTCACCTGCTCCTGGAAGTATACCCCGGATACCATTGCCTGACAAGTATGATGTACTACCAACTGTAGGGCTTTTCTCAACCAGTGCAGACTGCACTTTTGTAATGATCCTCACACCTTCCAGTCTCATCAGTCAAAGGTCACGTTTATCATTTCTTTATTGACTAGCCTCGGTCTCTCCCCTTTTGGAACAGAGTGCTCAACTCCTGAACGATGCTGATGCCTTCATTTCTGCATTATCCTCTGTGTTTGGGACTCCTGGCCGTGCTTCTGCAGAAGAGTACTCTCTATTGGATCTCCGCCAGAGTAATAGAACTGTGGCACAATACGCCATTGAGTTTCGCACCTTGGCACTTGAGACCACTTGGGACAGCAGTGCTCTCAAGGCGGCCTTTAGGAGAGGCTTGCATGAGCGCATCAAGGATGAGCTAACTTATTGTGACATACCTTCTTCCCTGGATGAATTCATAACACTTTGTATTAGTCTAGATTCATGCTACCCAGGAGAGATAAGCTGAGAGAGACAGAACTTGCAGAATCCTTCCCTCTCATCCTCCTACCCGTCCGGTCTCTAGACTATCCTCTACCCCTTCTACACTTCCAGTGACCTCTGTAGAGGAACCCATGGATCTCTCCTCCCTCAAGCCCACAGAATCTGAAAGGCATAGAAAAAGGAGATTGAGACTGTGTTTTTACTGTGGTTCTAACTCACACCAACTAAAGAACTGTGAAATTCTGCCGGGAAGAGCCAATGCTTAGAGGATAAAACTGGGGTACCTCTAAGCGTGGTCTCTACTAAATCCTCTCACTCCTCTCAGATCCTGGTACCTGTTACCCTTACCTTCCTTCAGAATTCTGTCTATGCTCAAGCCTTCATTGATTCAGGGGCAGCTGGAAATTTTCTGGATCACAGTTTTATGATTCAGGCAGGGTTGCCTCTTCTACAGAAAAGACATTGTCTCAAAATAACTACTCTGGATGGCACTCCCCTTGGTTCAGGGTTAATCCATTTCGAATCAGCACCCCTAACCCTGACTGTGGGAGTCCTTCATTCCAAACAGTTGCAGTTTGATATCATTCCCCAGCACAGCCTTGCTCTTCCTTGGCTTTGTATACACAATCCACAGTTTGACTTGGCTGCGGGACAGTTGGCATCCTGGAGTACCTCCTGTTTCCACTCCTGCCTTGCTAAGGTTACTTCTCTGCTCCGCATCCCCATAGCTAGTCTACAGACCCCTTCAAGCCTTCCCTCAGTAGATGTGGATATCACAGATGTGTTTGTAAAGAAAGCAGCTGATGTGCTGCCACCTTACCGTCCTTACGACTGCAAAATTGACCTCTTTCCCGGAGCCCCACTTCCTAAAGGGAGGACTTTTTCACTCTCCGAAGCTGAAACCAAGTCCATGGAGGAGTATATTCAAGAGAACCTAGCTAAAGGTTTTATTCACCCTTCCTCCTCTCCTGCCGGGGCTGGTTAGTTTTTCGTCAGTAAGGAGGATGGTGGGCTCAGACCCTGTATTGACTACAGGGCCTTAAACAACATCACTATCAAGAATTGCTATCCCATTCCTTTGATCACACTTTATGATTCACTTCAGAATGCTCACTACTTCACCAAGCTGGACCTACGTGGAGTTTACAATCTGATTCGTATATTCCCATGGCATGAATGGAAGACCGCTTTTAACACAAGATCAGGGCATTACGAATACCTCGTAATGCCCTTTGGGTGTGTAATGCCCCTGCCGTCTTCCAGGCATTTTTCAATGATGTCTTCCGTGACCTCCTCAATCGCACTGTCATTGTCTACCTGGATGATATCCTTATTTTCTCTTCCACCCTGGAGGAGCATCATGAACACATGACATGACAGGTACTTCTACATCTTAGAGACAATTCTCTGGTAGCCAAACTGGAAAAATGTGAGTTTGATCAAGTTCAGATCCAGTTCCTTGGCTATGTCATCTCAAAGGAGGGTTTTGCCATGGATCCTTCTAAGCTCACCGCAGTTCTGGAAAGGCCTGAACCCACTTTATTAAAGGAACTACAGAGATTCTTGGGGTTCTTTTCCCAAATAGTCGCTCCACTCACTGAGTTGACAAAACTGAACAAAGACTGTAAAAATTGGCCTCTTGAAGCCATAAATGCAGTCTGGACACACATTACAATGGACTTCATTGTGGACCTCCCTCCTTCTGACCATCATACGGTTATCTGGGTTGTGGTGGATCAATTTTCCAGACTGGCTCATTTTGTACCCTTAAGAAACTGCCATCTGCCCAAGAATTATCGTCCTTTTTTATGTTACATGTGGTACGACTGCATGGCATTCCCGTGAATGTTGTTTCTCACAGAGGTTCACAATTCAACTCTACTTTTTGGAAAGCCTTTTGCAAGTTGATTGGAACCATTATTTCCTTATCTTCTGGCTACCATCCTCAGACCAATAGGCTGACTGAGAGAGTGAACCTATTTCAGAACTTTTGTTAATTCTCTCCATACCAACTGGTCTGAATTGTTACCCCTAGCTGAGCTGGCAAAGAACACTCATTGGCACTCTTCTCTACGATGTTCTCCATTTCAAGCCGCAGCAGGTTACCAACCTTGTGTCTTTCCTCTTTCTGCTCACTCCACAGGGGTTCCTGCTGCAGACCGACACATTACTAACCTCACTACTCATTGGTATCATATTCGCTCTCAGTTATGTTCAGCTGTCTCCAGATACAAGAGGTTTGCTGATCATCATAGAGCTTCTGTTCATCCCTTTTCGGTAGGTGAATGTGTCTGGGTCTCTACTCGACATATTCGTTTACATCAACCCAGTCAAAAATTAGGGCCTAGGTTTATTGGCCCTTACAAAGTCCTTAAAAGACTGTCTCCTGTTGCCTACAAAGTGGCCTTGCCCAGAACCCTGCACATAAATTCAGTCTTCCACATCTCTCTACTCAATCCCTACATCAAGAACAGATATACTCAGCTCCGACCTCCTCCTCTCCTGATACACGGTGACCCTGAGTATGAGATTGCTAAGATCCTGGACTCCAGATACAGGCACAGGCAACTTCAGTACCTCGTGCATTGGAAAGGTTACTCTGTAGCAGATCGTTCTTGGGTTCCTGTCTGTGATGTGCATGCTCCATCTTTGGTCTCCAGGTTTTATGCTGCTCACCCTTCGAAGCCGGCTCTGGTTCCCGGAGGGAACCCTTGAGGGGGGGGGGGGCTATGTCACGCCGCTCGCTGCATCCCTCTGGCTGTTGCCAGGGATGCTCTGGCCATTGCCAGGGATGCGGCGGTTCCTCTGATCATGCGACAATGACGTCATCGTCACACGTCTCCTCATTTCTGATGCTGGATCTGCAAGCTGTGGCGCGAATCCTGCGCCTCTGTAAGTCTCTCTTTTTCCAACTACCTCTGCCCAAGTATAGGTGTTACTTAGTGTGCTCCTGGGTGTTATTGTTACTGTATGCTGGATTGATATCTGTTGCTGAACTCTGCTTGTCTGACCACTCTGCCTGTTAACTCCTAAACTGCTGGATTGAAATACTGTTGCTGAACATTGCCTGTTAACCCTTAAACTGCTGAATTGATATACTGTTGCTGAACTCTGCTTGTCTGACCACTCTGCCTGCTTAACCCCTAAACTGCTGGATTGATATACTGTTGCTGAACTCTGCTTGTCTGACCACTCTGCATGTTAACCCCAAATCCTGCTTGTCTGACCATTCTATTTGTTTTCCTCTGAACTGCTATACTGCCGGATTTCCTTCCTATTGCCGCTATGGACTGCCCTGCCTACTTTGAGTACTGCTTACCTCATTTTATAAACTTTATCTGCTCTGGGATATTTCCTATAACTTCACTTGATGCCGGGATAAGAAGACTACTGGCCAAGTTTGGTTTGATAGAGAAATATCCCACGAGCATTACACAGATAGAGCATGCAATTTTAAGCAACTTTCTAATTTACTCCTATTATAAATTTGTCTTCGTTATCTTTGCATCTTTATTTGAAAAGCAGCAATGTAAGCTTAAGAGCCGGCCCATTTTTGGTTGAGAACCTGGGTTGCACTTGCTTATTGGTGGCTAAATGTAGCCACCAATCACAAGTGCTAGCCAGGGTGCTGGCTATTCCTACTTTTTAAAATAAAGATACCAAGAGAACAAAGAAAAATTGGAGTAAATTAGAAAGTTGCTTAAAATTGCATGCTCTGAATCATGAAAGGAAAAGAAAAATGGGTTTACTATCCCTTTAAGTCTCCACTCCATCTTAAAATGAAATGGAACATGCAGTTTGAAAAAAATCGCCACACGATGGCTTATGGGTAGGAAGTGGAGGTATCGGTTTAATTATCGGAGCATTTGCACGAGTACAAGTACTCATGCAAATACTCAGTATCGGCACCAATACTAGTATCGATATCGGTGCAATCCTAGTCTAATTCATCAGTTATAATGAAGCAGGGCCGGCCCTAGCTATTGTGGGGCTCAAGGCAGTATGACAAAATGGGGCCCCCTTTTTTCCCCACCTCCAACCCTGCCCCATCTCCACCCCCAACTCCGCCCAATCTCTGCCTCCAACCCGCCAAATCTCCGCCTCCAACCCCGTCCAATCTCTGCCTCCAATCAGCCCAATCTCTGCCTCCTATCCCGCTCAATCTCCGCCTCCAACCCTGCCCCCACAATTTTTTAAATTAAACAAAAATGGGAGAAAAATCATTTAAGGTAATGCACAAAAAAACAACATATAAATCCACTAATGTTGAGCACTATAACATTGTATATATTGCAATATACCATTTGTACTATTGGAACAACTGTTTATGTATACATACACAGGTACACAGATATATACATACACAGGTAAACACACACACACAGACAGACACACACAGACAGCCCACAGACACACTACAGACAGCCCCTCACACACACAACATACAGCCCCTCCCCCACACACACACAACAGACAGCCCCCCCCCCCCAGACACACAGCAAATACACACAGACAGCCCACATCACAGGCAGCCTACACACACACACAGTGACAGCCCACACCCCACACACAGACAGCCCACACACCAGACAGCCCCCACAAAAACACAAAAGACAGCTCCCCACACACACAACAGACAGCCCCCCCACACACACACATACAGCCCACACACACATAGCCCCCCCACACACACAGTGACAGCCCACACAGACAGCACACACACCAGACAGCCCCCACACACACACAACAGACAGCCCCCCCACACACACACACATACAGCCCACACAAACATAGCCCCCCCCACACACAGTGACAGCCCACACAGACAGCACACACAGACAGCACACACACCAGACAGCCCCCACACACACACAACAGACAGCCCACACACACACACAACAGACAGCCCCCCCCCACACACACACAAAGACAGCCCCCCCCACACACACAGTGACAGCCCACACAGACAGCACACACACACACACACACACACAGACAGACAGCACAAAAATGTGGAGGGAAATCACACACTGGCTCCAATGCTGCATGTCCACACCGTACTTCTCAGCCTGAGTCTCCGCCCTTCACCACCACCTTTTATGCAAGGAGCTGATTGATTGGAGAATTATAGTATAATCCTCCAATCAATCAGATCTTTGCATCTTGCAGCCAGGGCCGGTGCTAGGCTTTATATCTATAATAGAAAAGGTTTTGGAAAACAGCACACTGTTAATTAGGCTTGTGGGGCATGGAATGTAGGACCTGCCAAGTCCCAGGATACAGTCCAAACAACAAAAGGTATTCCAGCCTCCAGAAAATTTAAAAAGAACCTTTATTTTTCTTACATGGGGTCCTCAGAAGAAAAAGGGGAAAAAAAAGTATGTTTTTCTTCTGAGGACCCCATGTAAGAAAAATAAAGGTTCTTTTTAAATTTTCTGGAAGCTGGAATACCTTTTGTTGTTTAGGCTTTATATCTACACAGGCAAAGATTCATTTTGTTGCCCCCCCCCCTAAAAAATTATATACCCTGTCAGTAAAAGTGTTGGATCATAAAGGTAGTGTTGTATAGCATATCAAATAGTGGTAGCTCTGCAAGCAAATTATATATATAATTACACCTATATTAAATAAATATATATATATGATACCAGAAAGAGCTGGATTGCAGCCATCACCATTAAAAATGTTAAAACTTAAAACTAATCTATTGTTTGTACCTTTCATGTTAGGCTAATATAACCCTCATCTTGCAAAAGGACAGCAATACATTGATAGGGAATAGTGATGTCGCAAATAGTTTGCCGGCGAATAGTTCCCGGCGAACATAGCTTGTTCGTGTTCGCCGCCGTGGCGAACATATGCGATGTTCGATCCGCCCCTATTCGTCATCATTGAGTAAACTTTGACCCTGTATCTCACAGTCTGCAGACGCATTCCAGCCAATCAGCAGCAGACCCTCCCTCCCAGACCCTCCCAGCTCCTGGACAGCAGCCATTTTAGATTCATTCAGAAGCTGCATTCTTAGAGAGAGGAGGGACAGTGTAGCTGCTGCTGATTTAATAGGGAAATTGATAGCTAGGCTAGTGTATTCAGTGTCCACTACAGTCCTGAAGGACTCATCTGATCTCTGCTGTAAGGACAGCACCCCAAAAAGCCCTTTTTAGGGCTAGAACATCAGTCTGTTTTTTTTTTTTTTCCTGTGTAATCTAATTGCAGTTGCCTGCCTGCCAAGCCACTTGCCCAGTGCCACCACTCATATCTGGTGTAACAGTAGTGTAAATTTAAAAAAAAAAAACTTTTTTGACTGTGAAACATCAGTCTGCTAGTGTAATCTAATTGCAGTTGCCTGCCTGCCAGCGTGTGTGCCAGGCCCACTTGTCCAGTGCCACCACTCATATCTGGTGTAACAGTAGTGTAAATTTAAAAAAAAAAAACTTTTTTGACTATGAAACATCAGTCTGCTAGTTTAATCTAATTGCAGTTGCCTGCCTGCCAGCGTGTGTGCCAGGCCCACTTGCCCAGTGCCACCACTCATATCTGGTGTAACAGTAGTGTAAATTAAAAAAAACAAAACCTTTTTTGACTGTGAAACATCAGTCTGCTTGTGTAATCTAATTGCAGTTGCCTGCCAGCGTGTGTGCCAGGCCCACTTGCCCAGTGCCACCACTCATATCTGTTGTAACAGTAGTGTAAATTTAAAAAAAAAAAACTTTTTTGACTGTGAAACATTAGTCTGCTAGTGTAATCTAATTGCAGTTGCCTGCCTGCCAGCGTGTGTGCCAGGCTCACACCGTATACTGTGCCCACTTGCCCAGTGCCACCACTCATATCTTGTTTAATAGTAGTGTAAGTGTACATTTTAAAAAAAAAAAACTTTTTGGACTGTGAAACATCAGTCTGCTTTTTTATGTCAGGCTCACAGCGTATACTGTGCCCACTTGCCCAGTGCCACCACTCATATCTTGTTTAATAGTAGTGTAAGTGTACATTTAAAAAAAAAAAAACTTTTTGGACTGTGAAACATCAGTCTGCTTTTTTGTGTCAGGCTCACAGCGTATACTGTGCCCACTTGCCCAGTGCCACCACTTATATCTTGTTTAATAGTAGTGTAAGTGTACATTTAAAAAAAAAAAAAACTTTTTGGACTGTGAAACATCAGTCTGCTTTTTTGTGTCAGGCTCACAGGGTATACTGTGCCCACTTGCCCAGTGCCACCACTCATATCTTGTTTAATAGTAGTGTAAGTGTACATTTAAAAAAAAATGACAGGCAGAGGCAGGCCACCCCGCAGGTGCCGTCGTGGTCGTGGTGCTGTGATTCCCTTTGGCCCTAGAATAATGCCCAGTGTTCAGAGGCCACGTACCATGAACTCGAAAAGTTCTGAGGACATAGTTGACTTTTTAACACAGGACACCCTATCTTCTATAGCTTCCGCTCCGAACCTTGACGCACCATCCTCCTCCAGCTTATCTTCGGGCACCTCTCAAGTTACCACTTGCCCGCCTGCCGCCACCACCAACACTAGCACCACAGCCGCTTCACTTGATCTGTCAGAGGAGTTATTTACACATCAGTTGGAAGAAATGAGTGATGCGCAACCATCATTGACAGAGGATGTAGATAACAGTGATATGTCTCAGTCAGGCAGCATTACAGACATGGACATACGGTGTGATGATGATGATGTTGTACCTGCTGCTGCTTCCTTTTTTGATTTGTCAGATACAAGTGAAGTGGTTGATGATGACGATGCGTCCGTGGATGTCACGTGGGTGCCCGCTAGAAGAGAAGAAGAACAAGGGGAAAGTTCAGATGGGGAGACAGAGAGGAGGAGGAGGAGACGAGTTAGAAGCAGGGGGAGGTCGTCGCAAGGAGCTAGTGGCTCAGACAGCATGCATCGGCACCGGGGGTCAGCCAGACAGCACGCCAATCAACGCATGCTGTTGCCACCACCAGAATGCCGTCATCGCAGAGCTCAGCTGTGTGGCATTTTTTTTGTGTGTCTGCCTCTGACAACAGCGATGCCATTTGCAACCTGTGCCAAAAGAAACTGAGTCATGGGAAGTCCAACACCCACCTAGGTACAACTGCTTTGCGAAGGCACATGATCGCACATCACAAACGCCTATGGGATCAACACATGAGTACAAGCAGCACACAAACTCAAAGCCGCCATCCTCCTCCTGGTCCAGCATCTTCAGCCACGTCAACCACTGCTGTCCTCCTTGCCCCCTCTCAACCATCCGCCACTCCGTCTCTCTTCCGGAGCAGTTCCTGCTCATCTGCCCACAGTCAGGTGTCTGTCAAGGACATGTTTGAGCGTAAGAAGCCAATGTCACAAAGTCACCCCCTTGCCCGGCATCTGACAGCTGGCTTGTCTGAACTCTTAGCCCGCCAGCTTTTACCATACAAGCTGGTGGAGTCTGAGGCGTTCAAAAAATTTGTAGCTATTGGGACACCGCAGTGGAAGGTACCCGGCCGAAATTTCTTTGCACAAAAGGCAATCCCCAACCTGTACTCGATTGTGCGAAAGGAAGTAATGGCATGTCTGGCACACAGTGTTGGGGCAAGGGTCCATATGACCACTGATAGCTGGTCTGCAAAGCATGGTCAGGGCAGGTATATCACCTACACTGCGCATTGGGTAAACCTGGTGACGGCTGCCAAGCATGGAATGCGTGGCTCTGCAGAGGAGTTGGTGACACCGCCACGACTTGCAGGCAGGCCTGCTGCCACCTCCTCTACTCCTCCTACTCCATCCTCTTCCATAACCTCCTCGACTGAGTCCTCTTCTGCTGCTGCGTCTTTCTCCACATCAACGGCACCCCCCCAGCTCCCCAGGTACTATTCCACATCCCGGATACGGCAGTGTCACGCCGTCTTGGGGTTGACTTGCCTGAAAGCAGAGAGTCACACCGGACCAGCACTCCTGTCCGCCCTGAACGCACAGGTGGATCAGTGGCTGACTCCGCACCAACTGGAGATCGGCAAAGTGGTTTCTGACAACGGAAGTAATTTGGTGGCGGCATTGAAATTGGGCAAGTTGACACATGTGCCGTGCATGGCACATGTGTGTAATCTGATCGTACAACGCTTTGTGCATAAGTACCCAGGCTTATAGGACGTCCTGAAGCAGGCCAGGAAGGTGTGTGGCCATTTGAGGCGTTCCTACACGGCCATGGCGCACTTTTCAGATATCCATCAGCGAAACAACATGCCAGTGAGGCACTTGATTTGCAACAGCCCGACACGTTGGAATTCAACACTCCTAATGTTTGACCGCCTGCTCCAACAAGAAAAAGCCCTTAACGAGTATTTGTATGACCGGGGTGCTAGGACAGCCTCTGCGGAGCTAGGAATTTTTTTACTGGACGCTCATGCGCAATGCCTGTAGGCTCATGCGTCCTTTTGAGGAGGTGACAAACCTAGTCAGTCGCACCGAAGGCACCATCAGCAGCATCATACCATTTGTTTTCTTCCTGGAGCGTGCCCTGCGAAGAGTGCTGGATCAGGCCGTAGATGAGCGTGAAGAGGAAGAGTTGTGGTCACCATCACCACCAGAAACAGCCTTATCAGCATCGCTTGCTGGACCAGTGGCAACGCTGGAAGAGGATTGTGAGGAAGAGGAGTCAGAGGAGGAATGTGGCTTTGAGGAGGAGGAAGACCAACCACAACAAGCATCACAGGGTGCTCGTTGTCACCTATCTGGTACCCGTGGTGTTGTACGTGGCTGGGGGGATGTTATGTTCTGGAGAATATGATATAAGGGAGGATCTTAGATGCTGAGTTATCACAATGTGTGTTACCACTATAAAATAGTAGTTTGTATCACTGCAAACTGTATTACCAGTATGGTGGTTGAAAGGTAACTTTGTATTGCGGTGATTTAATAAGTTGAAAACTTGGGATACAAATTATCAAACAGTGCTGCTATATGCAAAACTGTAGTAAACCATATGAGAGCCAAAATTGATAAAGGAGTCTTTTAACTTATAAAGTGAGGTAAATATCTTGATAGAAACTTTCTCTTGAGCACATGCAGTATAGTAGGTCAGAGTGTATTAACAACGTGTATCAGTAAGATCTTATGCCCCAACAACAAGGTTTGTAGTAACTTACTGTGGAGATGTACAGGTATAAGCAGCTTGGAATGAGGTACTCTTTAAGGTTTGTCACTGAGAATCAAGACGCTACCTCTGCTTACGGCTTTCCGATCTGAAACACAGGTCCGTTACGTCACTGAAGTGGGAGTGGTTTCGCTCTGGTGTTTGTGAGCGGGGAAAGCTTCGATACGGCTCGATATTGTTGTTAAGCTTGCAACCCGATGACTCTGGTGTTTTCCAGCAAAATCAGCAGCAGGTAATATTCCGCTCTTAGATTTAGAAATGGCGGTAGTGACCGCAAGTTGAATCCTGTTTGCTCCGGCTGAAGATTCTCTTTGAATACAGGTTGTGTGAAACAGATTGATATGTTTCTAGGTCTCTCTTTTGGATAACTAGTAAATCTTGAAACTTGAGAAATTTGTAAAGGTAGGAATAATCCTCAAGGAAGATTGGAGCTCAGCTATATTTCTACAAGTCACTCTGTAGCAAACAAAATACTAAGCACTTGCTTGCAGGTGTGCAGCGCTTATAAAGACTATATAGGAGGAGTAATCTTAAAGGGGAATCCCTGACAGGGGAAGAAGATACCTTCAGTGAGATCACTGAGGACGAGGAACGGGACATGAGTAGCTCGGCATCCAACCTTGTGCAAATGGGGTCTTTCATGCTGTCGTGCCTGTTGAGGGACCCTCGTATAAAAAAGCTGAAGGAGAACGACCTGTACTGGGTGTCCACGCTACTAGACCCCCGGTATAAGCATAAAGTGCCTGAAATGTTACCGAATTACCGCAAGTCGGAAAGGATGCAGCAGTTCCAAAATAAATAAAAAAGTATGCTTTACACAGCGTATAAGGGTGATGTCACAGCACAACGGGAATCTAACAGGGGAAGAGGTGAAAGTAATCCTCCGACTCCCACGACCACGCCGGCAAGGACAGGACGCTTTACAGACGTGTTGTTGATGGAGGACATGCGGAGCTTTTTAAGTCCTATGCATTGCCACAGCCCTTCGGGGTCCACCCTCAGAGAACGACTCGACCGACAGGTAGCAGACTACCTCGCCTTAACTGCAGATCTCGACACTCTGAGGAGCGATGAACCCCTTGACTACTGGGTGTGCAGGCTTGACCTGTGGCCTGAGCTATCCCAATTTGCGATAGAACTTCTGGCCTGCCCCGCTTCAAGTGTCCTGTCAGAAAGGACCTTCAGTGCAGCAGGAGGTATTGTCACTGAGAAGAGAAGTCGCCTAGGTCAAAAAAGTCTAGATTACCTCACCTTTATTAAGATGAATGAGGGATGGATCCCGAAGGGACTGACATTGGGCAATACATTTGAGTAAAAAAGACCTGATGAGATGAGCTGCCTTGGGCTAAAAATGGTCCACACGCTGCTGTATTTTATCTTCGAATGCCGGATGACTTACGTGACTTATCCGCCACCAACTAGGGTTCAAGCCGCAATGTTTTAGGGCACTTTCTGCCTGGGAAACAAACATGATTTTTTCTGGCCGTTGCTAAAGCAGCGGCTGCAACAATACCTAATTTTTCTGGCATGTGTACATGCCAAATTTTTCTGGCCTCTGGTGCTGCACTGTGGCTTCAAAAACCAAACCAAAAAAAAGGCACGTAACACGGATTAAACTGATAGGAATAGTACTACTTAACACACCACTCCTATCTGGTGGCACATTAGATTGCACGCGCAGTGCCCCAAATTTGAAGTAGGAGGACCGACCAAGCATCTTTTTCCATCTTCCGGTTCCTAAAATCCATGCCATATACACGTCCCCTGGCGCCGCAACTGCCTCTGGGAACCTTACCATGGGTCCCAGACCGCACGTCTTGTAATTCTCTGTCTGGGAAATTATCAAATCTATCTATTTATCTATCAAATCTATCTATCGTATCTATCAAATGTATCTATTGCATCTATTGATCTATCTATCTAATCTATGTATCTATCTATCTATCAAATCTATCTATCTCGTGGCCGGACTGTTATCTGACAGCCACTTGTGTTTCGGCCATGCCATATACATATCCATGCCATATACACGTCCCCTGATAGGGGACGTAACAGGGATTAAACTGATCAGAATAGTACTACTTAACACACCACTCATATCTGGTGGCACAGTAGATTGCACACGCAGTGCCCCAAATTTGAAGTAGGAGGACCGACCAAGCATCTTTTTCCATCTCCCGGTTCCTAAAATCCATGCCATATACACGTCCCCTGATAGGGGACGTAACAGGGATTAAACTGATCAGAATAGTACTACTTAACACACCACTCATATATGGTGGCACAGTAGATTGCACGCGCAGTGCCCCAAATTTGAAGTAGGAGGACCGACCAAGCATCTTTTTCCATCTCCAGGTTCCTAAAATCCATGCCATATACACGTCCACTGGCGCCGCAACTGCCTCTGGGAACCTTACCATGGGTCCCAGACCGCACGTCTTGTAATTCTCTGTCTGGGAAATTATCTATCTATCAAATCTATCTATTTATCTATCAAATCTATCTATCTATTGTATCTATCAAATGTATCTATCGTATCTATCAAATGTATCTATTGCATCTATTGATCTATCTATCTAATCTATGTATCTATCTATCTATCAAATCTATCTATCTTGTGGCCGGACTGTTATCTGACAGCCACTTGTGTTTCGGCCATGCCATATACATATCCATACCATATACACGTCCCCTGATAGGGGACGTAACTGGGATTAAACTGATCAGAATAGTACTACTTAACACACCACACATATCTGGTGGCACAGTAGATTGCACGCGCAGTGCCCCAAATTTGAAGTAGGAGGACCGACCAAGCATCTTTTTCCATCTCCCGGTTCCTAAAATCCATGCCATATACACGTCCCCTGGCGCCGCAACTGCCTCTGGGAACCTTACCATGGGTCTCAGACCGCACGTCTTGTAATTCTCTGTCTGGGAAATTATCTATCAAATCTATCTATTTATCTATCAAATCTATCTATCTTTCTATCGTATCTATCAAATGTATCTATTGCATCTATTGATCTATCTATCTAATCTATGTATCTATCTATCTATCTATCTATCTATCTATCTATCTATCTATCAAATCTATCTATCTCGTGGCCGGACTGTTATCTGACAGCCACTTGTGTTTCGGCCATGCCAAATACATATCCATGCCTTATACACGTCCCCTGATAGGGGACGTAACAGGGATTAAACTGATCAGAATAGTACTACTTAACACACCACTCATATCTGGTGGCACAGTAGATTGCACGCGCAGTGCCCCAAATTTGAAGTAGGAGGACCGACCAGGCATCTTTTTCCATCTCCCGGTTCCTAAAATCCATGCCATATACACGTCCCCTGGCGCCACAACTGCCTCTGGGAACCTTACCATGGGTCCCAGACCGCACGTCTTGTAATTCTCTGTCTGGGAAATTATCTATCTATAAAATCTATCTATTTATCTATCAAATCTATCTATCTATTGTATCTATCAAATGTATCTATTGCATCTATTGATCTATCTATCTAATCTATGTATCTATCTATCTATCTATCAAATCTATCTATCTCGTGGCCGGACTGTTATCTGACAGCCACTTGTGTTTCGGCCATGCCATATACATATCCATACCATATACACGTCCCCTGATAGGGGACGTAACTGGGATTAAACTGATAAGAATAGTACTACTTAACACACCACACATATCTGGTGGCACAGTAGATTGCACGCGCAGTGCCCCAAATTTGAAGTAGGAGGACCGACCAAGCATCTTTTTCCATCTCCCGGTTCCTAAAATCCATGCCATATACACGTCCCCTGGTGCCGCAACTGCCTCTGGGAACATTACCATGGGTCCCAGACCGCACGTCTTGTAATTCTCTGTCTGGGAAATTATCTATCTATCAAATCTATCTATTTATCTATCAAATCTATCTATCGTATCTATCAAATGTATCTATTGCATCTATTGATCTATCTATCTAATCTATGTATCTATCTATCTATCTATCAAATCTATCTATCTCGTGGCCGGACTGTTATCTGACAGCCACTTGTGTTTCGGCCATGCCATATACATATCCATACCATATACACGTCCCCTGATAGGGGACGTAACTGGGATTAAACTGATAAGAATAGTACTACTTAACACACCACACATATCTGGTGGCACAGTAGATTGCACGCGCAGTGCCCCAAATTTGAAGTAGGAGGACCGACCAAGCATCTTTTTCCATCTCCCGGTTCCTAAAATCCATGCCATATACACGTCCCCTGGTGCCGCAACTGCCTCTGGGAACATTTCCATGGGTCCCAGACCGCACGTCTTGTAATTCTCTGTCTGGGAAATTATCTATCTATCAAATCTATCTATTTATCTATCAAATCTATCTATCGTATCTATCAAATGTATCTATTGCATCTATTGATCAATCTATCTAATCTATGTATCTATCTATCTATCTTGTGGCCGGACTGTTATCTGACAGCCACTTGTGTTTCGGCCATGCCATATAAATATCCATGCCATATACACGTCCCCTGATAGGGGACGTAAAAGGGATTAAACTGATCAGAATAGTACTACTTAACACACCACTCATATCTGGTGGCACAGTAGATTGCACGCGCAGTGCCCCAAATTTGAAGTAGGAGGACCGACCGAGCATCTTTTTCCATCTCCCGGTTCCTAAAATCCATGCCATATACACGTCCCCTGATAGGGGACGTAACAGGGATTAAACTGATAGGAATAGTACTACTTAACACACCTTATAATAATGCAGATAGAGGCAACGCAGAGAGAGGAGTCTGAAGAAGAGGAGTCAGAGGAGGAAGGTGGCTTTGAGGAGGTGGAAGACCAAACACAGCAGGCGTCCCAGGGGGCTTGTTGTCACTTTTCGGGGACCCTTGGTGTTGTACGTGGCTGGGTGGAGGAAGAGACCTTCAATGACATCAGTGAGGACAAGGAACGGGACATGGCTAGCTTGGTATCCAACCTTGTACAAATGGGGAGTTTGCGGTTGTGCAAATGGACTGTTTGCGGTTGTTTGCGGTGCGTTAAACGGGGAGTTTGGTCTGTCACTGTGAAGCGGGCATAACCCTTACACTACCTGATCGATACAACATCATACCTGATGTTTTAAAGCACGTTATTCCAAACAATTTAGGAATGTTAGGTGATTTATGCCCTTTATGGATTAAAACCAGACTCTGCATCAACTATGTAATTTTCCGTGGGAGTTTTGCCATGGATCCCCCTCCGGCATGCCACAGTCCTGGTGTTAGTACCCTTGAAACAACTTTTCCATCACTATTGTGGCCAGAAAGAGTCCCTGTGGGTTTTAAAATTCGCCTGCCTATTGAAGTCAATGGCGGTTCGCCCGGTTCGCCCGTTCGCGAACATTTGCGGACGTTCGCGTTCGCTGCTCGCGAACGGAAAATTTTAAGTTCGCGACATCACTAATAGGGAATGCCTGGCAGACTTTCCAGCAGATGTAAGGTTAAAACTGTAAGGTTAATACATTATTAACCTTATAGTTTTAACCTTACATCTGCTGGAATCCAGCTCTTTCAAGTATCATATATACTGTTATTTGTTTAATATAGGTGTAATTATACAGTACACTGATTAATTATGTAAACACTGTGTGAAACACGTGCTTATAACAGGTACAGGTCAAGTGCCAGATTTCAGAAGATTTATTCCATGTAGTTTAAAATGACAAGATAAAAAAGCTCTAAAACAAATAAAATAGATCAACGCCTTTTATATATCGTTGATTGGTACATATACTCCATGGACATTGTCAGACTTGCACACATGGAGAAGTTCAGAATGCTCACAAGCTACAAAAAAGGCATACAGCCTTTATTTAAAGGGACAGTAAACACCAAAAATGTTATTGTTTAAAAAGATAGATAATCCCTTTATTTACCATCCCCCGGTTTTGAGCACAGTGTTATCTATATGAAGCACATGAACTAACACCCACTAGCTGTGAAAAACTATCAAATGCATTTAGATGAAACAAGGCGGCATTCAAGGGCTTAGAATTTAGCATATGAGCCTATCTAGGTTTAGCTTTCAACAAAGAATACCTAGAGAACAAAGCAAATTTGATGATAAAAGTAAATTAGAAAGCTGTTTAAAATTGCATGCCCTATCTGAATCATGAAAGTTTAATTTGGACTTTACAATCCCTTTAAAAGTAAGTATATCAATAGGTTAGAAAAGTTAAGGGATTTGGCATTAAAGCCAAGTGCTGAATTAGGCACTAATAATAATGTAAAGAAAAGATGAATAAAATATACACTTTATTAACAAATATGCAAAGGCAAACAATTATATCTATAATTGGATCAGATTAGTAAAGGTGGGAAATCACCATCCACTTTTATGTATTAATAAATAGCTGATCCAACAAAGTTAAAAACATTTAAAAAGGACTGTGCATCCTAAGGTAGCGATGTGAATGAACACAAATTAGAGCAAAATGAGCTATAGTGAATGCAGGGATAGATTCAATCACACAAATCTCACAGACTATGCGCTCAAAGGCGTCCTCCTGCCTGCGTACTGCTGGGATTCAACCCAGTCAGCCGATTGCTAGATAGATTCCCTATCACTAAAAGTCACACACATAACAGGAATTCACTCTGTTATACTGCATATTAGCAGCATTATATTGTTACAAAACTGGCTCAAATATGCTCTAAGAGGCTTGTATAATTAACAGATAGATACAATGTGTCACCAGTTATCACTATCTGACACCCACATTAATAAGCGTTTAATCTGTATCTTTAGTGTTTCTTATTCAATAGTTACAAACGGTCACCAATGTCTTAATAGCCTGATATAAACTTAGTCAAGTGTTTCTATATATGCAATAAGTCAACAGCATTCATGCTGTATTAACTCGGATTACGTTCAAACAGATAAATCATTTGGCATAAATTAGGCTATATGGTAATCTTCAGAACTAAAGTGTTACAAGCCGTTCATTTAGTTCACAACATGCGCGCCTCTAGGACACGCCCACCGACGCGTTTCGTCACTATAGCGTGACTTCGTCAGGGCATAGGGGCCGTCCAGCCGTACTCTCAGCAAGATATACTGTTGCGTTGCCATGGAAACATAGCGCGTATGCGGAAGTGTTACCCACATCTGTCTGGCGATTTAATTTTCAATATGTCATATTGCAAATCACCCAAATTAGTAGGTAGCGTTTTCCTAATATCATAATAAGAAGTCATATAGTGTTATTAGTGAAATCATTAATGGGGACAAAGTATTGATCATGGATATTGCAGAGGGAAGGCATTTTGCTGCATTTAAATCCATTCAGCATTATTTACGTGGACATATATGTGCACATTTTTGGATTCCTTTTCAATCCCTCTAGGGACTTGTTGGATATTATTATATCATAATTAGAATGAATAACAGTAAGATGGTTATTATACTGAGAAGTGTGGGATTGTGTGTAGATCTTATTCTCACATCGTGTTTTGTAATATAAGCATATGCTGCACAATGAAATATATATTTTTTTGAATGATTAAATATCCATATTAGGGTTATTTGCTATTAATCAATTTTAAGTGATAATATCAATGAACAGATTTAATATCAGTTATGTGTAATATTCAGATACATGATATAGTTCATGCCTAATGTTACTGTTCATATTGAAAGACACTGATCAAATACCCTATTAATAATCATCCGATGGAAAAACTTGCTTGAAATGGTGAAAGTTAACAGACTAGGAACATATCAAATTGCTATTCTTATTATAGCATTATGCTTATCAATGTATATTATACACTTGTGAAATACACTCAGACATTTTGTATAGTACCACTTATCAACTAGGTGCTTCTATCTACATTTTTTCATCTTATGTAACCATATCATAGTTCTAATATGAGTATTAACATATATATACTGATTCACTTCTTATTCAGAGGTAACCAATGTTACTAGTGATGTAAATATTAACACCCAATGTATAGTTACTTACATCTTGATTGTACAGATGTAGGTCTAAAAAATAGATTATGGTTATATAGTACTCCAGTATAGTGACTATAAAGGTTAAGATATTATAAGAAACTTTTGAACGATATTGCTTCGTTAAGACCATTCTTTTTGTAAAAGTAACTTATTTATATCTCCCCTTCTCCCTTTCAATTTAAGTTGTTCGATTGCAAAGAAGTGTATTTGGTATTTGTCATCTTTATGTACACTATTCATATGTTTTGCTATAGGTACATTACGGTCCCACTTTATGTCTGCCAGATGTTCCAGCACTCTGGTTCGTAGTTCACGGGAGGTCTCACCTACATAGATTAAGGGACACTTGCATGTCACCACATATATGACTCTTTTTGTTCTGCAATTCATGAAATCATTTATCTGGTAATTTTTCCCTGTTTGGGGATGTGTGAATATTTTTGTTGGTGCCATATTTTTGCAAGCTTGGCACCGGCCACATTTGAAGAAACCCTTAGTTTCTTGGAGCCATGTTCTTTGTTTCACTTGACAATAATGACTTCTAGTCAATATATCCTTTAGATTCTGAGATCTCCTATTTGTTATATTGGGTTTCTCAGTGACTACTTCTAACAAATCAGAGTCTTCATGTAGGACATGCCAATGTTTTTGGAAGATATTGCGTATAATGCTGTTTTTCTCATCGAAAGTACCAATCATTCTGATTTTGTTAGTATTGATATTTTCATCCAATATATTTCTTGTAATAACGGTGGTCTCTCTAGTGCTTTAGCACGCTGATAAGCTTTTTTAAGGCACCTATTGGGATAACCTTTTTCTTTAAATCTTTTTCTCAGTTCTTTTGCTTCAGACTCAAAGTCTTCCATAGTGCTACAGTTGCGTCTAGCCCTCAGATATTGTCCATAGGGAATACCCATCTTTTGACCTTTTGGATGATGACTTTTCCAATTTAATAGATTATTGGTGGATGTCTTTTTTTCTGAAAAGTTTAGTACTGAGGGAACCATCAGATTATTTTTGGATCATTAGATCCAAGAATGGGATGCATGACTCCTCAATTTCAGAGGTATAATGCATGCCATGTCTGTTATCATTTAGCCAATCTATGAAACTTTTAAAATCATCCTTTGAACCTGTCCAAAGTATTAGGACATCGTCAATATAACGAATGTATAGATCCATAAAAAGTAACAGACATTTCCTAGAATCTCCTTTTTATCTATCACAGAAGGATAAAGCAACATGCCTTTTTCAATAGTTAGTATATTTTGTGTTAATCAGTAATTTATGTATTCATTATGGTCAGTTAGTTAATCCACTATTTAAAGTGATGCATTAAAGCAAACCTTTCATTTTTTAACCACATCTAAGAATGCATTTTGAAATACATCATATTTTTTGTTTTTGAGGAACAGATCTTTCTGTTCTTAAAGAAAATAAGTGTATTTGACTGGAAATTTCCAGGAAGCTATGATATGCCTTCCATACAGAATAGTAGGGCTCTATAAAATGCAGATATACAAAGGGGACTGTGTCACTCATCCTGGCAGCACCTAGCACTACTAAAACCTACAAAAATATAGTATTATTTGTGCAATTTAGCCAGACCTCCTTGTAACAATTCCACAAACAAGTTAATGGCAAAAAAGATCAGCAAGTACCATTTCCCAGGGGTTAAATGTCCAAATACCTTTTTGCCCTTAAACAACTGATGCCCTGTACTGTGAAACCTGTTGAACCTAGCATAATGATAATATACTAAATAAAATTATAGATTTATTTCTAAATATCTAGGGAGCTCCCCTTATTAAGCTGCAGAAATTTTATTAGCAAATGAGAATCAACAAAATTCCCAGTTCACCTTTTCTTGCTTAAGTGGACTGGTCTTACCGTGCACAATGGGAGGCAAAGATTGAGAACAGTCTGCTTCACAAATCTTTCCTCTCTCTTGTCATCACGTCACTCAGTCACAGAGTCACTAGTTTCCCGCTTCTAGTAACTCTTTTTTCTCACAGTCTAAGGCTGAGCGCGGCATCAAGTGACGTGTTGCTCCAGTTTCCCGCTACTTGTAAGTCTCTGACTCTGAGGCTGAGTGCGGCGTCAAGTGACGTGAGCGACGCGCAGCCCCTAAATTGGCGCAATTAAAAAAAAAGAAAAATGTCAGTTTGTATATATAAAAAAAATTAAAAAATTTGCAGTATTATTTGGCACTAGCCCTAAGGCCGGCCCTGTAATGAAGATGCACTATAACTTACTTTTTGATATAGATATGAAATTCAAATACTATGCGCTCTGCAGCCCACTTCAAAAGTAAATTTTTCTGTGAGCTAACAGTTTCAATTGTTGTCCAATCAGCACTTTCCCCATATGGCACTTTTTTTGTAGCTAAAGCCTGATTGGTTAGCTCACAGGAAAATGTACTTTTAAAGTGGGTGGTGGAGCACGGGGTATTTGACGTTTATGGGGCATATTTATTAAAGTGCGAGCGGACATGATAAGATGTAGGATATCATGTCTGCTGCACATCGGTAAATGCTGACAGCATACGCTGTCTGCATTTATCATTGCACAAGCAGTTCACCAGAACTGCTTGTGCAATATTGCCCCCTGCAGATTCGCTGCCAATCGGCCGCTAGCAGGGGGTGTCAATCAACCCGATCGTATTAGATCGGGCTGATTTCTGTCCACTGCCTCAGAGCAGGCGGACAAGTTTTGGAGCAGCAGAGCTTGATAATTACGCCCATATATCTTTATTAAAAGGTAAGTTATAGTGCATCGTCATTAAAACAATAAATTAAACTCATCTAAAATATCACTAACATTCCAGATCTGTTTTTAAAATTGGCAGAGTTTACCATCATTTTAAAGGTGTGGTATGTATACGGTGTCTGGACAAATATCAAGCACTATGATATCATGCTACCAGTCAACCTTGATGAATATTGTGAGTAAACATACACTGAATACGTAGCAATATAATTGGCTAGCTTGGAGAATTCAATTATAACCAAATAAAGGAACCAATTTAATGTACTTCTAATCTCACAGAGTATATATACATAATTTAAAGATTTATTCTGCACATAAACCAAAAACAAAATAACAGATTGAGGCCTGATCTGTCCCATGGTCCTGACCGCTGACCACAGGCTTAAAATAAGGTTTAGTATAAAGTAAGATAGTTTAGAATATTGACCTTAATGTACACGGGTAATTAATATAAACCCAACAATGATAACAGCCTTAATGCATTTAAAGGTTATATAGAATGTAAATTTAAAAGAGCTGTCTAAATCCTCATACTGGTGAAAGGCAGAATCATGTAGAGATACACATGTTAGCCCACTCCAACTATCTAAATGGTCATCAGACACAACCTAGGGCCAGCATAGATATATATATTAATAGTTCCCAGGCCAATTCATTCCTTGTTTTACAAAAACAGGTGACTGTTCACATAGGACATCCTCTGCTCCCAGCATCTCCATAGAATTCACTGCCGAAGCGGTTGAAGTATCCCTCTGCACATCCACACTATTCACACCATGTGATGGACCATAGTCTTCGACTTGTCATCATCCAAAGTCAACTCTGCGTCTTCAGGGTCCTTAAGCCCTCAAGATATCTAGCTCTCCTCTATCCGCCAATCGGCTAAGCTATTGGGACACATGGTGCCAAACACTGATATCAATAGACTTTTCAGCCTCAGGAAATGGCTGTATCATGGCCTAGAGAGATAATATTCATTCAGGAAGGGACCCTCTCAGGGGCGAAACTACAGGGGGTGCAGAGGTCGCAGGTGCGACTGGGCCCCTGAGGGTGGGGGCCCAGCTTTAAAAAAAAAAAAAAAAAAAAATGTTTTTATAATTTTTTTTCTTTAATAAAAAACGTTAACCTACCACTGCCTGCACTGATATCATGTGAGTGTGACATGACTACAGGGGTTAGTGTTTCTGTTTTACCCATTGGTGTTTATGTGTGTGTGTGTGTATGTATGTGACTGTGTGTATATTTATGCATGTATGTATGCGTGTATGTTTGTGGAACCAGCAAATTACAGACCTTGTTACTACAGCATTGGTGGGGCAGGGGGTGAACAGTGTCATTATACAGTACCACTATATACAGTATGGGGGGTGGACCATGTCACTGACTACTGTGGTCACTTTATAAAGTACTGGGCGGGTAGGGTCAGGCCAGCCATCTCACCGGCAGATTACAGACTGTGTCACTAACTTACTATATACAGTTCTGGGGGGTTAAATAGTGTCACTATATATATATATATATATATATATATATATATATATATATATATATATATATATATACTGTATACAGTAATAGGGGGTCAGACCATCTCACAGAATGTGGGCACAGGGTACCTCCTTTTGCAGACATGTAATCTGATTCACATTTTTTTTCTGTGTTAAATGTAAAAAAAAAAAAAAGTATTAAATTCACCTTTTTTTGGAGGGGGGAGGGGCGGTGGGGGGTCCCTTCTTAGATTCTTGCACCTGGGCCCTGTGGTTTCTAGTTACGCCTCTGGTTAGTTAGTGAATATGAGAACACAGCATCCCAGCAAAAATGGTTTAACCCAGAAGTTGACCAGGATAAATAGGCCAAGCAAAGTTGTTCAGGCAGAGTCAGCAACAAACTGGAAGAGAAAGTACCAAATCTCAGTCCAAAAGGAATGGTCAGTTCAGGCAGAAGGATCAAACACCAGATGGATGATAAACAGCCAAAATCACAAGACAGGAGAGTAGTCAGAGAAGAGCCATGGGTCAAGGAATAAAAACAGCAGTCCAAATCACAATCCAGAAGAGAAGTAGATATCCAAGCAAGAAGTTGCTACACAGAAGGAATTCGCAGTAGAAGAAATCACATCCAGAAAAAATCCAATACATGGGTATAGACGGGAAGCTGCTTATAAAGGCTGCTAATTAGGTAACTGCCTGCAGCTGGAGCTATCTATCTATCAAATCTATCTATCTCGTGGCCGGACTGTTATCTGACAGCCACTTGTGTTTCGGCCATGCCATATACATATCCATGCCATATACACGTCCCCTGATAGGGGACGTAACAGGGATTAAACTGATCAGAATAGTACTACTTAACACACCACTCATATATGGTGGCACAGTAGATTGCACGCGCAGTGCCCCAAATTTGAAGTAGGAGGACCGACCAAGCATCTTTTTCCATCTCCAGGTTCCTAAAATCCATGCCATATACACGTCCACTGGCGCCGCAACTGCCTCTGGGAACCTTACCATGGGTCCCAGACCGCACGTCTTGTAATTCTCTGTCTGGGAAATTATCTATCTATCAAATCTATCTATTTATCTATCAAATCTATCTATCTATTGTATCTATCAAATGTATCTATCGTATCTATCAAATGTATCTATTGCATCTATTGATCTATCTATCTAATCTATGTATCTATCTATCTATCAAATCTATCTATCTTGTGGCCGGACTGTTATCTGACAGCCACTTGTGTTTCGGCCATGCCATATACATATCCATACCATATACACGTCCCCTGATAGGGGACGTAACTGGGATTAAACTGATCAGAATAGTACTACTTAACACACCACACATATCTGGTGGCACAGTAGATTGCACGCGCAGTGCCCCAAATTTGAAGTAGGAGGACCGACCAAGCATCTTTTTCCATCTCCCGGTTCCTAAAATCCATGCCATATACACGTCCCCTGGCGCCGCAACTGCCTCTGGGAACCTTACCATGGGTCTCAGACCGCACGTCTTGTAATTCTCTGTCTGGGAAATTATCTATCAAATCTATCTATTTATCTATCAAATCTATCTATCTTTCTATCGTATCTATCAAATGTATCTATTGCATCTATTGATCTATCTATCTAATCTATGTATCTATCTATCTATCTATCAAATCTATCTATCTCGTGGCCGGACTGTTATCTGACAGCCACTTGTGTTTCGGCCATGCCATATACATATCCATGCCTTATACACGTCCCCTGATAGGGGACGTAACAGGGATTAAACTGATCAGAATAGTACTACTTAACACACCACTCATATCTGGTGGCACAGTAGATTGCACGCGCAGTGCCCCAAATTTGAAGTAGGAGGACCGACCAGGCATCTTTTTCCATCTCCCGGTTCCTAAAATCCATGCCATATACACGTCCCCTGGCGCCACAACTGCCTCTGGGAACCTTACCATGGGTCCCAGACCGCACGTCTTGTAATTCTCTGTCTGGGAAATTATCTATCTATAAAATCTATCTATTTATCTATCAAATCTATCTATCTATTGTATCTTTCAAATGTATCTATTGCATCTATTGATCTATCTATCTAATCTATGTATCTATCTATCTATCTATCTATCTATCTATCAAATCTATCTATCTCGTGGCCGGACTGTTATCTGACAGCCACTTGTGTTTCGGCCATGCCATATACATATCCATACCATATACACGTCCCCTTATAGGGGACGTAACTGGGATTAAACTGATAAGAATAGTACTACTTAACACACCACACATATCTGGTGGCACAGTAGATTGCACGCGCAGTGCCCCAAATTTGAAGTAGGAGGACCGACCAAGCATCTTTTTCCATCTCCCGGTTCCTAAAATCCATGCCATATACACGTCCCCTGGTGCCGCAACTGCCTCTGGGAACATTACCATGGGTCCCAGACCGCACGTCTTGTAATTCTCTGTCTGGGAAATTATCTATCTATCAAATCTATCTATTTATCTATCAAATCTATCTATCGTATCTATCAAATGTATCTATTGCATCTATTGATCTATCTATCTAATCTATGTATCTATCTATCTATCTATCTATCTATCTATCAAATCTATCTATCTCGTGGCCGGACTGTTATCTGACAGCCACTTGTGTTTCGGCCATGCCATATACATATCCATACCATATACACGTCCCCTGATAGGGGACGTAACTGGGATTAAACTGATAAGAATAGTACTACTTAACACACCACACATATCTGGTGGCACAGTAGATTGCACGCGCAGTGCCCCAAATTTGAAGTAGGAGGACCGACCAAGCATCTTTTTCCATCTCCCGGTTCCTAAAATCCATGCCATATACACGTCCCCTGGTGCCGCAACTGCCTCTGGGAACATTACCATGGGTCCCAGACCGCACGTCTTGTAATTCTCTGTCTGGGAAATTATCTATCTATCAAATCTATCTATTTATCTATCAAATCTATCTATCGTATCTATCAAATGTATCTATTGCATCTATTGATCTATCTATCTAATCTATGTATCTATCTATCTATCTATCAAATCTATCTATCTCGTGGCCGGACTGTTATCTGACAGCCACTTGTGTTTCGGCCATGCCATATACATATCCATACCATATACACGTCCCCTGATAGGGGACGTAACTGGGATTAAACTGATAAGAATAGTACTACTTAACACACCACACATATCTGGTGGCACAGTAGATTGCACGCGCAGTGCCCCAAATTTGAAGTAGGAGGACCGACCAAGCATCTTTTTCCATCTCCCGGTTCCTAAAATCCATGCCATATACACGTCCCCTGGTGCCGCAACTGCCTCTGGGAACATTTCCATGGGTCCCAGACCGCACGTCTTGTAATTCTCTGTCTGGGAAATTATCTATCTATCAAATCTATATATTTATCTATCAAATCTATCTATCGTATCTATCAAATGTATCTATTGCATCTATTGATCAATCTATCTAATCTATGTATCTATCTATCTATCTCGTGGCCGGACTGTTATCTGACAGCCACTTGTGTTTCGGCCATGCCATATAAATATCCATGCCATATACACGTCCCCTGATAGGGGACGTAAAAGGGATTAAACTGATCAGAATAGTACTACTTAACACACCACTCATATCTGGTGGCACAGTAGATTGCACGCGCAGTGCCCCAAATTTGAAGTAGGAGGACCGACCGAGCATCTTTTTCCATCTCCCGGTTCCTAAAATCCATGCCATATACACGTCCCCTGATAGGGGACGTAACAGGGATTAAACTGATAGGAATAGTACTACTTAACACACCTTATAATAATGCAGATAGAGGCAACGCAGAGAGAGGAGTCTGAAGAAGAGGAGTCAGAGGAGGAAGGTGGCTTTGAGGAGGTGGAAGACCAAACACAGCAGGCGTCCCAGGGGGCTTGTTGTCACTTTTCGGGGACCCTTGGTGTTGTACGTGGCTGGGTGGAGGAAGAGACCTTCAATGACATCAGTGAGGACAAGAAACGGGACATGGCTAGCTTGGTATCCAACCTTGTACAAATGGGGAGTTTGCGGTTGTGCAAATGGACTGTTTGCGGTTGTTTGCGGTGCGTTAAACGGGGAGTTTGGTCTGTCACTGTGAAGCGGGCATAACCCTTACACTACCTGATCGATACAACATCATACCTGATGTTTTAAAGCACGTTATTCCAAACAATTTAGGAATGTTAGGTGATTTATGCCCTTTATGGATTAAAACCAGACTCTGCATCAACTATGTAATTTTCCGTGGGAGTTTTGCCATGGATCCCCCTCCGGCATGCCACAGTCCAGGTGTTAGTACCCTTGAAACAACTTTTCCATCACTATTGTGGCCAGAAAGAGTCCCTGTGGGTTTTAAAATTCGCCTGCCTATTGAAGTCAATGGCGGTTCGCCCGGTTCGCCCGTTCGCGAACATTTGCGGACGTTCGCGTTCGCTGCTCGCGAACGGAAAATTTTAAGTTCGCGACATCACTAATAGGGAATGCCTGGCAGACTTTCCAGCAGATGTAAGGTTAAAACTGTAAGGTTAATACATTATTAACCTTATAGTTTTAACCTTACATCTGCTGGAATCCAGCTCTTTCAAGTATCATATATACTGTTATTTGTTTAATATAGGTGTAATTATACAGTACACTGATTAATTATGTAAACACTGTGTGAAACACGTGCTTATAACAGGTACAGGTCAAGTGCCAGATTTCAGAAGATTTATTCCATGTAGTTTAAAATGACAAGATAAAAAAGCTCTAAAACAAATAAAATAGATCAACGCCTTTTATATATCGTTGATTGGTACATATACTCCATGGACATTGTCAGACTTGCACACATGGAGAAGTTCAGAATGCTCACAAGCTACAAAAAAGGCATACAGCCTTTATTTAAAGGGACAGTAAACACCAAAAATGTTATTGTTTAAAAAGATAGATAATCCCTTTATTTACCATCCCCCGGTTTTGAGCACAGTGTTATCTATATGAAGCACATGAACTAACACCCACTAGCTGTGAAAAACTATCAAATGCATTTAGATGAAACAAGGCGGCATTCAAGGGCTTAGAATTTAGCATATGAGCCTATCTAGGTTTAGCTTTCAACAAAGAATACCTAGAGAACAAAGCAAATTTGATGATAAAAGTAAATTAGAAAGCTGTTTAAAATTGCATGCCCTATCTGAATCATGAAAGTTTAATTTGGACTTTACAATCCCTTTAAAAGTAAGTATATCAATAGGTTAGAAAAGTTAAGGGATTTGGCATTAAAGCCAAGTGCTGAATTAGGCACTAATAATAATGTAAAGAAAAGATGAATAAAATATACACTTTATTAACAAATATGCAAAGGCAAACAATTATATCTATAATTGGATCAGATTAGTAAAGGTGGGAAATCACCATCCACTTTTATGTATTAATAAATAGCTGATCCAACAAAGTTAAAAACATTTAAAAAGGACTGTGCATCCTAAGGTAGCGATGTGAATGAACACAAATTAGAGCAAAATGAGCTATAGTGAATGCAGGGATAGATTCAATCACACAAATCTCACAGACTATGCGCTCAAAGGCGTCCTCCTGCCTGCGTACTGCTGGGATTCAACCCAGTCAGCCGATTGCTAGATAGATTCCCTATCACTAAAAGTCACACACATAACAGGAATTCACTCTGTTATACTGCATATTAGCAGCATTATATTGTTACAAAACTGGCTCAAATATGCTCTAAGAGGCTTGTATAATTAACAGATAGATACAATGTGTCACCAGTTATCACTATCTGACACCCACATTAATAAGCGTTTAATCTGTATCTTTAGTGTTTCTTATTCAATAGTTACAAACGGTCACCAATGTCTTAATAGCCTGATATAAACTTAGTCAAGTGTTTCTATATATGCAATAAGTCAACAGCATTCATGCTGTATTAACTCGGATTACGTTCAAACAGATAAATCATTTGGCATAAATTAGGCTATATGGTAATCTTCAGAACTAAAGTGTTACAAGCCGTTCATTTAGTTCACAACATGCGCGCCTCTAGGACACGCCCACCGACGCGTTTCGTCACTATAGCGTGACTTCGTCAGGGCATAGGGGCCGTCCAGCCGTACTCTCAGCAAGATATACTGTTGCGTTGCCATGGAAACATAGCGCGTATGCGGAAGTGTTACCCACATCTGTCTGGCGATTTAATTTTCAATATGTCATATTGCAAATCACCCAAATTAGTAGGTAGCGTTTTCCTAATATCATAATAAGAAGTCATATAGTGTTATTAGTGAAATCATTAATGGGGACAAAGTATTGATCATGGATATTGCAGAGGGAAGGCATTTTGCTGCATTTAAATCCATTCAGCATTATTTACGTGGACATATATGTGCACATTTTTGGATTCCTTTTCAATCCCTCTAGGGACTTGTTGGATATTATTATATCATAATTAGAATGAATAACAGTAAGATGGTTATTATACTGAGAAGTGTGGGATTGTGTGTAGATCTTATTCTCACATCGTGTTTTGTAATATAAGCATATGCTGCACAATGAAATATATATTTTTTTGAATGATTAAATATCCATATTAGGGTTATTTGCTATTAATCAATTTTAAGTGATAATATCAATGAACAGATTTAATATCAGTTATGTGTAATATTCAGATACATGATATAGTTCATGCCTAATGTTACTGTTCATATTGAAAGACACTGATCAAATACCCTATTAATAATCATCCGATGGAAAAACTTGCTTGAAATGGTGAAAGTTAACAGACTAGGAACATATCAAATTGCTATTCTTATTATAGCATTATGCTTATCAATGTATATTATACACTTGTGAAATACACTCAGACATTTTGTATAGTACCACTTATCAACTAGGTGCTTCTATCTACATTTTTTCATCTTATGTAACCATATCATAGTTCTAATATGAGTATTAACATATATATACTGATTCACTTCTTATTCAGAGGTAACCAATGTTACTAGTGATGTAAATATTAACACCCAATGTATAGTTACTTACATCTTGATTGTACAGATGTAGGTCTAAAAAATAGATTATGGTTATATAGTACTCCAGTATAGTGACTATAAAGGTTAAGATATTATAAGAAACTTTTGAACGATATTGCTTCGTTAAGACCATTCTTTTTGTAAAAGTAACTTATTTATATCTCCCCTTCTCCCTTTCAATTTAAGTTGTTCGATTGCAAAGAAGTGTATTTGGTATTTGTCATCTTTATGTACACTATTCATATGTTTTGCTATAGGTACATTACGGTCCCACTTTATGTCTCCCAGATGTTCCAGCACTCTGGTTCGTAGTTCACGGGAGGTCTCACCTACATAGATTAAGGGACACTTGCATGTCACCACATATATGACTCTTTTTGTTCTGCAATTCATGAAATCATTTATCTGGTAATTTTTCCCTGTTTGGGGATGTGTGAATATTTTTGTTGGTGCCATATTTTTGCAAGCTTGGCACCGGCCACATTTGAAGAAACCCTTAGTTTCTTGGAGCCATGTTCTTTGTTTCACTTGACAATAATGACTTCTAGTCAATATATCCTTTAGATTCTGAGATCTCCTATTTGTTATATTGGGTTTCTCAGTGACTACTTCTAACAAATCAGAGTCTTCATGTAGGACATGCCAATGTTTTTGGAAGATATTGCGTATAATGCTGTTTTTCTCATCGAAAGTACCAATCATTCTGATTTTGTTAGTATTGATATTTTCATCCAATATATTTCTTGTAATAACGGTGGTCTCTCTAGTGCTTTAGCACGCTGATAAGCTTTTTTAAGGCACCTATTGGGATAACCTTTTTCTTTAAATCTTTTTCTCAGTTCTTTTGCTTCAGACTCAAAGTCTTCCATAGTGCTACAGTTGCGTCTAGCCCTCAGATATTGTCCATAGGGAATACCCATCTTTTGACCTTTTGGATGATGACTTTTCCAATTTAATAGATTATTGGTGGATGTCTTTTTTTCTGAAAAGTTTAGTACTGAGGGAACCATCAGATTATTTTTGGATCATTAGATCCAAGAATGGGATGCATGACTCCTCAATTTCAGAGGTATAATGCATGCCATGTCTGTTATCATTTAGCCAATCTATGAAACTTTTAAAATCATCCTTTGAACCTGTCCAAAGTATTAGGACATCGTCAATATAACGAATGTATAGATCCATAAAAAGTAACAGACATTTCCTAGAATCTCCTTTTTATCTATCACAGAAGGATAAAGCAACATGCCTTTTTCAATAGTTAGTATATTTTGTGTTAATCAGTAATTTATGTATTCATTATGGTCAGTTAGTTAATCCACTATTTAAAGTGATGCATTAAAGCAAACCTTTCATTTTTTAACCACATCTAAGAATGCATTTTGAAATACATCATATTTTTTGTTTTTGAGGAACAGATCTTTCTGTTCTTAAAGAAAATAAGTGTATTTGACTGGAAATTTCCAGGAAGCTATGATATGCCTTCCATACAGAATAGTAGGGCTCTATAAAATGCAGATATACAAAGGGGACTGTGTCACTCATCCTGGCAGCACCTAGCACTACTAAAACCTACAAAAATATAGTATTATTTGTGCAATTTAGCCAGACCTCCTTGTAACAATTCCACAAACAAGTTAATGGCAAAAAAGATCAGCAAGTACCATTTCCCAGGGGTTAAATGTCCAAATACCTTTTTGCCCTTAAACAACTGATGCCCTGTACTGTGAAACCTGTTGAACCTAGCATAATGATAATATACTAAATAAAATTATAGATTTATTTCTAAATATCTAGGGAGCTCCCCTTATTAAGCTGCAGAAATTTTATTAGCAAATGAGAATCAACAAAATTCCCAGTTCACCTTTTCTTGCTTAAGTGGACTGGTCTTACCGTGCACAATGGGAGGCAAAGATTGAGAACAGTCTGCTTCACAAATCTTTCCTCTCTCTTGTCATCACGTCACTCAGTCACAGAGTCACTAGTTTCCCGCTTCTAGTAACTCTTTTTTCTCACAGTCTAAGGCTGAGCGCGGCATCAAGTGACGTGTTGCTCCAGTTTCCCGCTACTTGTAAGTCTCTGACTCTGAGGCTGAGTGCGGCGTCAAGTGACGTGAGCGACGCGCAGCCCCTAAATTGGCGCAATTAAAAAAAAAGAAAAATGTCAGTTTGTATATATAAAAAAAATTAAAAAATTTGCAGTATTATTTGGCACTAGCCCTAAGGCCGGCCCTGTAATGAAGATGCACTATAACTTACTTTTTGATATAGATATGAAATTCAAATACTATGCGCTCTGCAGCCCACTTCAAAAGTAAATTTTTCTGTGAGCTAACAGTTTCAATTGTTGTCCAATCAGCACTTTCCCCATATGGCACTTTTTTTGTAGCTAAAGCCTGATTGGTTAGCTCACAGGAAAATGTACTTTTAAAGTGGGTGGTGGAGCACGGGGTATTTGACGTTTATGGGGCATATTTATTAAAGTGCGAGCGGACATGATAAGATGTAGGATATCATGTCTGCTGCACATCGGTAAATGCTGACAGCATACGCTGTCTGCATTTATCATTGCACAAGCAGTTCACCAGAACTGCTTGTGCAATATTGCCCCCTGCAGATTCGCTGCCAATCGGCCGCTAGCAGGGGGTGTCAATCAACCCGATCGTATTAGATCGGGCTGATTTCTGTCCACCGCCTCAGAGCAGGCGGACAAGTTTTGGAGCAGCAGAGCTTGATAATTACGCCCATATATCTTTATTAAAAGGTAAGTTATAGTGCATCGTCATTAAAACAATAAATTAAACTCATCTAAAATATCACTAACATTCCAGATCTGTTTTTAAAATTGGCAGAGTTTACCATCATTTTAAAGGTGTGGTATGTATACGGTGTCTGGACAAATATCAAGCACTATGATATCATGCTACCAGTCAACCTTGATGAATATTGTGAGTAAACATACACTGAATACGTAGCAATATAATTGGCTAGCTTGGAGAATTCAATTATAACCAAATAAAGGAACCAATTTAATGTACTTCTAATCTCACAGAGTATATATACATAATTTAAAGATTTATTCTGCACATAAACCAAAAACAAAATAACAGATTGAGGCCTGATCTGTCCCATGGTCCTGACCGCTGACCACAGGCTTAAAATAAGGTTTAGTATAAAGTAAGATAGTTTAGAATATTGACCTTAATGTACACGGGTAATTAATATAAACCCAACAATGATAACAGCCTTAATGCATTTAAAGGTTATATAGAATGTAAATTTAAAAGAGCTGTCTAAATCCTCATACTGGTGAAAGGCAGAATCATGTAGAGATACACATGTTAGCCCACTCCAACTATCTAAATGGTCATCAGACACAACCTAGGGCCAGCATAGATATATATATTAATAGTTCCCAGGCCAATTCATTCCTTGTTTTACAAAAACAGGTGACTGTTCACATAGGACATCCTCTGCTCCCAGCATCTCCATAGAATTCACTGCCGAAGCGGTTGAAGTATCCCTCTGCACATCCACACTATTCACACCATGTGATGGACCATAGTCTTCGACTTGTCATCATCCAAAGTCAACTCTGCGTCTTCAGGGTCCTTAAGCCCTCAAGATATCTAGCTCTCCTCTATCCGCCAATCGGCTAAGCTATTGGGACACATGGTGCCAAACACTGATATCAATAGACTTTTCAGCCTCAGGAAATGGCTGTATCATGGCCTAGAGAGATAATATTCATTCAGGAAGGGACCCTCTCAGGGGCGAAACTACAGGGGGTGCAGAGGTCGCAGGTGCGACTGGGCCCCTGAGGGTGGGGGCCCAGCTTTAAAAAAAAAAAAAAAAATTTTTATAATTTTTTTTCTTTAATAAAAAACGTTAACCTACCACTGCCTGCACTGATATCATGTGAGTGTGACATGACTACAGGGGTTAGTGTTTCTGTTTTACCCATTGGTGTTTATGTGTGTGTGTGTGTATGTATGTGACTGTGTGTATATTTATGCATGTATGTATGCGTGTATGTTTGTGGAACCAGCAAATTACAGACCTTGTTACTACAGCATTGGTGGGGCAGGGGGTGAACAGTGTCATTATACAGTACCACTATATACAGTATGGGGGGTGGACCATGTCACTGACTACTGTGGTCACTTTATAAAGTACTGGGCGGGTAGGGTCAGGCCAGCCATCTCACCGGCAGATTACAGACTGTGTCACTAACTTACTATATACAGTTCTGGGGGGTTAAATAGTGTCACTATATATATATATATATATATATATATATATATATACTGTATACAGTAATAGGGGGTCAGACCATCTCACAGAATGTGGGCACAGGGTACCTCCTTTTGCAGACATGTAATCTGATTCACATTTTTTTTCTGTGTTAAATGTAAAAAAAAAAAAAAAGTATTAAATTCACCTTTTTTTGGAGGGGGGAGGGGCGGTGGGGGGTCCCTTCTTAGATTCTTGCACCTGGGCCCTGTGGTTTCTAGTTACGCCTCTGGTTAGTTAGTGAATATGAGAACACAGCATCCCAGCAAAAATGGTTTAACCCAGAAGTTGACCAGGATAAATAGGCCAAGCAAAGTTGTTCAGGCAGAGTCAGCAACAAACTGGAAGAGAAAGTACCAAATCTCAGTCCAAAAGGAATGGTCAGTTCAGGCAGAAGGATCAAACACCAGATGGATGATAAACAGCCAAAATCACAAGACAGGAGAGTAGTCAGAGAAGAGCCATGGGTCAAGGAATAAAAACAGCAGTCCAAATCACAATCCAGAAGAGAAGTAGATATCCAAGCAAGAAGTTGCTACACAGAAGGAATTCGCAGTAGAAGAAATCACATCCAGAAAAAATCCAATACATGGGTATAGACGGGAAGCTGCTTATAAAGGCTGCTAATTAGGTAACTGCCTGCAGCTGGAGCTAGAATCAGCCAATAGAATGCGAGCTCAATCCTATTGGATCAGACAATAATTGGATCAGAGAATAGGATTGAAGCTCAATCCTATTGGCTGATTGCATCAGACAATAGGATTTTTTCACCTTTAATTCCGATTAGCTGATAGAATTCTATCAGCCAATCGGAATTCAAGGGACGCCATCTTGGATGACGTCCCTTAAAGGAACCTTCATTCTTCAGTCGCCATGGAAAGAAGAGGATGCTCCGCGCCGGATGTCTTGAAGATGGAGCCGCTCCGCACCGGATGGATGAAGATAGAAGATGCCATCTGGATGAAGACTTCTGCCGGCTTGGATGAAGACTTCGGCCCGCTTGGATGAAGACTTCTCCCGGCTTCGTTGAGGACTTCTTGCCGCTTGGATAAAGACTTCTGCCGCTTCGTTGAGGATGGATGTCGGGTCTTCAAAAACTGTAAGTGGATCTTCGGGGGTTAGTGTTAGGTTTTATTAAGGGTTTATTGGGTGGGTTTTATTTTTAGATTAGGGTTTGGGCAGAAAAAGAGCTAAATGCCCTTTTAAGGGCAATGCCCATCCAAATGCCCTTTTCAGGACAATGGGGAGCTTAGGTTTTTTAGATTGGGGGGTTGTTTGTATTTTTTTATAATTAGGTTTTTATTTGGGGGGTTTGGTTGTGTGGATGGTGGGTTTTACTGTTGGGGGGTTGTTTGTATATTTTTACAGGTAAAAGAGCTGATTTCTTTGGGGCAATGACCCGCAAAAGGCCCTTTTAAGGGCTATTGGCAGTTTAGTTTAGGCTAGGGGTTTTTTTTTTTTGTAATTTAGTTAATTGTATTTAATTAATGTAATGTATTTAATTATAGTGTAAGGTTAGGTGTCAGTGTAACTCAGGTTAGGTTTTATTTTACAGGTAAATTTGTATTTATTTTAACTAGGTAGCTAGTAAATAGTTAATAACTATTTACTAACTAGTCTACCTAGTTAAAATAAATACAAACTTAGCTATGAAATAAAAATAAAACCTAAGCTAGCTACAATGTAACTATTAGTTATATTGTAGCTAGCTTAGGGTTTATTTTACAGGTAAGTATTTAGTTTTAAATAGGAATGATTTAGTTAATGATAGTAAGTTTTATTTAGATTTATTTTAATTATGTTCAAGTTAGTGGGTGTTAGTGTTAGACTTAGGGTTAGGTTTAGGGGTTAATAACTTTAGTATAGTGGCGGATTTTGGGGCAGCAAATTAGGGGTTAATAACGTAATGTAGGTTGTGGCGATGTTAGGGACAGCAGATTAGGGGTAAATAATATTTAACTAGTGTTTGCGATGCGGAAGTACAGCGATTTAGGGGTTAATATGTTTATTCTAGTAGCGGTGATGTCGGTAGCTGCAGATCAGGGGTTAATATTTTTTTTAGTGTTTGCAATGTGGGAGGGCCTCGGTGTAGGGGTTAATAGGTAGTTTATGGGTGTTAGTGTACTTTTTAGCACTTAAGTTATGAGTTTTATGTTACATAAAACCCATAACTACTGACTTTCAGTTGGCGGTACGAATCTTGACGGTATAGGGTGTACCGCTCACTTTTTTGGCCTCCCAGGCAAAGTCGTAATACCGGCGCAAAGGAAGTCCCATTGAAAAGGGACTTTTGGAAAGCTGCGGTAGTTACGTTGCGTTACGGCCAAAAAAGTGTGCGGTGCAGCTAAACCTGCAAGACTCGTAATACCAGCGGTAGTGAAAAAGAGCCTTAACGCTGCTTTTTCACTCATACAGCAAAACTCGTAATCTAGCCGCATATGGGAGTTGCTCGGCATAAAGAGTTTAAATCCTTAAATTCCAGACCTAATGCATTAATCTATTTACAAATCAGAAATACTTGTGAAATAGTACAATAATCTATAACACCTGATTCACATCCTTCTGAGGGAGAATTTAAAACCTCACCTTAAAAATTCATAAATTACCAATTGATCATCATATTTGTACTTAAATGTAATCTATATCAATAAATTAATTTACATATAATTGGTAGTTTGCCCAAAAAGAGTCAAAATTATATATCAGCCAAGACTAAATTTTTCTAATACAAATTAATATCTTTTTTACTGCAGATGTTTTTCAATAGCCACTTTGGTCTTTAGTCTGCAGACAACAAGGCTAGCACGGTTATAATATTAGTATAAAGTGCACTGATTTGCAGTTGTTATCATTTAATGCCAATAACGGAAACATATGTAGCAGGGTTAGTTTTTAGTAGTCAGTAGGGTGCATTTCAAGTCCTGAAATTTTGAAAATCCTCAATTTCCAGAGATAAATTATATGATAAGAGGGCAAAATAAATATTGAAAGTATACAGATTTGTTTTTTTACGCATAACTATACAAAAATCTCAAGATGTTTACTGTCTCTTTAAAATCCAAACCAACCCCCTGCCCACAATCCCATATATGGTGTCATAGCAGATAATAAATCCTGCAAATACTCAGGATTAAGTAAAGGAACATCATAGTACATTAAAGGGACATGAAACTGGAAATGTTTCTTTCCTGATTCTGATAGAGAGTACAATTTTAAAAAAAGTTTCCAATTTACTTCTACTATCAAACAGCTAGATTACGAGTTTTCAGCGCTATAGGGAAATTAACGACTGCCACAAAAGCGGCGGTATTTCACCTCCCTATAGCGCTGCTATTACAGGTTTTAATAAACCCGGCTTGTGCGGGCGATATGACATCAATGGGGAGAGCCGGCAAAAAAAAGCCTAACACCTGCGATCGCGGAAACAAAAGCTCCATAACGCAGCCCCATTGATGTCTATGGAGAAAGAAAAAGTTATGTTTAAACCTAACTCCCTAACATAAACCCCGAGTCTAAACACCCCTAATCTGCTGCCCCTAACATCGCCGCAACCTACATAATGTTATTAACCCCTAATCTTCCGCCCCTAACATCGCCGCCACCTACATTACAGTTATTAACCCCTAATCTTGCCACCCCCAACTACATAAATTTATTAACCCCTAATCTGCTGGCCCTAACATCGCCTCCACCTACCTACACTTATTAGCCCCTAAACCTCTGGCCTCCCACATCACTAACACTACATAAATATATTAACCCCTAAACCTAACCCTAACATCCCATAACTTAAATATAATTAAAATAAATCTAAATAAACCTTACAATTATTACCTAAATAATTCCTATTTAAAACTAAATACATACTTACCTATAAAATAAAACCTAAACTAGCTACAATATAACTAATAATTATATTGTAGCTAGCTTAGGTTTTATTTTATTTTCACAGGTAACTATTTATTTTAACTAGGTAGACTAGTTAGTAAATTGTTATTAACTATTTACTAGCTACCTAGTTAAAATAAATACAAAGTTCCCTGTAAAATAAAACCTAACCTGCCTTACACTAAAACCTAACATTACAATAAAATAAAATAAATTAAATTAATAAAATACAATTATCTAAATTACAAAAAAAATAAACACTAAATTGCACAAAATAAAAAAAACGAAATTATCAAAAATAAAAACTAATTACTCCTAATCTAATAGCCGTATCAAAATAAAAAAGCCCCAGAAGACCTTATCGAAGCTGGCAGAAGTCTTCATCCAAGCGGCATCTTCTATCTTCATCCATCCGGCGCGGAGCGGGTCCATCTTTAAGACATCCGACGCAGAGCATCCTCTTCCGATCGTCGCTGGAAAATGAAGTTCACTTTAAGTGACGTCATCCAAGATGGCGTCCCTTACATTCCGATTGGCTGATAGAATTCCAATAGGAATTAAAGGGGAAAAAATGCTATTGGCTGTTGCAATCAGCCAATAGGATTGAGCTTGCATTCTATTGGCTGATTCGAATAGCCAATAGAATGCAAGCTCAATCCTATTGGTTGATTGCAATAGCCAATAGGATGTTTCCCCTTTAATTCCTATTGGCTGATAGAATTCTATCAGCCAATCGGAATGTAAGGGACGCCATCTTGGATGACGTCACTTAAAGTGAACTTCATTTTCCAGCGACGATCGGAAGAAGAGGATGCTCCGCATCGGATGTCTTAAAGATGGACCCGCTCCGCACCGGATGGATGAAGATAGAAGATGCCGCTTGGATAAAGACTTCTGCCCCGCGTCGGATGTCTTAAAGATGGACACGCTCCGCGCCGGATGGATGAAGATAGAAGATACCGCTTGGATGAAGAATTCTATCAGCCAATCGGAATGTAAGGGACGCCATCTTGGATGATGTCACTTAAAGTGAACTTCATTTTCCAGCGACGATCGGAAGAAGAGGATGCTCCGCGCCGGATGTCTTGAAGATGGACCGCTTCACGCCGGATGGATGAAGATAGAAGATGCAATCTGGATGAAGACTTCTGCAGACTTCTGCCCTCTTGGATGAAGACTTCTGCCGGCTTCGATGAAGACTTCTGCCCGCTTGGATAAAGACTTCTGCCGCCTGGATGAAGATGGATATCCGGTCTTCGAAAACTGTAAGTGGATCGTCAGGGGTTAGTGTTAGTTTTTTTTAAGGGTTTATTGGGTGGGTTTTATTTTTAGCTTAGGGTTTGGGCACCGTAAAAGAGCTAAATGCCCTTTTAAGGGCAATGCCCATCCAAATGCCCTTTTCAGGGCAATGGTTAGCTTAGGTTTATTTAGATAGAATTTTATTTGGGGGGTTTGGTTGTGTGGGTGGTGGGTTTTACTGTTGGGGGGTGTTTGTATCTTTTTTTTACAGGTAAAAGAGCTGATTTCTTTGGGGCAATGCCCCACAAACGGCCCTTTTAAAGGGCCATTGGCAGTTTAGTGTAGACTAGGGGTTTTGTATTTTTTGGGGGGGGCTTTTTTATTTTGATAGAGCTATTAGATTAGGAGTAATTCATTTTTATTTTTGATAATTAAGTTTTTTATTTTGTGTAATTTAGTGTTTATTTTTTTGTAATTTAGATAATTGTATTTTATTAATTTAATTTATATTATTTTATTGTAATGTTAGGTTTTAGTGTAAGGCAGGTTAGGTTTTATTTTACAGGTAACTTTGTATTTATTTTAACTAGGTAGGTTAATAACTATTTACTAACTAGTCTACCTAGTTAAAATAAATACAAAGTTACCTGTAAAATAAAAATAAAACCTAAGATAGCTACAATATTATAACTATTAGTTATTTTGTAGCTAGCTTAGGTTTTATTTTATAGGTAAGTATGTTTAGTTTTAAATATGAATTATTTAGGTAATAATTGTAAGGTTTATTTAGATTTATTTTAATTATATTTAAGTTAGGGGGTGTTAGGGTTAGACTTAGGCTTAGGGTTACGTTAGGGTTAGGTTTAGGGGTTAATATATTTATGTAGTGATGTGGGAGGCCAGAGGTTTAGGGGTTAATATTTTAATTTAGTATATTTCGTTGTGGGGGGCTTGCGGTTTAGTGGTTAATAGGTTTATTATAGCAGCAGTGTGGGCGGATGGCAGATTAGGGGTTAATAATCTTTCAATAGTGTTTGCGATGCAGGAGGGTGGTGGTTTACGGGTTAATAGGTTTATTATAGTGGCGATGATGTCGGGGAGCAGCGGAATAAGGGTTAATAAATTTTAATAGTGGCGGCGATGTCCAGGTGGCGGTTTAGGGGTTAATAAATGTATTATAGTGTTTGCAATGCGGGAGGACCTCGGTTTAGGGGTTAATAGGTAGTTTATGGGTGTTAGTGTATTTTTTAACACTTTAGTTATGAGTTTTATGCTACAGCTTTGTAACGTAAAACTCATAACATCTGACTTTAGATGGCGGTACGGATCTTGTCAGTATAAAGTGTACCGCTCACTTTTTGGCCTCCCAGGAAAACTCGTAATACCGGCGCTATGGGAGTCCCATTGAAAAAGGACTTTTTTAAAAGTGCGGTACTGATGTTGCGTGACGGCCAAAAAGGTGTGCGGTACAGCTATACCTACAAGATTTGTAATAGCGGCGTTAGGGGAAAAGCAGCGTTATGAAGCATAACGATGCTTTTTCACTCATAACGCAAAACTTGTAATCTAGCTGAAATTTTCTTTGTTTTCTTGTTAATTATTATTGAAGAAATATCTGGATAGGTAGCATGCACATGTCTGCAGCACTACATGACAGAAAATCATGCTGCTATCTAGTGCTCTTGCTAATGTATAACATTGTTGCAAAACTGCTGCCATATAGGACTGCAGACACGTGCTCACTCCTGGACTTATCTTCCTGCTTTTCAACAAATGATAACAAGAAAACAAAGAAAAATTGATAATAGAAAATAACGGGAAAGTTGTTTAAAATTGTATCAGAATCATGAAAGAAAAATTTTGGTTTGTATATCCCTTTAAGGAAATAAAGACTATTTTATTTTCTTGGTAACAACCCCCCATCCAAAAACATTACCCTGACTGCTCTTTTGTTACATGAACAAATGGCTACCTATCTAGCAAGGATTTACCCTAGTATTTGTCTCATTCCGAACCCTCCCATGAAGCTTGTGATTAATGCACAATAGGACACACATTTACACAAATAGAGACACACCCACAGAAACGCAGAATAGGGTATAAAATGTTGTGGTCAGACAGTAACCCTCCCCATTCTTCCATGACTTGCTAGTAGCATGGAGATAATCTTTGTGGCGAAGAGGGCAATTTATGGACCTTGGTGGTGAAATTACCTATAGTTATTATTTTATACCTTGTGTAATACATTAGTGTAGTATAAAACAGTTTTGAAGGTGTACACTGTTGATATTTTTAGATTATTTTCTCTTTCTCACTCTTTTTCTCCCTTTCCTTCTCTCTCCCTCTCCCCCCCCCTCTTTCTCCTGTAGTTTGTTACACTTTGTTTATCTTCTTTGCTCCATACATTATTTCTATTTCAATTATTATATGAAAAAAGTAATGAATTTTGAGTGAAAATTGACTGATATTAATAAGATACAGAGCACACCCTCTGCTAAAATTATTCCTTATAATCTCAATCCCAAAGTGTTGTTGTTTTTTTAACAAATGTAGAAAACTCAAACTGCCTGCACAGTTCATTATGACAAATGTTCTAACTCATTTCTTTTTTTTTGTGTATAGGTCATTATTATGAATGGATGTAATGCTATTTTTTCTGCACTTTCTGCTGTGATTTGTAATCCAGGAGGCAAGTAAATATTGTTCATGATTTTATATGAATTGTTTTGACTTTCCCCGAAGAGCTGTTTTTTTGTTGTTTTTGTTTTGCTTTTGTTTGTTTTTTTCTTATGTCCTGAGACAACTTTTGTGCGTTATTGAATCTAGGCTATAAATTGGCGTCAAAGGGACAGTAAAGACAAAATCTAGCTTTCATGATTCAGAGCATGAATTTTTAAACAACTTTCAAAATGTACTTATATTATCACGTTTGCTTCATTCTCTTGGTATCATTTGTTATATAGTACCCTCAGGAGCAGCAATGCAACTGGGAGCTAGCTGAACACATCTGGTGAACCAGTGACAAGAGGGACATATAAGTGCAGCCTCCAACCATCAGCTAGCTCCTAGTAGTGACTCCTTAGGGTAGTCTTTAACAAATTATACCAAGAGAATGAGGCAAATTTTATAATAGAATTAAACAGAAATTTTTTTAAATTCCATGTTCTATCTGAATCACGAACGTTTAATTTTGACTTTACTGTCCCTTTTTATTGAATGTATGCCACAGTTCAGGTTTTCAGTGTATGAGTTTTTTTTTTTTTTTAAAAACTGCTTCCTTACATTTCACCAGAATCTGCTACCCTCTAATTTAGGATTGTGACCTTGTTTTGGTATTTCTTTTGGTAGTTTGTGGAAAATGCTTTATATATATATTGTAAGATTTGTAACATGCTATCTCTTTCCCTTCTCTCCTGTAAACTGTGCGTGCTTAGAAGATATTGGTTTGTCCCACAAAGGATTCTGGGGCTTTCAGATCTGTTCTACAAAAAACATAGAACAAAATCTAATGAAGACCTTTTTACAATAATGTGCTATGTTGCATTTTATTTTGTCTATATTTTCAGTTATTAAAGATAGTAATCTTTTATATTCTGCAAGAAGCAAAGAGATGTGTTGCTTTTCTTTCATATGCAAAACAAGTAACATATTTTGGACAGAATCAGTAATTTAAAGGCACATTAAAGTCAAAATGAAACTTTCATGGTCTAGGTAGAACATGCAAGTTTTACTTCTCATATCAAATTTGCTTTGTTCTCTTGGTATACTTAAGGTTTAAACCTAGGTAGGCTCATAGGACCTCAGAAATGTGCACAATGTTTGTAGCAATGTTATACATAGTTGCAAACACTGCTGTCATAGAGTGCTAAAGACATATGCATGCTCTCTAGTTCCAATGAGCTTACCTAACAAACGGCTAGATTAAGAGTTTTGCGTTATGAGCGGCTCGGTACTAACTTGCAAATTATTTCCACCGCTCACCTCCCTCTTCCGCTGCTATTACAGGTTTTCATAAACCCGGCGTTAGCAGGCAATATGGCAGCGTTGAGCAAAATTGAGCTCCATACCGCACTCAAATACCAGCGCTGCTTTGAGCTGGTTTTACGTGCTCGTGCACGATTTCCCCATAGACATCAATGGGGAGAGCCGGCTAAAATAAAGCCTAACACCTGCAATAAAGGAGCGTAAAGCTCCATAACGCTGCCCCATTGATTCCTATGGGGAAAGAAAAGTTACATTTACACCTAACACCCTAACATAAACCCTGAGTCTAAACACCCCTAATCTGCTGCCCCCGACATCTCCGACACCTACATTACACTTATTAACCCCTAATCTGCCGCCCATGACTCCGCTGCCACCTACCTACATTTATTAACCCCTAATCTGCCGCCCCCAATGTTGCCGCCACCTTCCTACACTTATTAACCCCTAATCTGCCGCCCCTAACATCGCCGCCACCTACATTACACTTATTAACCCCTAATCTGCCACCCCCAGCGTCGCCACCACTATACTAAATTAATAAATCCCTAAACCTAACCCTAAGTCTAACCCTAACGCCCACTAACTTTAATATAATTAAAATAAATCTAAATAAAAATTACTATCATTAACTAAATAATTCCTATTTAAAACTAAATACCTAAAAAATAAACCCTAAGATAGCTACAATATAACTAATAGTTACATTGTATCTATCTTAGGTTTTATTTTTATTTTACAGCTAAGTTTGTATTTATTTTAACTAGGTAGACTAGTTAGTAAATAGTTATTAACTATTTACTAGCTACCTAGCTAAAATAAATACAAATTTACCTGTAAAATAAAACCTAACATGTCTTACACTAACACCTAACCTTACACTACAATTAAATAAATTACATTAATTAAATACAATTAACTAACGGCTAGATTACGAGTTTTGCCTTAAGCTGAAAAAGCAGCGTTAACAGGTCCTAACGCTGCTTTTTCACTACCACTGCTATTACGAGTCTTGCAGGTTTAGGGGCCCTGCACACTTTTTTGGCCTTACCGCAAACCAACTTACGTAAACTTCGTAAACCCTTTTTTCTATGGGACTTCCATAACGCCGGTATTACGAGTCTGTCCTGGGAGGCCAAAAAGTGAGCGGTACACCCTCTACCGCCAAGATCCGTAACGCATTCTAAAGTCAGTAGTTATGAGTTTTAAACTACAACGCTGTAGCATAAAACTCATAACTAAAGTGCTAAAAAGTACACTAACACCCAAAAACTACCTATTAACCCCTAAACTGAGGCCCTCCAGCATTGCAAACACTAAAATAAAATTATTAACCCCTAATCTGCCGCTCCGGACATCGCCGCCACTATAATAAACATATTAACCCCTAAGCCGCCGCACTCCCGCCTCGCAAACACTAGTTAAATAATATTTTCCCCTAATCTTCCGCCCCTAACATCGCCGCCACCTACATTATATTTATTAACCCCTAATCTGCAGCCCCCAATGTCACCACCACTATATTAAATTTATTAACCCCTAAACCTAAGTCTAACCCTAACACCCCCTAATTGAAATATAATTTAAATAAATCTAAATAAAATTACAATCATTATCTAAATTATTCCTATTTAAAACTAAATACTTACCTATAAAATAAACCCTAAGCTAGCTACAATATAACTAATAGTTACATTGTAGCTATCTTAGGGTTTATTTTTATTTTACAGGCAAGTTTGTATTTATTTTAACTAGGTAGAATAGTTACTAAATAGTTATTACCTATTTAATAACTACCTAGCTAAAATAAATACAAATTTACCTGTAAAATAAAACCTAACCTAAGTTACAATAACACCTAACACTACACTACAATTAAATTAATTACCTACATTAAATACAATTAAATAAATTAAATTAAATTAGCTAAATTACAAAAACAAACAAACACTAAATTACAGAAAATAAAAAACAAATTACAGATCTTTAAACTAATTACACCTAATCTAATAGCCCTATCAAAATAAAAAAGCCCCCCCAAAATAAAAAAAACCCTAGCCTAAACTACCAATAGCCATTAAAAGGGCCTTTTGTGGGACATTGCCCCAAAGAAATCAGCTCTTTTTCCTGTAAAAAAAAATACAAACACCCCCCCAACAGTAAAACCCACCACCCACACAACCAACCCCCCAAATAAAATACTAACTAACAAAACCTAAGCCCCCATTGCCCTGAAAAGGGCATTTGGATGGGCATTGCCCTTAAAAGGGCATTTAGCTCTATTGCAGGCCCAAAGCTCTAATTGGCAGTTCCAATATGATTTTTTCTACCTTAATTCCGATTGGTTGATAGAATTTATTTGGGGGGTTGGTTGTGTGGGTGTATTTTTTTTTACAGGAAAAAGAGCTGATTTCTTTGGGCAATGCCCCGCAAAAGGCCCTTTTAAGGGCTTTTGGTAGTTTAGTTTAGGCTAGGTTTTTTTTATTTTGGGGGGCTTTTTATTTTGATAGGGCTATTAGATTAGGTGTAATTAGTTTAAAGATCTGTAATTTGTTTTTTATTTTCTGTAATTTAGTGTTTGTTTTTTTTGTAATTTAGCTAATTTAATTTAATTTATTTAATTGTATTTAATGTAGGTAATTTATTTAATTGTAGTGTAGTGTTAGGTCTTATTGTAATTTAGGTTAGGATTTATTTTACAGGTAAATTTGTATTTATTTTAGCTAGGTAGTTATTAAATAGTTAATAACTATTTAATAACTATTCTACCTAGTTAAAATAAATACAAACTTGCCTGTAAAATAAAAATAAACCCTAAGCTAGATACAATGTAACTATTAGTTATATTGTAGCTAGCTTAGGGTTTATTTTATAGGTAAGTATTTAGTTAATGATAGGAATTTTATTTAGATTTATTTAAATTATATTTCAATTAGGGGGTGTTAGGGTTAGGGTTAGACTTAGGTTTAGGGGTTAATAAATTTAATATAATGGCGGCGACGTTGGGGGCGGCAGATTAGGGGTTAATTAGTGTATGTAGGTTGCGGCGACATTGGGGGCGGCAGATTAGGGGTTAATAAGTGTAAGATTAGGGGTGTTTAGACTCGGGGTTCATGTTAGGGTGTTAGGTGTAAACATAAAATGTGTTTCCCCATAGGAATCAATGGGGCTGCGTTACTGAGACTTACGCTGCTTTTCGGCAGGTGTTAGACTTTTTACAAGAAACTCGTAATCTAGCCGTAAATTACACAACACTAAATTACACAAAATAAAAACGAAATTATCAAATATTTAAACTAATTACACCTAATCTAATAGCCCTATCAAAATAAAAAAGCTCCCCCAAAATAAAAAACCCCTAACCTAAACTAAACTACCAATAGCCCTTAAAAGGGCCTTTTGCGGGGCATTGCCCCAAAGAAATCAGCTCTTTTACCTGTAAAAAAAAATACAAACAACCCCCCAACAGTAAATCACACAACCAAACCCCCAAGAAAATATCCTAACTAAAAAACATAAGCTCAATATTGCCCTAAAAAAGGGCATTTGGATGGGAATTGCCCTTAAAAGGGCATTTAGCTCTTTTTCTGCCCAAACCCTAAGCTAAAACTAAAACCCACCCAATAAACCCTTAAAAAACCTAACACTAACCCCCGAAGATCCAATTACAGTTTTGAAGACCGGACATCCATCCTAAACAAAGCCGGGAGAAGTCTTCATCCAAGCGGCAAGAAGTCCTCAACGAAGCCGGGAGAAGTCTTCATCCAAGGCGGCAGAAGTGGTCCTCCAGATGGGCAGAAGTCTTCATTCAGACGGCATCTTTTATCTTCATCCATCCGGCGCGGAGCGGAGCGGGTACATCTTCAAGACATCCGGCGCGGAGCATCCTCTTCAATCGAAGTCTTCTTCCAGAATGAAGGTTCCTTTAAGTGAAGTCATCCAAGATGGCGTCCCTTGAATTCCGATTGGCTGATATTTAAGTTAGGGGTGTTAGGGTTAGGGTTAGACTTAGGTTTATGGGTTAATAAATTTAGTATAGTGGCGGCGATGTTAGGGGCGGCAGATTAGGGGTTAATAATATTTAATATCATATATTAAATAAGAAAGAAATAACTAGTAAATATATAGTTATTTAAAGAATGACAAGGCAGCACTCAAATCCATGAAAACAAAGTGGTTTTATTAAGCTCTCTCCACCTGTGTCAATGACATCAATTGTTCCCAAAGAAAAAATGTTAGTAAAATAGAGTAACAGACATTACCAGGCCTGGCTCACAATAATCTGATCACACGATAACAGAGAGCACATAAGTGTAAAGGCACGCTCTCAAAAAATTATTCATGAATCAATCAGATAAATGTGAAAAGAATACAGTTGTAGCAAGATCGTTTTAACAAATAAGCATACAATTACACTCAGTTAACATTGTGTCCATGTAGGAGCACATAGTGTGAATCACACGCTCCATATAGAATAATCCCGTTTGCTACAAATAGACCTCCAGTGTTGCTGAAGTCAGCCAGCTGTATTAGAAAAAGCCTCACCACAGTTCGCGATACAGTTCCTGTTTCCTTGTAAAACGTGTTACCGGAATGAAAACAAGGTAATCCCTTCTGCTACGCTGCAACTCCACAGCATTCAAGGTAGCCGGACCCTTACAACTTCACAGGGAAATTCAGTGTAATAGATCCTCCCTTGTAACCACGGAACAGGAACCCAAACAAGGCTATGAAAGCAAGCTGGAAACTTGCGCTTGCGAACTTGAATACAAACACGGCAAGTCAAACCGCCTCCAGGTAATGCGTGTACTCAGCTTCAAAAGTTGCCGGTCTCCAGAACGTCAGGCATGACGCGTTTCGCCCCTCCCCTTAATGGGCTGACCTTAGGGCTTCATCGGATGCATGTCGATAGCTAATCCACTCTTTTATAACACCGGTTAGTTGGATATTTGCATACTGCTCCTTAACCATTACGATGACGATATGGCAACATACAATCTTGAAGACACTTCATATTTGCGATGCGGGAGTGCCGCGGTTTAGGGGTTAATATGTTTATTCTAGTGGCGGCGATGTCGGAAGCGGCAGACTAGGCGTTAATAATTTTATTTTAGTGTTTGCGATGTGGGAGGGCCTTGGTTTAGGGGTTAATAGGTAGTTTATGGGTGTTAGTGTACTTTTTAGCACTTTAGTTTTGAGTTTTATGTTACAGCTCTGTAACATAAAAGCCATAACTACTGACTTTTAGTTTACGGTACGGATCTTGACGGTATAGGCTTTACCGCTCACTTTTTGGCCGGACAGGCAAACTCGTAATACCAGTGCTAGGGAAGTCCAATTGAAAAAGGACTTTTTAAATGCTGCGGTAGCTATGTTGCGTTACAGCCAAAAAAGTGTGCGGTACAGATATATCTGCAAGACTCGTAATACCAGCAGTAGTGAAAAAGAGCCATAACGCTGCTTTTTCACTCATACCGCAAAACTCGTAATCTAGCCGATAGTTTACTAAGAGTACAAAGCAAATTTGATAATAGAAGTAAATTGACAAGTTGTTTAAAATTGCATTAATGTTTACCTACTATCCCTTTATTTACTACAGGTAAATTCCAGGAATATGGTGTCTGCAAATCTGGCAAGGCATACTGTTGTGCCATGTTACGGCAAATCAGATTTTAGTTCCATGCTAAATATACACTGTATAGCCAAAAGTATGTGGACACCTGTACTAATTATTGAGTTCAGGTTTTTCAGTCACTCCCATCACAGGTGCATAATATTCAGCACATTGCCATTAAAACTTTCACAGACACACGTGGGCATTACAGTGGGTTGTACTAAATAGCTCAGCGACTATAAAATGTAGCATTGTCATAGAATGCCACCTTTACCATAAGTCAGTTTGTGAAATTTCTGCCCTACTAGATCTGCCCCAAGCAAGCTGTAAGTATTATTATTGTGAAGTGAAACCATCTAGGGAAAACAGCCCAGCCACAGTGGTAGACTTCACAAACTGAAAGAGAGGGGCCTGAGGCCTCTAAGTGCTGAAATGAGTAGTGCCTAAAAATAGTGTATCACCCATTACAGAGTTCCAACCTGCCTCTGGAAGCAACAGCAGTACAAGAATTCTGTGTTGGGATCTTCATGAAATGGGTTTCCTTGGCCAAGCAGCTGTACACAAACCTCACATTAACATAAGCAATGCTCAGTATCAGCTGGAGTGTGTGTGGGGGGGGGGGGGGGGGAGGGGCTCTGTATTAATTTCCATAGTTTTCGAGTTTGATATCCAACATGATTATATAAGTGTGATGGACAGGTGTCCATATACATTTGATCATTATGTGTGTCTGTGTGTAGATAGATAGATAAATGGATAGATATATAATATGTATTTAACTCTCAGCTATTCATTTTCTCTCTGTATAGCTTCCTTACATTTATTGATTTTGTTCTGTATGTTTACTGGCTTTTTAGATGGTTTTCTTTTACCTGCTCCATACTACACTGGCATAGATACATACACCTCTCTGTATTCTGGAGTTAAACCTGTGCATGTTCCATTGTACAGCAAGGTATTTACTTACTTCTTAAACGTTTGACAGTTATAGGTCTTCAGAGAAGTGTTAAGGGATAACTGTTTTTTTGCTTTTAAATTAAAGGGGCAGTCTAATTGAAACGTGTTATTGTTTAAAATGATAGATAATCCTTGTATTACCCATTTCTCATTTTTGCATAACCAAGACTGTTATATATTAATACACTTTTTACCTCTGAATTACCTTTTTTTAAAAATTACATGCTCTAACTGAATCATGATAGCTTAATTCTAATCTGACTGTCCCTTTAAACAGCTGGTGACATCATTTAACAAAATAACTTACAGTTAGTAACATTAAATGGATACTAAACCCACATTTCTTTAATGATTCAGATAGAGTATGCAATTTTAAGCAACATTCTAATTTACTCTAAATTTGGGTTTAGTATTCTTGAAAGTTTGTATTGTTTAGATAATCCCTTTATTACCCAATTACCCAGTTTTGAATAACCAACATGATTTTATTAATTCACTTTTTTATCTCTGTGATTACCTTGTATCTAAGCCTCTGTAGGCTGCCACCTTATCTCAGTACTTTTGACAGACTTGCATTTCAGCCAATTAGTGTTGACTCATGCATAGCTCCACGGGGGTGAACTCAATGATAAAAGGCGACTTCAATAAGAATATCAGCATATGTGCCTACCTAGGTTTAGCCTTCAATAAAGAATACCAAAAGAACAATGCAAATTTGATGATAAAAGTAAATTGGAAAATTGTTTAAAATCGCATGCCCTATCTGAATCCTGAAACTTTAATTTTTACTTTACTGTCCCTTTAAACATCAAAACTTTGTATTACTTTTAAAATGGATTAAATACTGTCTACATAATTTTACAAAATATTTTGGAGGAAGTGTATGGCTTAATATGAAAGTTATTAGAACAGTGGATTCAATTTTTATTTTGTTAATTTTTATCATTCAGTATAATTACTTATAAATCTCTTTTGTCTGTCTCCTGGTTCAGCCTAAAGCCCCGATATGCAAAGCATCGACAATAAATAATAGGGATTTTGGCTTCCGCAAAAGTCCACCAATATCGCCACTTGTCAGCACTTTCAGGGGGCTGGGGGGGGGGTGTATTTGAAGTGTTCCTAGACAAAAACCATGTCTGTGCTGTGTAGGAAGACTTCAAATATTGCCCATTACACTACTTGCGATGTATCCCAATCAAAGTGCAGATTTCTCCTTGGCACACATCGCCAGCTAACTCCCAAATACCAATTTAAATGATATATTTATGTTTAATAAAATTAACAAGCAAAAATAACTGCATTTTAAATTATATACAATACTTAAATAATATGCATTATACATGAGAAGGCATATCATTTTAACATTGTATATAAATGCAATGCTACTTTAAACTGTTAACCCCCTTACGCACCCTCACCCTGCAACCTACACTATTATCCCTGCCCTAATCTGCAAAAACATAAAGACCTAACCTATTAACCCCTAAACCTCCACAACCCCCAATGCAATAAGCCCCCTAGCCTAATAACCCCTCAACCGCCACAACTCCCAACCCTAAATATCCCTACACTACAAAACTATCTAAACTAACCCCCCAAGACCCCTAACCTAACACCCCCTAAATTACACAAAAATCAAACACTACCAGAACCATTGCCAGAAAAAACAAAGCACTACCAAAAATAAAAAAAAATAAAGTCCCCTTTAAAAGAAAATAACCCACCCCAAAATAAAAAAACCCTATACTAACACTAAAAGTTACTATAGCAATAGCCCTTAAAAGGGCTTTTTGTAGTGCATTGTTTTAAAGTGATTTAGCTATTTTTCACATAAAAACAAAGACTATCTAGAAACCTACCCTGAAAGGGGCATTTGGTAGGGCATTGTCCTAAAGTAATTGCAGCTCTTTTGCAATAAAAGAATCCCAGAAAACCCTATTTTAAAAAAGATTGCCCTGGAAAGGGTATTTGGTTTGGCATTGCCCTTAGCAGGGTATTTGTTAGGGAAGTGCCCTAAAGTGATCAAAGCTCTTTTATTGCCCCTAAAAAAACTGTATCCTAAAAGAAGATTGCAAGAAGGACATCTGGCAGGGCATTGACCTAAAGTTATTGCAATCTAAATAATAAAAACTACCCCATAAAATCCTAACTCTAAACTCCAAAGTTTGTACTCACCCAACTTGAATCCGGCTCCTACGTGATCAGGTCTGGTGGTGCTCCTCTTCTTTCTTTATGGCGGCGGTCCTCTTCTTCCATATTCTTCCTTCTTCCATCTGAAGCTTCTTTTTTGCTTATCTTCTGCCTTCTATCTTCTCCCTTGTTCCTTCCAATGCTTCTTTTCTTCCTATCTTCTTGCAGACTTTCTCTTCATGTGACTACCACAGCGCACTGAAGCTTGAAATCTTCATTCAGGTCCTTACTTTTGAGTAACTCTTTGTATGGAAGTTTGAGGTCTAGAAAACTCTAAGAATATTTTTAATTAAATTATATTTTAAGTAGCTTTACTTTCTGATTTCCTATGTGTTTTGCTTCCCCATTTTTTAAATATCAAATAAAAAATGGTAAAGGGCACCATGAATTGCATTTATGTCCTGAGAGTTCCTGTGCTGTGTGGAAAGGGAACTCTTTAGCTTTATTCCTCATGCAGAAACCTTTTAGTCAACCAAGAGTATTTGGGTATAGTTTGTTGATATCTTGCGTGAAATTGTGTCGATTTTTAAATCTCCAATATTTTTTTCAAAAAAAGTTGGCAACCCTACCACAGGTCTACAGTCTGACTGAAGTCATCCAGATGAAGAAAACATTACCCTGGATGAAGGGATTGATGACTGAAAAAGTCTGTTTCCCAATTGCTCACCCCTGGAATATGTACTGCAGAAAGTATACAGTAATAGCTTTCTGCCCAAGTTAGAATTTGGGAAACCTCCCTCATCATCAAGAAACTGAAAGTTCCCCCTTGATTAATGTAAGCCACTGTTGTGACAGGAAAAAAATTATGAAATAAGGGAGGGAGTTACAAAGTACACTAACACCCATAAACTACCTATTGACCCCTAAACCGCCATCCCCCACATCGTAAATACTATAATAAACGTATTAACCCCTAAACCGCCAGCCCCCCACATCGCTATTACTATAATAAACCTATTAACCTCTAAACCGCCGTCCCCCCACATCGCAAAACGCTAAATTAAGCTATTAACCCCTAAACCTAAAACCCCCTAACTTTAAATTAAACTTATATAACTATCTTTAACTAAATAAAACCTTACCTTTGAAATTAAAGAAACCTACGTTTAAACTATAAATTAAATGAGCATTACTATTTTAAAAAATTAAATAAATGAAAAATAATAATCCTAACACTAGACATAAAATAAAAAATCCTGACATTATTATTATTATTCTTCTTTATTTATAAAGCGCCGACAGATTCCGCAGCGCTGCCCATGGGTACAAGGATAACAGTACAGTGGAGAAACAATACGATAAGACACAAAATTTTACAGACAAATACAGGGGGAATTGAGGGCCCTGTTCCTGTGGGTAGATGGGTAGGAGGTTTGGAAACAGGAGATGGGGACTGCAGAGGTGAGAATGATATTAGTGAGGAGATAGAGGGCAACTGTTAGTTAATTGAAGTTAGTTTGTTAAGTCGGGTGATAAGCTTCCCTGAACAGAAAGGTCTTTAGGCAACGTTTTAAAGGAAGAAAGGTTAGGGGCAAGTCTGACATCTCGAGGAAGTGTGTTTCAGAGGGTTGGTGCCGCACGAGAGAAGTCCTGTAGTCTAGAATGAGAGGAGGTGATGGTAGAGGACGCAAGAAGCAGGTCATTGTTGGATCTTAGGGGACGGGCAGGAGTATATTTGTTGATGAGTGAGGACAGGTAGGGTGGGGCAGCATTGGTGAGGGCTTTGTAGGTCAGGGTGAGAATTTTGAATTTAACTCTGTTGTGAATGGGGAGCCAGTGAAGGGACTCACAGAGAGGCGCAGCAGAAACAGAGCGTCGAGAGAGGTGGATTAGTCTGGCAGATGCATTTAGGATGGATTGGAGGGGAGAGAGGCGGGAGAGAGGGAGGCCAGTTAGTAAGTTGTTACAGTAGTCAAGTCGGGAAATTACCAGGGAGTGGATGAGCTGTTTGGTAGTTTCAGCACTCAGAAACGGGCGAATTTTGGAGATATTGCGTAGGTGGTTGCGGCAGGATGAAGAGAGCAGTTGGATGTGGGGAATGAAGGACAGATTTGAGTCAAGCGTGACTCCGAGGCAGCGGACTTGGGGTGATGGGGAGATAGTGGTGCCGCCAACAGTGATAGAAAAATTAGAGACTGGAGTGGAGCTAGAGGGGGGAATTAGAAGTAGTTCGGTCTTGGACATATTTATTTTTAGGTGGTGAGAGGCCATCCAGGAGGAAATGCCAGATAAGCAGTCGCTGATGTGAGAGTTAACAGAAGGAGAGAGTGCAGGGGTGGAAAGGTAGATCTGGGTATCATCAGCATAGAGGTGATAGCTGAAGCCATAGCTGTTGATAAGTTTACCCAGTGAAGAAGTGTAGATAGAGAAGAGTAGAGGACCCAGGACAGAGCCTTGAGGTACTCCAACAGACAGGGACAATAGAGAGGAGGAGTCACCAGCAAAAGAGATTGAGAAGGATCTGTTAGAGAGATAAGAGTGAATCCAGGAGAGGGCAGTGTCACAGAGACCAAGAGAACTGAGAGACCGTAGGAGAAGGGGATGGTCAGCAGTGTCAAAGGCAGCAGATTGGTCAAGTAGGATGAGTATAGAGTAGTAGCCTTTGTTTTTAGCAGAAAGGAGATCGTTAGTAACCTTGGTGAGGGCAGTTTCAGTTGAGTGTTGGGGACGGAAGCCAGATTGCAGGGGGTCGAGCAATGAGTTTGAGGACAGGAAGTGGGTTAGGCGATTGAAAACAATTTTTTGAAGGAGTTTTGAAGCAAGTGGGAGCAGTGATATGGGGCGGTAGTTTGCAGGGGAGTTAGGGTCAAGGGAGGGTTTTTTGAGGATGGGGGTGACCTTCGCATGTTTGAAGGAGGCAGGGAATGAGCCGGTAGAAAGGGATAGGTTAAATATGTGAGTAAGAGCCGGAGTGAGGGTGGTAGAGAGAGGAGGGATTAGATGTGAAGGAATAGGGTCAAGTGGGCAGGTAGTGAGGTGTGAGGAAGACAAAAGGGAAGCCACTTCACTCTCAGTGGTTGGGAGGAGGGTGCAGAGAGTGGCAGAGGGGGTGACTGGGAGCGGAGTTGGGAGATTGCAGGTTTGTGTTGGGATGTTTCCTCGGATTGCAAGTGTTTTATTGAGAAAATAGTCAGCGAGGTCTTGAGCACTGAATGCAGATGAGGGTGGTGGTGCAGGTGGGTAGAGGAGAGAGTTGAAAATAGGGAAGAGTCTTTTAGGGTTTGAGGAGTGAGTGGATATAAGAGAGGAGAAATAGGTTTGCTTAGCTAAGCGAAGGGCAGAGGTGTAAGAGTAGAGAATGAACTTATAGTGCATAAAATCATGTTCAGAGCGGGATTTCCTCCAGACACGCTCAGCAGTGCGGGAGCATTTTTGTAGGTTACGAGTTTGTTGGGAGTGCCAGGGTTGGAGCTGACGACATGGGGCTTTGCGAGGTTGGGGTGGAGCGAGAGTGTCAAGTGCAGCAGAGAGAGTATTGTTATAGTGGGTTATAGCAAGGTCAGGGCAGGATATCGTGGCAGTGTGGGGGAGGCGTAGTTGAACAAGATTGGAGAGTTGGGGAGCGTCCACAGTGTGCAGATTTCTGCTGGTGCAGGGGCGAGAGGGGGAAGTAGGTTTAGTATCTATATTAGGATTAAAGGTGAGCAGATGGTGGTCTGAGATGGGAAATGGGCGACATGCAACATACGAGAGAGAGCAGCGATAATAATCAACACTAAAATTACAAAAAATAAAAAAACTCTGATTACAAAAAATAATAAATGAAGTTATCCAAAATAATAAAAATTACACCTAATCTAATAGCCCTATAAAAATAAAAAATCCCCCCAAAATAAAAACACCCCTAACCTAACAATAAACTACCAATAGCCCTTAAAAGGGCCTTATGTAGGGTATTTCCCTAAGTTTAACAGCTCTTTTTTTAAAAATATTTTTATTTTTGATTGTGACCACAGGTACAAAAGAACATTTCATACAAGGTACATTTAGTTTTGTTGACAAACCATCGGCTAGATTACGAGTTGTGCATTAGGGTTAAAAAGCAGCGTTGAGAGGTCCCAACGCTGCTATTTAACGCCCGCTGGTATTCCAAGTCTTGAAATGACAGGCTCACCGCTCACTTTTTTGGCCAGACTCAGAAATACAGCAAATCCAATTACGTCAATTGCGTATCCTATATTTTCAATGGGACTTGCATAACGCCGGTATTACGAGTCTAACCAAAAGTGAGCGGTAGTGACCCTCTCCTGTCAAGCGGTAGTGACACCCATAAACTACCTATTAACCCCTAAACCGAGGCCCCCCCACATAGTAAACACTAAAATAAAATTTTTAACGCTGCCACTATTTAAATATTATTAACCCCTAATCTGCCCGCCCTAACATCGCAGACACCTACCTACATTTATTAACCCCTAATCTGCCGACCCCCAACGTCACCACCACTATATTAAATGTATTAACCCCTAAATGTAAGTCTAACCCTAACCCCCCCTAACTTAAATATAATTACAATAAATCTAAATAAAATTGCTATAATTAGCTAAATTATTCCTATTTAAAACTAAATACTTACCGATAAAATAAACCCAAAGGCCTAGATTTGGAGTTTTGTCGGTAACGACCCGAAAAACTAACGCCGGCTTTTTTCTGGCCGCACCATAAAAATAACTCTGGTATCGAGAGTCCACATAAAGGCTGCGTTAGGCTCCAAAAAAGGAGCGTAGAGCATTTTTAACGCAGCTTCAACTCTCGATACCAGAGTTGCTTACGGACGCGGCCAGCCTCAAAAACGTGCTCGTGCACGATTCTCCCATAGGAAACAATGGGGCTGTTTGATCTGAAAAAAAACCTAACACCTGCAAAAAAGCCGCGTTCAGCTCCTAACGCAGCCCCATTGTTTTCTATGCGGTAACCCTTCCTACGTCTGCACTTAACACTCTAACATGTACCCCGAGTCTAAACACCCCTAACCTTACACTTATTAACCCCTAATCTGCCGCCCCCGCTATCGCTGACCCCTGCATATTATTTTTAACCCCTAATCTGCCACTCCGTAAACCGCCGCTACTTACATTATCCCTATGTACCCCTAATCTGGTTCCCTAACATCGCCGACCCCTATATTATATTTATTAACCCCTAATCTGCCCCCCACAACGTCGCCTCCACCTACCTACAATAATTAACCCCTAATCTGCCGACCGGACCTGAGCGCTACTATAATAAAGTTATTAACCCCTAATCCGCCTCACTAACCCTATATTAAATAGTATTAACCCCTAATCTGCCCTCCCTAACATCGCCGACACCTAACTTCAATTATTAACCCCTAATCTGCCGACCGGAGCTCACCGCTATTCTAATAAATGGATTAACCCCTAAAGCTAAATCTAACCCTAACACTAACACCCCCCTAAGTTAAATATAATTTAAATCTAACTAAATAAATTAACTCTTATTAAATAAATTATTCCTATTTAAAGCTAAATACTTACCTGTAAAATAAATCCTAATATAGCTACAATATAAATTATAATTATATTGTAGCTATTTTAGGATTAATATTTATTTTACAGGTAACTTTGTATTTATTTTAACCAGGTACAATAGCTATTAAATAGTTAAGAACTATTTAATAGCTAAAATAGTTAAAATAATTACAAATTTACCTGTAAAATAAATCCTAACCTAAGTTACAATTAAAACTAACACTATACTATCAATAAATTAATTAAATAAAATACCTACAATTACCTACAATTAACCTAACACTACACTATCAATAAATTAATTAAATAAACTACCTACAATTAACCTAACACTACACTATCAATAAATTAATTAAATACAATTCCTACAAATAAATACAAATAAATAAACTTGCTAAAGTACAAAAAATAAAAAAGAACTAAGTTACAAAAAATAAAAAAATATCTACAAACATAAGAAAAATATTACAACAATTTTAAACTAATTACACCTACTCTAAGCCCCCTAATAAAACAACAAAGCCCCCCAAAATAAAAAATGCCCTACCCTATTCTAAATTACTAAAGTTAAAAGCTCTTTTACCTTACCAGCCCTGAACAGGGCCCTTTGCGGGGCATGCCCCAAGAAGTTCAGCTCTTTTGCCTGTAAAAAAAAAACATACAATACCCCCCCCAACATTACAACCCACCACCCACATACCCCTAATCTAACCCAAACCCCCCTTAAATAAACCTAACACTAAGCCCCTGAAGATCATCCTACCTTGTCTTCACCTCACCAGGTATCACCGATCCGTCCTGGCTCCAAAATCTTCATCCAACCCAAGCGGGGGTTGGCGATCCATCATCCGGTGCTTGAAGAGGTCCAGAAGAGGCTCCAAAGTCTTCATCCTATCCGGGAAGAAGAGGCGATCCGGACCGGCAACCATCTTGATCCAAGCGGCATCTTCTATCTTCATCCGATGACGACCGGCTCCATCCTGAAGACCTCCACCGCGGACCCATCTTCTTCCGGCGACGTCCAACTGCAGAATGACGGTTCCTTTAAGGGACGTCATCCAAGATGGCGTCCCTCGAATTCCGATTGGCTGATAGGATTCTATCAGCCAATTCTGATTGGCTGATGGAATCAGCCAATCAGAATCAAGTTCAATCCGATTGGCTGATCCAATCAGCCAATCAGATTGAGCTTGCATTCTATTATACACACAAACTTATTTTGTATCATTATAACTTACTGTCTATATTAAATTCTATTTTTAAACAGTCATATTATTATTATGCATATTCCTTAGTGTTTTGCTTCTGTATTTTCTTAAATGTAAAATTTGAAAGGGGTCAGAGTTGTTATACCTCTGCCACTAGGTTGTACTTGCCCCCCCAGACCAAACTTTTCCAGTCCCCCTATATATACATATATATATATATGTGTGTGTGAATGCTGTGTAGTGTGTGTTGTGTGCCTGCATGTACTGTATGTGAATGCTGTGTGTGTGTTGTGTTCCTGCATGTATGTGAATGCTGTGTGTGTGTTGTGTTCCTGCATGTATGTGAATGCTGTGTGTGTGTTGTGTTCCTGCATGTATGTGAATGCTGTGTGTGTGTTGTGTTCCTGCATGTATGTGAATGCTGTGTGTGTGTTGTGTGCCTGCATGTATGTGAATGCTGTGTAGTGTGTGTTGTGTGCCTGCATGTATCTGAATGCTGTGTAGTGTGTGTGTTGTGCATCTGCATGTATGTGAATGCTGTGTGTGTTGTGCGTCTGCATGTATGTAAATGCTGTTTTCTAGTGTGTGACTGTGTTGTGTGCCTGCATGTATGGGAATGCTGTGTAGTGTGTGTGTGTTGTGTGCCTGCATGTATGTAAATTATGTGTACTGTCTGTATGTTGTGTGGCTGCATGTATGTGAATGCTGTGTAGCGTGTGTGTTGTGTATGTTGTGTGCCTGCATGTATGTGCATAAGAAATAGTGAGAGGGGGGGGGGGGGGTAGTGGGCCTTTTTTCCCAAAAATGCCCGGCCCTTTTTTTGGTCCCAGTCCGGCCCTGCTAGGTAGAATAGTTATTAATAGTTATTAACTATTTAATAACTACCTAATTAAAATAAAGACAAATGTACCTGTAAAATAAAACCTAACCTAAGTTACAATTATACCTTACACTACACTATAATTAAATGAATTACCTAAACTAAATACAATTAATTACAATTTAAAATAATACGAAAAAAAACCAAACACTAAATTACAGAAAATAATAAAATAATTACCAGAATTTTAAACTAATTACACCTACTCTAATCCCCCTAACAAAATAATAGGATTGAGCTGGCATTCTATTGGCTGTTCCAATCAGAAAATAGAATGCAAGCTCAATCCTATTGGCTGATTGCATCAGCCAATAAGATTTTTTCTACCTTAATTCCGATTGGCTGATAGAATTCTATCAGCCAATCGGAATTGAAGGGACACCATCTTGGATGACGTCATTTAAAGGAACCTTCATTCAGTCGTCGGACGGAGAAAGAAGAGGATGCTCCGCGTCGGATGTCTTGAAGATGGACCCGCTCTGCGCTGGATGAATGAAGATGGAAGATGCCGCCTGGATGAAGACTTCTGTCCGTCTGGAGGACCTCTTCTGCCCGGCTTGGATGAAGACTTCTGCCCATCTGGAGGACCACTTCGGTCTGGTTGGGTGAAGACTTCTCACGGTAGGGTGATCTTCAAGGGGTTAGTGTTAGGTTTTTTTAAGGGGGGATTTGGTGAGTTTTAGAGTAGGGTTGGTTGTGTGGGTGGGTTTTAATGTTGGGGGGGGAATTGTAATTTTTTTTTACAGGTAAAAGAGCTGATTACTTTGGGGCAATGCCCTGCAAAAGGCCCTTTAAAGGGCTATTTATAATTTAGTGTAGGGTAGGGCTTTTTTATTTTGGGTGACTTTTTTTTTATTTTGTTAGGGGGATTAGAGTAGGTGTAATTAGTTTAAAAATCTTGTAATTATTTTATTATTTTCTGTAATTTAGTGGGGGGGGGGGGTTCGTACTTTAGATAATTTTTTTTAAAATTGTAATTAATTGTATTTAGTTTAGGTAATTTATTTAATTATAGTGTAGTGTTAGGTGTAATTGTAACTTAGTTTAGGTTTTACTTTACAGGTAAATTTGTCTTTATTTTAACTAGGAAGTTATGAAATAGTTAATAACTATTTAATAACTATTGTACCTAGTTAAAATAAATACAAAGTTGACTGTAAAATAAAAATAAACCCTAAGATAGCTACAATGTTGGTGAGTTTTAGAGTAGGGTTGGTTGTGTGGGTGGGTTTTAATGTTGGGGGGGGAATTGTAATTTTTTTTTACAGGTAAAAGAGCTGATTACTTTGGGGCAATGCCCCGCAAAAGGCCCTTTAAAGGGCTATTTATAATTTAGTGTAGGGTAGGGCTTTTTTATTTTGGGTGACTTTTTTTTTATTTTGTTAGGGGGATTAGAGTAGGTGTAATTAGTTTAAAAATCTTGTAATTATTTTATTATTTTCTGTAATTTAGTGGGGGGGGGGGGGTTCGTACTTTAGATCATTTTTTTTAAAATTGTAATTAATTGTATTTAGTTTAGGTAATTTATTTAATTATAGTGTAGTGTTAGGTGTAATTGTAACTTAGTTTAGGTTTTACTTTACAGGTAAATTTGTCTTTATTTTAACTAGGAAGTTATGAAATAGTTAATAACTATTTAATAACTATTGTACCTAGTTAAAATAAATACAAAGTTGACTGTAAAATAAAAATAAACCCTAAGATAGCTACAATGTAACTATTAGTTATATTGTAGCTATTTTAGAGTTTATTTTATAGGTAAGTATTTAGTTTTAAATAGGAATAATTTAGTGAATTGTAGTAATTTTATTTAGATTTATTTAAATTAAATTTAAGTTAGGGGGGTTAGGGTTAGACTTAGATTTAGGGGTTAATAACTTTATTATAGTGGTGGCGACGTTGGGGGGGCAGATTAGGGGTTAATAAATGTAGTTAGGTTGCGGCGACATTGGTGGCGGCAGATTAGGGGTTGATAAATACAATGTAGGGTTCAGGGATGTTGGGGGCAGCAGATTAGGGGCTCATAAGTATAATGTAGGTGGCGGCGGTTTACGGAGCGTCAGATTAGGGGTTAATAATATAATGTATGTGTCGGCGATGTTGGGGGCGGCAGATTAGGGGTTAATAAGTGTAATATTAGGGGTGTTTAGACTCGGGGTTCATGTTGGGGTGTTAGGTGTAGACATAAAAAGTATTTCCCCATAGGAATCAATGGGGCTGCATTAGAAGCTGAACGCTGCTTTTTTGCAGGTGTAAGGTTTTTTTTCAGCCGGCTCTCCCCCATTGAGTCCTATGGGGAATTCGTGCATGAGCACGTTTTACCTGCTCACTGCTACCGTAAGCAGCGCTGGTATTGAGGTGAGATGTGGAGCAAAATTTTGCTCTTCGCTCACTTTTTTGCGGTTAACGCCGGGTTTCTAAAAACCTGTAATACCAGCGCTGTCTACAAGTGAGCGTGAGCATAAACTGCTCGTTAGCACCGCACCCCTGTTAACGGCAAAAACTCGTAATCTAGGTGCATGTGTTTAAACTGTGTTTAAACTGCAAATGATTATACAATTAAGTAATGAAAGGACCACAGTGTTCTCCTGTCTTCTCCTCTCTACAGATCTGTCTCTTCAGACATGAGGATTAACTTGGTTCATTACCATTACAGTGCATTCATAGGTATTGACTCATACCCAATTATGCAATTATGATACTGCGTATGTCTCTAGGTAGTTGATGAAGGAAAGGTTCCCATTTAGTCATGACAGATTTAACTCTTTTCAATATATCCCCTAACCCATCAGATTGTTCAATAAACAACTGCTTAAGTAAGGCGCTCTTTAGCTGTATAACAGTAGGTGGATTTTGTTTCAGCCAGTTCTGAAATATCAGGTTCTAGCTATAAAAATTATATTGTAGATGCAGGCTTTCTGGGGTCTTAGGATGTTTCTAATGTTTAACAGCTCTTTTACATACAAAATATTTCAAAGTCTCCCAGCAGTAAAACCCACCACCCAACCAAACCCCCAAAATAAAAAAAAACTGTAAAAAAACCCCTAAGCTACCCATTGCCCCTAAAGGGGCATTTGTATGGGCATTGCCCTTAAAAGGGCATTCAGCTCTTTTACCGCCAAAAGCCCTAATGCTTACCTGATAAATTTCTTTATTTCCGGACATGGAGAGTCCACAACGTCATTCCAATTACTAGTGGGATATTCAAGGAGAAGGCAAAGAGCACCCCAGCAAAGCTGTTAAGTGTAATTTCCCTTACCTAGAGTCATTCAGCTGAAGGAAAATGGAAAAAGAAGAAACCCAAGGGTATAGAGGTGCCCAGAGGTTTACTCAAAAAAATTGCAGAATTATAATTAAAAAGAGGGCGGGGTCATGGAATTTCCATGTCCGGAAAGAAAGAAATTGATCAGGTAAGCATAAATTTTGTTTTCTTTCCTATGACATGGAGAGTCCACAACATCATTCCAATTACTAGTGGAAACCAATACCCAAGCTAGAGGACACGGAATGAACAGGGAGGGAGAAAAAGGCAGGAAGACCTAAACAGAAGGCACCACTGCTTGAAGAACCTTTCTCCCAAAAGAGGCCTCAGCCAAGGCATAAGTATCAAATTTGTAGAATTTGGAAAAGATATGCAAAGAAGACCATGTAGCCGTCTTGCAAATCTGTTCCACAGAAGCTTCATTTTTGAAAGCCCAAGAAGAGGAGACAGCTCTAGTAAAATGAGCCATAATTCTTTCAGGAGGCTGCTGTCCAGCATTCTCATAAGCCAAACGAATCATACTTCTTAACCAGAGGGAAAGAGTAGTAAAAGTGGCAAAACAACAGACAGGGCAGAAGTTTGCCGAAAATCTTTAGTAGCTTGTAGGTAAAACTTTAGAGCATGCACAACATCCAAGTTATGCAAAAGACGTTCCTTATGAGAAGGATTAGGACAAAAAGAAGGAACAACAATTTCCTGATTAATGTTTCGATCTGACAGTACCTTAGGGAGAAATCCCAACTTAGTACGAAGGGCCGCCTTATCTGCATAAAAAATAAGGTACAGGTAATCACACTGCAGAGCCAAAAGCATTGAAACTCTGCGAACAGAAGAAATAGCAGGGAGAAACAAAACCTTCCAAGATAACAACTTTATATCAACAACATGCATCGGTTTAAACGGAGTCAAAAATTCAGTTGCAGCTGAAGTGCAGAGGGAAAAGCACACTACCGCATGGAAAATAAAATGCTGGTAAAGAGAAGTTAATAAACTGATTGCTGGAGAGCCTGCTTTCTCTGAGATAATATCTGCAATACCTTAAGCTATTGGCACGCTATATCCTAAATACCTCGCTCTAGACACACAGCGTGGAAGACATGAGGGAGGTCGGGCGGTGTCAAAAACATAAACCAGCTCTTCTGCCATTGGCACCTTAAAAAGTGTACATATCTATTACACTATACTGACGTGTCCCTTAAAAACAAAATACACAAAAAACAAGTGCACTGGCTTCAGAGGGCCAGGAGACCCATAGCCGAATGTGAGATGGATAACGCTCACACTGTAAACCCCACCCAAGGTCTTAAGTGCAAACATAAGGCAAATACATTTGTATAGCCCCATTCTTATCTATGATGGTTCACACTTCATGCTATAACCCCACCTGAGGTCTTAAGCAAAAAACGTAATGCAATGACCACCAATTTAAAAGGCTGCAGAGCACCAAGCTAAAACTTGCTTGTCAGAGAAGCCCATGGCGGTAACAGAAAAACTAAGTTCTTACCGCTATGGGAAAATCGTAAAAATGGCGCCAAATTAGAATAGTAAGCACTGACAGCATAACAGTGCTCAACAGAGAAATAAATACATACATTATAGGAGCCAACTTTTAAAAAGCCACTTCCATAAAACTTGTCCCCACAAGATTATACAAAGCCAGGTGCTGTGCTATAAGGCGATATAGCTACTGACACCAGGGAGCCATTCTTTCCCTACATTATACTCCCATATTAAACGATAGGGGGAAAACCCATAAACCAGGGATATGGAATTTACAGATAAGTAGTGGAAACCTCCTCTCAATAGTATAATGGAGGAAACACCGTTATAAAAGGGGACCTTTATATAACATCCTGAAAATTATCACTTCTCTACAGAGAAGTATGGCATGAAGTCAGGCAAGCTGAAAGCTTAAGCAATAGCAGTGAAGTCTTCATCCAGGCAGCGACATCTTCATCCATCACGGGGCCATCTTCTTTCTTGATCCCAGTGTCGCAGAGCTGTAGAGGCACAGAGCTTCTTTGCCGGCAGTGTGGACATCCAGCGTGGAGGATCCTCTTTATACGGTCACTGCCATACACTGAAGCTTGAATGCAAGGTACCCATTTCAATATGGGGTACCTTGCATTCCTATTGGCTAATTTAGATTCTTCAAATTCAAATCAGCCAATAAGATGAGAGCTACTGATATCAGCCAATAATTTCAGTAGCTCTCATCCTATTGGCTGATTTGAATTTGGTGAATCAAGTCAGCCAATAGGAATGCAAGGTACCCCATATTTAAATGTTTACCTTGCATTCAAGCTTTGGTGTATGGCGGTGACCACATGAAGAGGATCCTCCACGCCGGACGTCCGCGCCACCGGCAAAGAAGCTCGGCACATCCACAGCTCTACGACACTGGGATGAAGAAAGAAGATGGCCCCACGATGGATGAAGATGTCACCCCCTGGATAAAGACTTCTCTCCGCCTGGATGAGAATGGATGACCGGACTACAGGAACCGTGAGTAGATTTCTTTCTAATGACACGGTGAGACCACAGATAATCTTAATTACTGTTGTATCAGTTGCAAGGAGGGGTAAAGTTAGGTGTCTGATTCTTCAATCAAGAGTTTGTTATTTTTTAAGCAGAGCAACTTTGCTCTGGTTTTCTTTGGGGTTTAGCCGTAGTCCATGTCAGTCTCTTCAGTAGAGCAAGTGGTGGCTTTTAAGCATTTGGGAACTTGTGGGGTATAATCCCCACATGTATGCTGCCCTTGGTTGAAAGTTTGAGTAAGTTTACTCAGCCTCTTCTTTTTCCACAGGTCCATGTGAGGTAGGAAGCCCCTCTCATACCAAGTGAGCTGTCCTGCTGCCGGACAAATTTTTGAGGTAAGTGCCTATTTCTTTACCTGTTTTGATATAGGAGAATTTGGCACTTTGACAGTTAATTCTGTCTAAATATACAATCAGCCTTCTAGGTTAACGGTTTATTGTATGGCAGTTTTTCAGGCACTGGGAATGTTTGGCTCAGTTTATTATGTTTTTGGAGTTCAAGAATTTTCCTCCCAGAGGCAGGATTCTTCTCTCCAGGTTATCTGTAAACCAGATAAAAGGAGAAGCATTCTTACGTTGTATTCAGAATCTTTCCAACATGGGAGTGATAGTTCCTGTTCCGGTTCAGGAACAGGGTCTGGGTTTTTATTCCAATCTCTTTGTCGTTCCCAAAAAGGAGGGAACTTTCAGACCTATTTTAGATCTCAAGAGTGTAAACAAGTTTCTCAGGGTTCCGTCTTTCAAGATGGAAACGATTCGTTCCATTCTTCCTTTGGTTCAGGAAGGTCAGTTCATGACCACAGTGGATCTAAAGGATGCGTATCTGCATATTCCCATTCACAGGGATCGTCGCAGGTTCCTAAAATTTGCATTTCTAGACAAACATTTTCAATTTGTAGCTCTTCCTTTTGGTCTGGCAGAATTTTCTCAAAGGTCCTAGGAGCTTCGATTGAAGGGTGTTGCAGTGGCTCCTTATTTGGATGACTTTCTAGTTCAGGCTCCATCTTTTCAACTAGCAAACTCCCATACGGAGTTGTATTGGTATTTTTGGGGACCATTATAGATTCTCTAGAGTTGAAATTTTTTCTGACAGAAGCAAGAAAGTCAAAGATTTTCAATACGTGTCTTGTTCTTCAGTCCCTTCCTTGGCCGTCAGTGGCTCAGTGAATGGAGGCTATTGGTCTGATGGTTTCAGTCATGGACATCATTCCGCTTGCTTGGTTCCATCTCAGACCTTTGCAGTTATGCTTGCTCAGGCAGTGGGACGGGTATTATGCGGATCTATCTCCAAAGATTGTTCTAGATCAGATGTCCAGAGATTCTCTTCCATGGTGGTTGTCTCAGGATCTTCTCTCTCAGGGAACTTGCTTTCGCAGACCTGCCTGGGTGATTGTAACCACGGATGCCAGTTTGCTGGGCTGGGGTGCTGTCTGGGGTTCATTAAGGGCTCAGGGTCTATGGAATCGGGAGGAGTCGGTTCTTCCAATAAATGTTTTGGAACCAAGAGCAATTTTCAATGCTCTTCTAGCCTGGCCTCTGCTAGCTTCAACCCAGTTTATCAGGTTTCAGTCGGACAACATAACGTCAGTGGCTTACATCAATCAGGGAGGAACTCTGAGTTCCTTTGCTATGACAGAGGTAGCCAAGATTATTCAGTGGGCGGAGATTCACAACTGTTGTCTGTCTGCTATCCATATTCCAGGGGTGGACAATTGGGAAGCGGATTTTCTGAGCAGACAGACTTTTCATCCGGGGGAGTGGGAACTTCATCCAGAGGTATTTTCCAGCTTGATTCTTAGTTGGGGGCAGCCGGAGTTGGATCTCATGGCATCTCGTCAGAATGCCAAGCTCCCAAGGTACTGGTCCAGGTCAAAGGATCCTCAGGCTGTTCTGATAGATGCAAGATAGTAGGTAAAGTAGTATTGTAAGTAGGTGCCAAATATTTTTGTAATCAACAAGCACCTGTTATGGGGGCAATATAGCACTAAGGAGACTCATAGATAAATGAGTTACAAAGTCTGTAACAAAAAAGAGTGCTTTACCCCTGCAATTATTTAGGAAAAATTCTCCCTGAATAATACAGGAATGATTTTTAAACATTCATACTTTATCTTTATTGGTTTAACTATTTAATCATACACGTTTAAAAACGCTTAAACTCTCTAGATATCAATATATAGCATAGATGTGTGAATAATACCTCTGAGAATCATGTATCTATATGTGAAACATTATATTTGGTTTGTATAATATCAAGCAGTCAGATACAAACATTCGGCTAGATTACGAGTTTTGCGGTATGACTGAAAAAGCAGCATTAAGGCTCTTTTTCACTACCGCTGGTATTACGAGTCTTGCAGGTTTAGGGGCACCGCACACTTTTTTGGCCGTAATGCAACGCAACTACCGCAGCTTTCAAAAAGTCCTTTTTCAATGGGACTTCCTTTGCGCCGGTATTACGAGTCTGCCTGGGAGGCCAAAAAGGGATCGGTACACCCTATACCGTCAGGATTCGTACCGTAAACTGAAAGTCAGTAGTTATGAGTGTTACGCTACAAAGCTGTAACATAAAAATCATAACTAAAGTGCTAAAAAGTACACTAACACCCATAAACTACCTATTAACCCCTAAACCGAACCCCTCCCGCATCGCAAACACTAAAATAAAATTATTAACCCCTAATCTGCTGCTCCGGACATCGCTGCTACTAGAATAAACATATTAACCCCTAAACCGCTGTACTCCCGCATCGCAAACACTAGTTTAATATTATTAACCCCTAATCTGCCACCCCTAACATCTCCACCACCTACCTACATTTATTAACCCCTAATCTGCCGCCCCCCCAAACGTCGCCGCCACTATACTAAATTTATTACCCCAAACCTAACCCTAAGTCTAACCCTAACCCTAACACCCACTAACTTTAATGTAATTAAAATAAATCTAAATAAAACCTACTGTTAATAACTAAATAATTCCTATTTAAAACTAAATACTTACCTGTAAAATAAACCCTAAGCTAGCTACAATATAACTAATAGTTACATTGTATCTAGCTTAGGTTTTATTTTTATTTCACAGGCAAGTTTATATTTATTTTAACTAGGTACAATAGTTACTAAATAGTTATTAACTATTTACTAACTACCTAGCTAAAATAAATACAAATTTACCTGTAAAATAAAACCTAACCTGTCTTACACTAACACCTAACCTTACACTAACACTTAACCTTACACTACAATTAAATCAATTACATAAATGAAATACAATTAACTAGATTAGAAAACCCCCCACTAAATTACACAAAATAAAAAAAGAAATTATCAGATATTTAAACTAATTACACCAAATCTAATACCCCTTATCAAAATAAAAAAGCCCCCCAAAATAAAAATAACCTAGCCTAAACTAAACTACCAATAGCCCTTAAAAGTGCCTTTTGTAGGGCATTGCCCCAAAGAAATCAGCTATTTTACCTGTAAAAAAAAAATACAAACAACCCCCAACAGTAAAACCCACCACCCACATAACCAATCCCCCAAATAAAATCCTAACTAAAAAACCTAAGCTCCCCATTGCCCTGAAAAGGGCATTTGGATGGGCATTACCGTTAAAATGGCATTTAGCTCTTTTTCCGCCCCAAACCCTAATCTAAAAATAAAACCCACCCAATAAACCCTTAAAAAAGCCTAGCACTAACTCCTGAAGATCCACTTACAGTTTTTGAAGACCCGACATCCATCCTCAACGAAGCCGGCAGAAGTCTTCATCCAACCAGGCAGATGTTTTCATCCAGATGGCATCTTCTATCTTCATCCATCCAGCGCGGAGCGGGTTCATCTTCAAGACATCCGGCATGGAGCATCCTCTTCAATAGACGTCTTCTTGAACAATGAATTCTCCTTTAAATTACATAATCCAAGATGGTGTCCCTTGAATTCCGATTGGCTGATAGAATTCTATCAGCCAATCGGAATTAAAGGTGAAAAAATCCTATTGGCTGATTAATCAGGGAGAATTTTTCCTAAATAATTGCAGGGGTAAAGCACTCGTTTTTGTTACAGACTTTGTAACTCATTTGTTCTGATAGATGCTCTGGCAGTTCCTTGGACTTTCAGTCTGGCATATGTGTTCCCTCCGTTTGCTCTTCTTCCTCGGGTCATTGCTCGGGTCAAACAAGAGAGGGCATCAGTGATTCTCATTGCTACGGCTTGGCCTCGCAGAATCTGATTTGCAGATCTGGTGGAGATGTCTTCCCTTCCACCTTGGCATCTTCCATTAAGGAAGGACCTTCTGCAGGGTCCCTTCCTTCATCTAAATCTCGTTTCTCTGACTGTTTGGAGATTGAACGCTTGATTCTTTCTAAGCGTGGTTTTTCTGAGTCAGTCATTGAGACTATGATTCAGGCTTGTAAGCCTGTGACTATGAAGATTTATTATAAGATTTGGCGTAAATATTTGTATTGGTGTGAATCCAAAGGCTACTCGTGGAGTAGAGTTAGGATTCCTAGGATTTTTTCTTTTCTCCAGGAGGGTTTGTAGAAAGGTTTATCTGCTAGAACCCTGAAGGGTCAAATTTCTGCTTTATCTATTTTATTGCACAAGCGCCTGGCGGATGTGCCAGATGTTCATTCTTTTTGTCAGGCCTTGGTTAGAATTCGGCCTGTGTTTAAGTCTACTACTCCACCTTGGAGTCTTAATTTTGTTTTTAGAGTCCTTCAACAGGCTCCGTTTGAACCTATGCATTCTTTGGATATTAAGATGTTATTTTGAAAGGTTTTGTTTCTTGTGGCTATTTCTTCGGCTTGAAGAGTTTCATAACTTTCAGCCTTACAGTATGAATCGCCTTTTATTTTTTTTCACTCTGATAAGGTAGTTCTGCGTACTGCCTTGGGTTTTCTTACCAAGGTTGTTGATAAGAATATTAATCAAGAGATTGTTGTTCCTTCTTTGTGTCCTAATTCTTCGTTTCATAAGGAGCATTGGATGGATGTGGTTCGTGCATTGAAATATTATTTGCAGGCGACTAAGGATTTTCACCAGTTTTCTTCTTTATTTGTTGTCTTTTCTGGGAAGTGTTAGGGTAAGGAAGCTACGGCTACTTCTCTTTCTTGTTGGTTGAGGAGTATTATTGGTAAGCAACCTCCTGAGAGAATCACGGCTCATTCCACAAGGGCTGTTTCATCTTCTTGTGCTTTCAAAAATAGAGCTTCTGTAGATCAGCTTTGCAAGGCTGCGACTTGGTCATCTTTGCATACTTTTTCAAAATTTTACAAATTTGACACTTTTGCTTCAGCAGAGGCTTCTTTTGGGAGATAGGTTCTTCAAGCAGTGGTGCCTTCTGTTTAGGTTAACTGTCTTGTCCCTCCCTTATCAACCGTGTCCTCTAGCTTGGGTATTGGTTCCCAACAGTAATTAAGATGATCCGTGGACTCAGTGTCATTAGAAAGAAAACATAATTTATTCTTACCTGATAAATTTATTTATTTCTTGACATGGGGAGTCCACGGCCCGCCCTGTTTTTCAGACAGTTTGCTTTTCTATAAACTTCAGGCACCTCTGCACCTTAGATTACTTCCTTTCTCCTTTCCCTTTGGTCAAATGACTAGGGATTGTGGGTATGGGGAGTGGTATTTAACAGCTTTTGCTGTGGTGCTCTTTGCCTCCTCCTGCCAGTCAGGAGTGATATTCCCAACAGTAATTAAGATAATCCGTGGACTCACCGTGTCAAGAAAGAAATACATTTCTCAGGTAAGAATAAATTATGTTTTTCTGGGGTTAGTGTTAGGTTTTTTTGTTTTTGTTTTTTAAGATTAGTGCTTTGGGGGGTAAAAGAGCTGAATGCCCTTCTAAGGGCAGTAAAAGAGCTGAATTCCCATACAAATGCCCCTTTTTTTTTAGACTTGGGTTTTTATTTTGGGGGCTTGGTTGGGTGTTGGGTTTCACTTAGGGCAATGTCCTACAAAAGGCCATTTTAAGGGCTATTGGTAGTTTATTGTTAGGTTAGGGGTGTTTTTATTTTGGGGGGCTTTTTTATTTTTATAGGGCTTTTAAATTTGGTGTAATTTTTATTATTTTGGATAATTTCGTTTATTTTTGTAATCTTAAGAGTTTTTTTATTTTTCGTAATTTTAGTGTTTATTATTTTTTGTAATGTTATTTTTTTTAATTTTATTTGTAGTGTTAGGATTAGTTAGTATTGTTATGTTAGTTTTTTTATTTTATTCATAGTGTTAGGATTAGTTAATATTGTAATTTAAGGTTTATTTTATTTTTTAATATAGTAATGTTAGTTTAATTTATAGTTAAAACTTAGGTTTCTTTTATTTCACAGGTAAGGTTTTATTTATTTAAAGATAGTTATATTGTAATTTTAATTTAAAGTTAGGGGGGTTTTAGGTTTAGGGGTTAATAGTTTAATTTAGTGTTTTGTGATGTGGGGGGCCAGCGGTTAAGGGGTTAGTAGTGATGTGGGGGGGGGGTGGCGGTTTCTGTGGTTAATAGGTTTATTTAGGGAGTCGCGATGTGGGGGGGCAGGGGTTTAGAGGTTAATAGGTTTAGTTAGTGTTGGTGATGTGGGGGGACGGCGGTTTAGAGGTTAATAGGTTTAGCTAGTGTTGGCAATGTGGGGGGCCGGCTGTTTAAGGGTTAATAGATGTATTTTATGTCTGTGATGTCATGGGGCGGTGGTTTAGGGGTTAGTATGTTTATTTAGTGTTGGCAATGTTGGGGCAGCGGATTAGGGTTGTTTAGACTCAGGGTTAATGTTAGGGAGTTTTCTATAGACATCAATGGGAAATGTGTTACGGAGATCTCCATTCCGCACTCGCAGGTGTTAGTTTTTTTCTAACACTTTCTCCCCATTGATGTCTAAGGGGGAAAGCGTGCACAACCACATAAAAAAACACAGCCCTTGGCTTTTGTGCAGTATGGAGCTTAACACACCATAACGCACAGGGCAAGGAGGTTTTTCAGTAACTTGTAATGGCAGCACTATGGAAAGTGCGAGAACGCATTTTTTTTTTGCGTTAGTTACGCACCCTGTTTAGCACAAAACTTGTAATCTAGGTGATAGTGAGGTTCAGGGATCCTCAGGCAGAATTTGTGGATGCTCTAATAGCTCCTTGGTTGTTTTTACATTTGTCCACCTCTTTTTTTGTTATCAAGGGTAGTAGCCAGGATCAAGTAGGAGGTGTCATCAGTAATCCTCATTGGGAGGCGGAGTCAATGAGCACGCACGCATCCTGTGCCTCTAAGTGTGTTGAGGAAGGGCTCCTACAGGCGGTTCACCTTGGCGTGGGGTCTAACATTTGGTGTCTATTATGACAGTAGGAAGAAGCCGCTCGGATACACAGCCATCTGCTCCTCCTCCACAGCGCTTACCATCTGCAGTGTATACGCTGGGGCGCAGCGTTTTTTAACCCCCTATGGTGTAAGGGGAGGACTTGTTCTTTGAGCCCTTCAATCTGGGCATTTAGCATCCTCAATCTGGGCACCGGAGTCTAAGAGGCTGAAAGTGGAGGTAAGTCCTGTGGTTAGGTACCTGAGTCTGGGATTCTATGATACACTTGGCCCTATTGATCTTTGACTGATCTGAGCTTAATTACATATGCTGCTACCATGACCCCAGTGAAGACACCAACCCAGGTGAATTATTAATTTTGTGTTGTTTTGGGAAACCTTGCAACAATACCTTGAATATTTCTTCTATTAAATTGGGACTTTATGCTGGGTAAAAGCAGTCTGGGTGACGAGTTACAACCCCCTTCATTGGTGATTCTATAAGCAAAAAAAAAAAGAGGAACTTTTCCTTCTGCAGTATTATATCAGTTTTCAGCCTCTGCTTTTCCAGTGGGCTTGTTACCCCAGTGAAGATATCCATACACTATGCAGCTTTCATATCTGTTAAACAAGTAAGCCCTGTGGTTAGGTTTGTGAGTCTGGGGTGTGAGCTACAGTTTGGATACATCGATTTTTGGGTTTCATCTTCTGAATTTACATTCTGCAGCTATATATTCATTGCTATTACTTTAAATCCTACTCTAACCCCAGTGAAGTCACCAGCCCAGGTGAAGTCTTAGGTTCATCTTGCTTTTAAACATCCCTATTTCTTGATACGGAAAATTAACTACATTAAAGAGTGACTCTTGTGTATGCTTGGTAAAATAGTCTGGGTGCAGAATTTACAGTGTCCTATGCTATACAAGTAAAGGAGTATCTTTGCAAGATTGCATAAGCCCTTTTTGCTGTTTTTTTCATTAGTTCTGTTACCCCAGTGAAGACACCAACACTCAAAGAGACCTTACACTTGCCGGGAATAGGCTGTGACGTTATACTTAATTGAAATTCTCTTTTGGAAAATTTTACCTTATTGGTGATTTTTCTATACACCCGATAAAATAGTTTATATTTGATAACTTTAATATTTTCCTCCTGTTTGCAGCATATGACCATGTCTAGGATTTGCTAAAAATTCTTATACCTCTTTTTCTTTCATGTAATTGGCAAGAGTCCATGAGCTAGTGACGTATGGGATATACATTCCTACCAGGAGGAGCAAAGTTTCCCAAACCTCAAAATGCCTATAAATACACCCCTCACCACACCCACATATCAGTTTTACAAACTTTGCCTCCCATGGAGGTGGTGAAGTAAGTTTGTGCTAGATTCTACGTTGATATGCGCTTCGCAGCAGGCTGGAGCCCGGTTTTCCTCTCAGTGTTGCAGTGAATGTCAGAGGGATGTGAAGAGAGTATTGCCTATTTGAATTCAATGGTCTCCTTCTACGGGATCTATTTCATAGGTTCTCTTTTATCGGTCGTAGAGATTCATCTCTTACCTCCCTTTTCAGATCGACGATATACTCTTATATACCATTACCTCTGCTGATTCTCGTTTCAGTACTGGTTTGGCTATCTACTACATGTAGATGAGTGTCCTGGGGTAAGTAAGCCTTATTTTTTGTGACACTCTAAGCTATGGTTGGGCACTTTTATATAAAGTTCTAAATATATGTGTTTAAACATTTATTTGCCTTTATTCAGGATGTTCAATATTACCTTAAAAATTGACTTTTTTCCCCTGTGGGCTGTCAGGCTCGCGGGGGCTGAAAATGCTTCATTTTATTGCGTCATTCTTGGCGCTGACTTTTTTGGCGCAAAAAAATTTCTTTGTCATTTCCGGCGTCATACTTGTCGCCGGAAGTTGTTCGTGTTTGCGTAATTTTTTTGACGTTTTGCGCCAAAAATGTCGGCGTTACCGGATGTGGCGTCATTCTTGGCGCCAAAAGCATTTGGGCGCCAATAATGTGGGAGGCTTTTTTGGCGCCAAAAAATGTGGGCGTCATTTATGTCTCCACCTTTTTTCTCACATTATTTAAGTCTCATTTGTCATTTGCTTCTGGTTGCTAGATGCTTGTTCATTGGCATTTTTTCCCATTCCTGAAACTGCCTTTTAAGGAATTTGATAGATTTTGCTTTATATGTTGTTTTTTCTCTTACATATTGCAAGATGTCTCAGATTGACCCTGGATCAGAAGCTACTTCTGGAAAAACGCTGCCTGATGCTGGTTCCACCAAAGTTAAGTGTATCTGCTGTAAACTTGTGGTCTCTGTCCCTCCGGCTGTAGTTTGTGATGAATGTCATGTTAAGCTTGCTAATGCAGATAGTATTTCCATTAGTAATATACCATTACCTGTTGCTGTTCCATCAACATCTAATACTCAGGATGTTCCTGTTAATATAAGAGATTTTGTTTCTAAATCTATTAGGAAGGCTATGTCTGTTATTCCTCCTTCCAGTAAACGTAAAAGGTCTTTTAAAACTTTTCATTTTTCAGATGAATTTTTAAATGAACATCATCATTCTGATTTGTCTGTTTCTGATGATGATTTTTCTGGTTCAGAGGATTCTGTCTCAGATATTGACACTGACAAATCTTCATATTTATTTAAAATGGAATTTATTCGTTCTTTACTTAAAGAAATTTTAATCGCATTAGAGATGGAGGAATCTAGTCCTCTTGATACTAAATCTACTAAGCTTTTAAATTCGTTTTTTAAACCTCCTACAGTTATTCCGGAAGTTTTTCCTGTCCCTGATGCTATTTCTGAAGTAATTTCTAGGGAATGGAATAATCTGGGTAATTCATTTACTCCTTCTAAAAGGTTTAAGAAATTGTATCCTGTGCCATCTGACAGATTAGACTTTTGGGACAAGATCCCTAAAGTTGATGGGGCTATCTCTACTCTCACTAAACGTACTACTATTCCTACGGCAGATAGTACTTCCTTTAAGGATCCTTTAGATAGGAAAATTGATTCCTTTCTAAGGAAAGCTTATTTATGTTCAGGTAATCTTCTCAGGCCTGCTATTTCTTTGGCTGACGTTGCGGCAGCTTCCACTTTTTGGTTGGAGGCTTTGTCACAACAAGTGTCAGATCTTAATACTCATAGCATTGTTAAACTTCTTCAACATGCTAATAACTTTATTTGTGATGCCATCTTTGATATCATTAGAGTTGATGTCAGGTATATGTCTTTAGCTATTTTAGCTAGAAGAGCTTTATGGCTTAAAACTTGGAATGCAGATATGTCTTCTAAGTCAACTTTGCTTTCCCTTTCTTTTCAAGGTAATAAATTGTTTGGTTCCCAGTTGGATTCTATTATTTCAACTGTTACTGGGGGGAAAGGAACTTTTTTACCTCAGGATAAAAAATCTAAAGGTAAATATAGGGCTGCTAATCGTTTTCGTTCCTTTCGTCAGAATAAGGAACAGAAGCCTGATCCTTCCCCTAAAGGAACAGTTTCTGTTTGGAAACCTTCTCCAGTCTGGAATAAATCCAAGCCTTTTAGAAAGCAAAAGCCAGCTCCCAAGTCCACATGAAGGTGCGGCCCTCATTCCAGCCCAGCTGGTAGGGGGCAGATAACATTTTTTCAAAGAAATTTGGATCAATTCGATTCACAGTCTTTGGATTCAGAACATTGTTTCACAAGGGTACAGAATAGGTTTCAAGGTAAGGCCTCCTGCAAGAAGATTTTTTCTTTCTCGCATTCCAATAAATCCAGTGAAGGCTCAAGCATTTCTGAAATGTGTTTCAGATCTAGAGTTGGCTGGAGTAATTGTGCCAGTTCCAGTTCTGGAACAGGGTCTGGGGTTTTACTCCAATCTATTCATTTTACCAAAGAAGGAGAATTCCTTCAGACCAGTTCTGGATTTAAAAATATTGAATCGTTATGTAAGGATACCAACATTCAAAATGGTAACTATAAGGACTATTCTGCCTTTTGTTCAGCAAGGGCATTATATGTCCACAATAGATTTACAGGATGCATATCTGATTCATCCAGATCATTATCAGTTTCTGAGATTCTCTTTTCTAGACAAGCATTACCAATTTGTGGCTCTGCCGTTCGGCCTAGCAACAGCTCCAAGGATTTTTTCAAAGGTTCTCGGTGCCCTGCTATCTGTAATCAGAGAACAGGGTATTGTGGTATTTCCTTATTTGGACGATATCTTGGTACTTGCTCAGTCTTCACATTTAGCAGAATTTCATACGAATCGACTTGTGTCATTTCTTCAAGAACATGGTTGGAGGATCAATTTACCAAAGAGTTCATTGATTCCTCAGACAACGGTAACCTTTTTAGGTTTCCAAATAGATTCAGTGTCCATGACTTTGTCTGAAATTGGTTTCAGCTTGTCGAAACCTTCAGTCTCAATCATTCCCTTCGGTAGCCTTATGCATGGAAATTCTAGGTCTTATGACTGCTGCATCGGACGTGATCCCCTTTGCTCGTTTTCACATGCGACCTCTTCAGCTTTGTATGCTGAACCAGTGGTGCAAGGATTATACAAAGATATCACAGTTAATATCTTTAAATCAGATTGTACGACACTCTCTGATGTGGTGGACAGATCACCATCGTTTAGTTCAAGGGGCTTCTTTTGTTCTTCCAACCTGGACTGTGATCTCAACAGATGCAAGTCTGACAGGTTGGGGAGCTGTATGGGGGTCTCTGACAGTGCAGGGGGTTTGGGAATCTCGGGAGGCGAGATTACCCATCAACATTTTGGAACTCCGTGCGATTTTCAGAGCTCTTCAGTCGTGGCCTCTTCTGAAGAGAGAATCGTTCATTTGTTTTCAGACGGACAATGTCACAACCGTGGCATATGTCAATCATCAAGGGGGGACTCACAGTCCTCTGGCTATGAAAGAAGTATCTCGGATACTTGCTTGGGCGGAATCCAGCTTCTGTCTAATTTCTGCGGTTCACATCCCAGGTGTAGACAATTGGGAAGCGGATTATCTCAGTCGCCAGACGTTAGATCCGGGCGAATGGTCTCTTCACCCAGAGGTGTTTCTTCAGATTGTTCAAATCTGGGGTCTTCCAGAAATAGATCTGATGGCTTCTCATCTAAACAAGAAACTTCCCAGGTATCTGTCCAGATCCAGGGATCCTCAGGCGGAGGCAGTGGATGCGTTGTCACTTCCTTGGAAGTATCATCCTGCTTATATATTTCCGCCTCTGGTTCTTCTTCCAAGAGTGATCTCCAAGATTCTAAAAGAGCGTTCGTTTGTTCTGCTGGTGGCTCCAGCATGGCCTCACAGTTTTGGTATGCGGATCTTGTTCGGATGGCTACTTGCCAACCTTGGACTCTTCCGTTAAGACCAGACCTTCTATCTCAAGGCCCTTTTTTCCATCAGGATCTCAAATCATTAAATTTGAAGGTATGGAGATTGAACGCTTGATTCTCAGTCATAGAGGTTTCTCTGACTCTGTAATTAATACTATGTTACAAGCTCGTAAATCTGTGTCTAGGAAGATATATTATCGAGTCTGGAAGACTTACATTTCTTGGTGCTCTTCTCATCATTTTTCCTGGCATTCTTTTAGAATTCCTAGAATTTTACAATTTCTTCAGGATGGTCTGGATAAAGGTTTGTCTGCAAGTTCTTTGAAAGGACAAATTTCTGCTCTTTCTGTGTTGTTTCACAGGAAGATTGCTAACCTTCCTGATATTCATTGTTTTGTACAGGCTTTGGTTCGTATAAAACCTGTCATTAAGTCTATCTCTCCTCTTTGGAGTTTGAATTTGGTTCTGGGGGCTTTACAAGCTCCTCCGTTTGAACCTATGCATTCTCTGGACATTAAATTACTTTCTTGGAAAGTTCTGTTCCTTTTGGCCATCTCTTCTGCTAGAAGAGTTTCAGAGTTATCTGCTCTTTCTTGTGAATCTCCTTTTCTGATTTTTCATCAGGATAAGGCGGTGTTGCGAACTTCATTTAAATTTTTACCTAAAGTTGTGAACTCTAACAACATTAGTAGAGAAATTGTGGTTCCTTCATTGTGTCCTAATCCTAAGAATTCTAAGGAAAGATCGCTGCATTCTTTGGATGTAGTTAGAGCTTTGAAATATATTACGTTGAAGCTACTAAAGATTTCCGAAAGACTTCTAGTCTATTTTTTATCTTTTCCGGTTCTAGGAAAGGTCAGAAGGCCTCTGCCATTTCTTTGGCATCTTGGTTAAAATCTTTGATTCATCATGCTTATGTCGAGTCGGGTAAAACTCTGCCTCAAAGGATTACAGCTCATTCTACTAGGTCAGTTTCTACTTCCTGGGCGTTTAGGAATGAAGCTTCGGTTGATCAGATTTGCAAAGCAGCCACTTGGTCTTCTTTGCATACTTTTACTAAATTCTACCATTTTGATGTGTTTTCTTCTTCTGAAGCAGTTTTTGGTAGAAAAGTACTTCAGGCAGCTGTTTCAGTTTGATTCTTCTGCTTATAATTTCAGTTTTTTTCATTATAAGATTTAAACTTTATTTTGGGGTGTGGATTATTTTTTCAGCGGAATTGGCTGTCTTTATTTTATCCCTCCCTCTCTAGTGACTCTTGCGTGGAAGTTCCACATCTTGGGTATTTATTATCCCATACGTCACTAGCTCATGGACTCTTGCTAATTACATGAAAGAAAACATGATTTATGTAAGAACTTACCTGATAAATTCATTTTTTTCATATTAGCAAGAGTCCATGAGGCCCACCCTTTTTGTGGTGGTTATGATTTTTTTGTATAAAGCACAATTATTCCAGTTCCTTATTTTTTATGCTTTCGCACTTTTTTCTTATCAACCCACTTCTTGGCTATTCGTTAAACTGATTTGTGGGTGTGGTGAGGGGTGTATTTATAGGCATTTTGAGGTTTGGGAAACTTTGCCCCTCCTGGTAGGAATGTATATCCCATACGTCACTAGCTCATGGACTCTTGCTAATATGAAAGAAATTAATTTATCAGGTAAGTTCTTACATAAATCATGTTTTTTCCATCTAAACTGGGATACCCCAGCAAAGAAAATTAGTGAATTAAGATAATAGGAATGGTCTAAAAGAGGCTGCTTCCGGGTGGTAAATCACCATAGAACAAGCCACTGAGCTGTTGTTCGTTCCTGGTAGAGCGCTTCTCTCTTTGTATGCATAAGGTAATAGGAACTTCACTTTTTTGAAAAAAATAATAATTTACATTCAATAAGAATTTATATAGAGAAGGGGTGAATTATTAACTTGTAAACCTTGTGATATTTGTGTCTATTGATATAGATTTGATGGCCTTTTGGGGCCTAAAAAACCAGAGTGTATTTTCATCCTTGTTTCTCCATATTTGTAGATTATTTATTTATTTATTTTAATTTTATTTTTTTTATCTGCTGGATAGTCGCTACCTGGTTTAAATATTCTACATATGAGTGAATTTTATTTTTTTATGACGGTGGAAAGGTAGGTAGGTCTATAACTGATACTGAATGTTATTACTCCATTTAAAAAAAAAAATTAAAAAAATTCCCATATAACCTTAGAAAGTGTTAAAAAACTTAAATAATGAGAGAGCGCTAGAAAGCTAGAAGTATCACCACATCTATTCCAATAACATTTAATTAATTAACAGAACATAGAAAATACCAGAGAATAGAAAATATCAAATGTTTAAAGGTAATATTTAATAATGCACAATATGATACAGATCATAAAAGAGGGACGTCTCCCTATACTGAATTGATCATTTTAAATGTTAAAATTCGTATAAATGAAAAAAATCAATCAAAGAACGATAAAAATATTTTAGCCAATATACCACCTCAATAAATGAACCACCTTAAAAGTCAATGAAATCAGGGTAATAGTATAGACACTGATCCTATATCCTTCTCCGTAACTAAAGGAAAGGAGTAAGTATCAACAGATGAATTGTTACTGTGGCCAGATGTAACGATATAACTGATTAAAACGGATGATAACTTTAAAACCAGTGAAGGCGAGTATACAAATCTTCTTACTGATGTTTCTATTGCCTCAGTTTGTAGCAGTCTTAATGTAGTGTTACAGCCGGACAGTCGGATCCCTTTGTTATCGGGTTAGTGTTTATATCATGCTCTGCACAGCTTTAGGGGGAGTCAGACTGACAGCACTTACCCCACTCTTCAGAAACAGCTGGCGTAGCCGTAGTCGCGAGCCTGCCGGACCCGCATCTTGTCAGGTCAGCGTATTGTGCGATTAGTATCCCTGCTCACAGTTCCAGTGTGTAATGGATGCCGTTTAGAATCCTTGCAGTTGTCAGGTTCGTGTTCCACAAGGGGAAGCCCGCACTTAGCGTGTATCACGTGCGGGTTGAAACTAGGTACCTAGTGTTAAAAAAGAGAGAATATCTTAGTTCTTGACAGGACAAACAGCTCACTTCCTTAAACGCGTTTCACCCGTTATGTTGGACTTATGTTGAATTTATATGAATTTTAACATTTAAAATGATCAATTCATTATAGGGAGACGTTCCTCTTTTATGATCTGTATCATATTGTGCATTATTAAATATTACCTTTAAACATTTGATAGTTTCTATTCTATGATATTTTCTAGCTTTCTAGCGCTCTCTCATGTGTCCATTTTAAGGGAAGTGGTCTGGGAGTGGCAAAGTTGTATCCTTTAGGCTAAGCGCTGTATTTTCATTTATTGCACTTAGAAAGTGTTAGTAATATCTTCTTGGGTTCTAATATTTCTTAAAAGAAAAGGGGGAAAGAGGAGGGGATAAAAAAGGAAAAGGGAAATGGGGGGGAAGGAAAAAGAAAAGAAAAAGAAAGGGAAAGAAACAGAAAAAACAAACAAACACTCTATAACCCTATCTAGGTAGAGGTCTGACTTAACGTGTTTGAGATAGTCATAGTACTATGGAAATTGGAGCTTCTGTAAGTCAGGCCTTTTTTTAATATTTTTTTTTAAAAGAACGAATACCTACAGACTAGAGTAAAATCTTCAATAATGGCTACTAAAAGAGACAAGAAAAATAAACAACCAGTAGAAACCTTAGTGGAAGTTCACTCTAATACTAGCTCTACTAGATCTACACCAAATGACCCTCTATCGAGACAACTTCTAGTTAAAGAAATGATTGAATCCTTATCACCCTACTTTGAGTCTCTAAAGATAGAATTTAAATCAGAGATATCTTCACTTAGGCAGGAGGTCAGATAATGCACCACTCGAGTAGTAGAAACTAGAACAACGGGTGTCTGACCTGGAGGATATTTATGTCACATAGAAAACATACGCAGACAACCAAACTCTGACCTTAAAAATCCAAACAAAACTAGAAGACCTTGAAAACTGTAATAGACGGAATAATATTAGGTTAGTTGTAATCCCTGAGTCAAAAGAGTATGAAGACTTAATAAAATTTGTATCTGTAACACTCCCCTCCCTGCTGGAAATGCCCGCATCTTCTATTCCAATCATTGACGAAAGAGCACATAGAGTGGGCAGAATATTTTCTAACAGTGATGGGAGTAACAGACCTAGGCCAGTTGTTGCTAAAATTTTAAATTTTCAGTAGAAAATACTTTCACAAAAAACAAATTGTTCAATTAGAAAATGCTCAGATTAAAATATTTCAAGACTTTTCGTATGAAACCCTTAATAAAAGAAAGGAGCTCTCTCCTATTTGCAGCAAAATGTTAAAAGAAGGAATTAGGGCCACAGTTATTTATCCGGCCAAGTTTAAAGTTTCTGATGGTAATACAATACATTTCAATGATAATGTAATTGAAGCTGAACAGTTTTTTTAAAGCTAAAAAAGAATCAGGTTAATGCCTCCAAACTTGCTTCAATGGGGTTCAATTGGGTATGTGTTGTGTGTTTTTTTTTTGTTTGTTTTTTTTCTTCTTCTCCCCTCTCCTTGCTCTTTTTCTTCTGTATGGCCAGCCGCCTTACAAACTAAGAACTGGATAAAAATAGGAAACTTATTATATCATCCTGGAATATAGGGGGTATAACTTCCCCCATCAAAAGGAAGGCTATCCTTCATCATTTAAAAAAACTATGTACTGACATAGCTTTCCTTAAGGAATCCCACTTATCACTGGCAGAAAGTTTGAAACTTAAATCTCAATGAGTAGGAGAAGTGATTGTTTCCCCTTGACTAGCAAGGAAAAGAGGTGTGGTTATTTTGCTTGGAAAACTGTTTAAATACGAAATTGTTGACTTATATACTGATCCTGAAGGGAGAATTATTATATTAAGTTTAAAAACTATAAATGGGGGGGGGGGCGGAGCCAACACTGGAGCTGAGAGGTCGCATCTTGTGGTAGCTCCGGCTACACTATATACAAAAAACAAATTAGACGACCCCTCAAGCTTCCTTACTCTAATACTAACTGGATCTTGTAAGTGCAGAGGCTTCAGGGAATCAACATCGAACAGTGGGATATCTTTTGGATGCATCCCTACCTTACTTAGGTTTATCTTCCTGATCAGAGTGCTTAGCGGCAGCCATGTTTTTTTTTTACCTACGCAGTGAGCAGCTAACAGGGTAAAAAATTGTACTTTTTGCAGCTATATTGCATTTTGTACTGTAAGCTACTGTGAGAGGCAATATGGATCCAGCGGCTCTCATTCTTAGAGCACTGGGTAATCTCCTGGACGGTTATCAGGCTACATTTGCACATACTCTCAAAAGAGCGGTCTGTTCGACCGGCGCAGACACTACAAGCTCCATCACATTACACCCTGCCTCCATAGCTGCTTGTGAAGCGGATGGCGCCTTGGGGCCCCGGCGTCCATCACCCATTTTGCATAACTCATGGAGAGGCATGGTGGTGAGCCCTGTGACCATAGCACTCCCAGCTGAAGATCCGGATGACAGACAGCTTAGTTATAAGGTGGCGGGCACGACTTCCTCACGTCATATGAACAGATTCAGGGAGATAGTAAACTGCACCGCTTTTACAATAGCCCAGATGCCTCCCATGGTCGGGGTTTGGAGATTCCTTCAACCACTAACAGAGCAGTTCGTTAAGGAGATCCTAGGAGATGTTTACCTACCTGCTGTTGCAATTGAAGAGAGCGGTCAGGGTTCATTACCGGATCTAGAACTAAAAAACCTTAGGGGCATTGGCTAGATGTGCTGTCCGGCAGATCCCTAGGTCCACCATTTCTTAAGTGGTTTCTGTGGAGATCGTTAGAAAGACCTGTTTGGTTGCTTTTGGACTGTGAAATGCCTGCAATAAGGCTAATTACAAAGAACGTTAAATCTGTGTTTTAGGCAAGATAAAATGTTAGTTATTTCTTTGTTTTTTCTATTCCTTTGCGCTCCCTATTTCCTTATATTCCTTTGTTTGAATGTTTGAGAATGCTGTGCTGCGTTAAGCAAATATTTGGAATTGTGCCTGCTACCTATCGTATATAATCTCCCCATATGTGTGGAGCCTTACTTGTGCACTTATGTATATGCAATGCACATGAAAATACCTGTCTTATTTGCTTACGAAACGATCCTTTGTATGATGGGGCACCACTCATGGAGATCTTTGCACTCACTGAGGATATGTTTTATATGTGGGGATGGTAACTTATTCATATAGAACGCTCTCCCTCACATTAGGCTGTTATTTACATGTGCTTTTTATAATTCTGCCATATTTTAGTCTGCAGGGGTAGTTTGCATTTGGACCATCTTGCTATACCTAGACTATCTGTTATTTTATGTCATGGGGGTATCAGAGAGATAAATGTCTTGGATGTCTATATGTTTAATATTTACAAAGCGGCACAGATCTTATGAATTGTGGCTTTTAGTTACTGTTTTACTGTTGCCTATTGACAGTAGTTGTTGTTGCTTAATTACACCACTAGAGGGGAGTCTTAGCTTGCTTCCAAAGCATTCCATGTGTATCTATATTAAACCTGCATGACACTTGCCGAACACATTTCTATACAGATCTGCAGTTCTGAGACTCTATAGCGCTTTCATAATTGCTGGGCTCCTTGTTACTTATACCTCCTGAGTTGTAATAACCATAGTTGATTAAATGTAATCCACTCAACACTAGGCTGCTGTTTGTAATGATGATTTAGTTATATTGCCCATTTTGGTGAGTATATTTATTTTTTGTCTCTCTGTGCCCCTAATAGAAGTACAGATACTATTTTTGTGTTCCAAACCTGCTTCTTAGCTTTTATTAAGCTTCTATTACCCATAAATTAGGGCATTGTGTATGGCAACACCTTCTTTCTATGGGCCCAAACCCAGACAATATGACTCATGCATATTATTACAGACACATTTAGGATTATGTAGCACCAATATAGTCCTTGTTCTGGAAATAAGCTCCGCATTACACTGAGGCTATGTTGAGTTGGAACATGTTTCCTTTTGTTCTTTATCATTTCTCTGATCACTCTCATTCTTTACTCATTAACAATATTAAGGTAGGTTGCCTGTTATGTGTCATGTCAGTGGAGGTTGATTAGGTGTAGGCTGAGGTCTTATATTATTGATGGTCCCCTTTTAATTTTAATCTTAGGTTAGCTGGTCTGGGCTGGATAGTGTTTTTGTTTTTATATATATTATTAGTAAACTCTGGTTAAATCCTATGATGCTATTTGATTATTCTCCGCCCCCTCCCCTTCCCTCTATGCGCGATTTACCTCGTAACATACCGCACGTTTCCTCCAATATATACTCAATGCTTTATGATTGTTTCAAAGCACAAAAAAACTCCCATTATATATATTACATTTAACTTTCCATATGCCTTTGAGATTTTTGATTTGTTGTAATATAAGTTAGATAAATCTCTTGATTGTTTCAAAGCACACAAAAAAAACCCATAAAATTGTGAGGTTAAGATTCTTTATTATGCAACAAATATAGAAAATGTGAGGTTTACCTATAGTATTTTTTGCATAACTGTGATGTAACAGACTTTTTTATTTTGTGGCAACTCAATTGATATGTTCTTTTCTGCATATGTATTTGATTGCTGTAACATATTGTGTTTGTTATTTTATATGTAACCTCAACAAAAACTTTTTAAAAAAACAAAAAAAAAAAAACTATAAATGGTTTGTTTACTTTATGCAATATATATATGCACCCAATGATTTTAATCCATTATTTTGGAATCTCCTACAAACTAGAATATTAAAAATGGTTGATGGACATCTCATTTTAGGAGGAGATTTCAACATGATTCCACAGTTTCCCTTAGATAGGCTCAGACAGGGTAAAAACTCTTCTAAGACCAGCAGAGACAAGCAGGAGAATAAACAATTTAGGAAACTTTTTTTGTAATTTGGGGCTCAGAGATGTATGGAGAGAACAAAATCCTGACACTAAAAATTATACTTGTATCTCAAAAAAATACAATTCGCTCTCTAGGATAGATTTGTTCCTGATCAGTAATAGTTTAATAAACACAGGAGTAAATTCTCTGATTTGCCCTTTCTGCCTTTCGGATCATGCACCTATTATACTGGAAATCTCCTTTTCTCATTTAATTCTTTCTTCGGTCGTTTTCATTTTCCTACCTATCTCTTCAATGATCTTAAATTTAGAAATTACCTTGTTAAAAAATGGGAAGATTGTCTTTTCAATGAAGCACATATGGGTAATCCTGATTTGTTCTGGCAGACTGGTAAAGCAGTCTTGACCGGAGATATTACTTCTTTTATGATCAATTTGAAGAAAAAGCTTCAGAAGAGAGAGAAAGAAACCATAAATTGTTTAGTTAATGCGTATCTTCTAAACTCCTCTAGTGAAAACTGGGTTAAATACCTGAATGCTAAGAAAGAACGAGATACCTTACTTGTTTATTCCACAACATCAATAGAACTACAAAGGCAGGCTAAATATTATAGATATGGTAACAAGTCGGGCAAATTTTTGGCTAGGATCACTAAAAACTCCCTGAGCTCTCAAGGGATTGAAGCGATACAAGTAAGTAATAAGACTTATAAAGACTCTAAACAGATCCTGTCTTTTTTTACCTCATACTATTCAGATTTGTATTCATATAAAGAGCCTAATCTAGATCATAAAGTAGAATTTTGGGATAGTATCTCTGTGCCAAGATACCACAACATCTTTTACCCCTGATTAATGCCCCTAATACTGGTAAAGAAATTTTGCACACTATAGATTCCATAGCTTTACACAAAACTCCAGGACCAGACTTACTTCCCAATGAATTATATAAATTGTTGAAACCTAATATTACTCTCTATCTTAAAAATCTGTTTAATTAATAATTTATAAACAAAGAACCATGTTCAGATGCCTTCACTGCATCCTGGACTACTTTGATCTTAAAGAAAGGTGAAAACCCTCTGGAAATGGGTTCCTACAGATCAATAGCTCTATTAAATTCTGATTACAAAATTCTGACTACTATTTTTGCTACGAGATTGCAGAGTCATTTAAGCCAAATAATTCACTCAGATCAGGTTGGTTTTCTTAAAGGCAGGAATGCTTCTGCTAAGATCAGATAATTATTTCTCACAATAGATTATTAGAAATTCGGTCTACAAGGGCTTTTTTTCCATTTAGCAAAGAATATTTATAATACTTCTAAAACAGCTTTATTAATTAATGACCAGCTAACTGAGAATATAAGTCTTTTTAGCAAGGGACTAGACAAGGATGTCCGCTCTCACTTCTTCTATTTATTAAAGCCATAGAATCTCTAGCCATAGTGATTCGACAGAGAGTTGAGGGTACTAAAATTGGTAAAAAAGAAGTTAAAATTGAACTGTTTATAAAGTAAACACATTAAAATCTGAAATGTTTTGGATTAAGGAACATCAGTCATCTACTGTAGACATACGATTCAAAACGGTCACACACTCATTTGCATACCTGGGTATTAAGATTTCATGAGACCCAAGCACCTGGTACACTTTGAATATTACAGAAATACTTTTGAAGGTCAAAGAAGATCTGCTCCGTTGGCATAATTTGCCATAAAACATTCAGGAAGGATTGCTTTGTTTAAAATAATCTCCTTCCCTAACATTTTATATATAATTCAGAATATCCCTATAATGCTTTAAAAAAAGATCTCCATAATTTTTATTCATCACTATCATATTTTATATGGCAAGGTAAAAATTCTAGAATTGCTTTGAAAAGATTATTTTTGGGAAAAGAACATGGTGGCCTGGTGCTGCCCGACCTAAAACTCTATAGTTTGGTCTCTTTGGTGAAGTTTTGCGTAGGTTGGCTTGGGGCTTTGGATTATTTCTCTCAGTTTGACCTCAAAGAAAACATTCTATACCCATACTCACCCATAGCCCTCCTCCACTGTAATCTCAAAACTATTCATAGATCAGTTAAAAATGTAGCCTCGGTATATAATTTATTGCTTGCTTGGCAGAAGGTAGTTGCAAAGCTGGGTCTTCATCACGCAATTTCCAATTACCAGATCACCATGGGGAATCCTGAATTTACTCCAGGAATCCAAGCTAAGATATTTGAAAAATGGGCCAGTTTGGGGCTTCTTAAGGTGGCACAATTTGTGGACTTTAACCTATATACAGTTAAATCCTTCTCTGTTATAAAAGAACAGTATCTTTTAGATAATAAGGACTTTTTTTTGCTTATCTTCAGATCAGACATTATATTTCCAATCTTATCACTCTCTATATGGTTGGAATTGGAACTGGGCAAAATTAGATTCCTGGATTAAATTAGTTCAACATGGTCTTTGTTCTATCTCTCCCTGGTATAGACTGCTAGCGGGAACTAGAGGAGAAGATAACTTAACCTATGTCTTTAATAAATGGCAACCCTTATTATCAAATCTTCATACTCTTGATATAAAATATTCTATTAACAGGGTACGTGAAACCACACTTTCAGCCTCTTGGAGAGAATTTCATCTTAAACTATTATATTTGACATATTGTACCCCCTATAAGGGATATAAATGGCATAACTTAGATTTTAATAAATGCCCTAAATGTCAACTATTTGGTGCAGATCTAATGCATATGCTATGGGATTGCCCGAAAATAAAGCAACTGTGGTTAAAAGTTCAATACTGGATTAATACGGCTCTTAAAATGTCTTCTTTAACCTTTTCCAAGCATAATATAATCCTCCTCTTTCCCTATATTAGTGCTATGCCTAATAATAAAATTATCAACTCTTGCATTTTGTGCATAAAAAGCCTCATCTTCCATAAATGAAAAGATAAGACAATACCCAAATTTACAGAAATGATGAGCTTTAGCAAAAAGCAATGCATAATTGAACAGAGAGATACAGATAGTAATGTAGATTCACAAGTACGATCCTTTTTTGGGAAATTGTCAATTTTTATCCAATTGCTCTCTAAGGAAGACAAGGATATTATGATTTTTCCATTCAGGGATTCAGATCTAATTTTATTGGGAATTTGGTAGGTTCATGGATGGTACCTTGAAGAGTAGAGAGAGGGGAGGATCAAAAAATATTGGATAATTATTACCTTTTTTGTGTTTTTGTTTTTATCTTGTCTTGTTTTCTCTTATGTCCCTACCACATTTTATTGGCCAGCCTTCTAGGCATCTGTATACGCTAAATAATAATAAGGTAACTCTTACTAATAGAAAATATTTTCTTGCATTGTAAATAATTATCCCACAATGTGGAATTTTCTTTGTTTTGTATTTTTTTTTCTCTCTTTTTTTTTATTAGTTAAAATATAAAACCCCTACAATGTGTACACTGAATGGAAATGATACTGATTTCAGGTTAAATGAAAATGAATATGATGTATACTCCTATGCTTTTTTTTCTTTCTATGTGCCCTGCATGGCGTCTAATTGATGTACTTATTCCTTTACTTTTTTTTTCTTTTTTGTATGCTGTACACATCGTCGGTACTAAATAAAGATTTAAAAAAAAAAATCAGTAATCCTCATTGCTCCAGCTTGGCCTCGCAGAACTTGGTTTGCAGATCTGGTGCAGATGTCCAGTTGTCCTCCTTGGCCTCTTCTTCTGTGTCATGAGATTCTGTCTCAAGGTCTATTTTCATCATTATTTAAAACCTCTAAACTTGATAGCTTGGAGCTTGAATGGTTATTTTTCTTTTTAATATATTTTTTTATTGGATGAAAATGGTAACAATACATATTAGTGCAATTCAAGTTACATTGGATACATATGAATGATGCTATTCCATTAATCTACAATGCGAGAGCTTAACATCCAAAATTTTCTTGTATGATGGGTGAATTATTAAGATAACATTACACAACTTGATAGTAAAACAAAACCTTGGTTGGTCTCTATAGTCATGCCGAAAAACGTTAGTCTCTGTACCCAATTCGATACAGGGATATGCCTTTTAATTCGTACCTATCTATTTTACGGAGGGGTGTTTCCCAACTAGTGGTCACTATCATATCATATAGGCATGCAAGACAATCAGTGTGTGTGCATTCGGGTTTCCCAATAGAACTTTATATTATGAAACATCTCCATATCTTTTCTAATGAAATAGCCATATTCCTCTAATTGGATCGAATGATCCATGAGTGATTCCCAGGCCCGGTATGTGGGGATTGATTGTGATTTCCAATTAGCTGCTATGAGGGATTTTGCTGTGTTTAAGGCCAGTTGTATTAATTTCCTACGTATTTTGCTCTTGCAGTGTGGGAGTAGGTTCAATAATGCAGTAGTAGGGTGCATATGATATTCACTATGTTGATTGCTAATGGATTTAATAAATTCCTCTATTCTTAGCCAAAAGGGCTGTAGTTTAGAGCAGGACCACCATATATGAAGCATGGTGCCCCTACCGCCACAACCCCTCCAACATGTATAGGAAGCCGATGGGTATATCGTCTTGATCCTCACTGGGGTGAGGTACCACCTCGTCAGTATTTTAAAATTGAGCTCCAACGCCTTGGCAGATACCGAGGATGTGCTAGTGTTATGCACAATGTATTTCCATTCTTTGTCAGTTAACTCCCTACCCAACTCCCTGTGCCATCTGTCCCTATAATTAGGAGCATCTTTTACGTCATTCTGAGAAAGGGCTTTCTTGGCCCATGCCAATGTATGACTTAGTGTCTGATCACCCAGACATAGTTGCTCAAACAAGGTGGGTCGTCTGATCATCTCTTCTCTTTCTGGTGAAGTGGACAGGAGGTGGTGAAGTTGATAGTACTTCAACCATCTCGAGAAGGCCCCTCCCATTATGTCTTTTAGGTCAGTCATCTGTTTGAGTTTACCGTCAGATAGAAATTTGTATATGGGTGTCGTGTATCCTATCTCCCAATCATGTTGTTTAGTGAGTTTTTATTCTAGTCCTCCATGCAGTTCCGCGTTAGGTGACACTGGGGACATTGGGGATCTCAAGGACGATACGCTGCTAGCATCAGCTATATTATTGTCCCAAATCTCGAACACATGCCGATACAATGGGTATGCCTTGACCCAAGGCGGACGGCACTTCTTTTCCACCCAGCACAACACTCCTGGAAAGGGGGATTTCAAAATATGGGAATCTAGTGCTACCCAGGCTTTATTTTCTGCATTGCGGTGCCAATCTAGTATTTTTTGTAAGCATTTAGCTTTATAGTATACTTCTATGTTGGGTAGTCCCAAGCCCCCTCCACGGGTGGGTCGGTACATTGTTGCTTTGAGAATTCTCGGCTTAATTTTACCCCAAACATAGTTGTTTAACAATTTTTGAAGTTTGTTGCGAAATGAGGTATTCAAAGTAATTGGCACCGTTTGGAGCAAATAAAGGATTCTGGGCAGTGCATTCATTTTCACCGCCTGGATACGGCCCCACCAAGAAATAGATTTATCACTCCACCTATTTAGATCTTTGTTTAGTTCATTATATAGGGTTTGATAGTTCCGTTCGAACAGAATGTTAGGTTTGGGGGACAGGTATATTCCTAGGTATTTAATGGCCTTTTTTTGAGGGCTGAATGGACATTTCTCTAGTAACTCAGTGTATTCTGCTTTTGGCAGATTGATGTTTAGAATCTCCGACTTTTGGTCATTTATAAGAAAGTTGGCGTGAGAACCAAACTCCCTAAACTCGCTTAGTACTGCTGCTATCGATTCTGTGGGGTTGGTCAGTGTAAACAACACGTCATCCGCGTAGAGTGACAACTTATAGTTCTCTTGGCCTATTTTTATGCCGGAGACGTGTGCATTTTGTCTGATTCTATGCGCCAATATTTCCATGCTCAACACGAATAAAAGAGGAGACAAGGGGCATCCCTGTCTGGTTCCATTTCGTATAACAAACGGTTCCGATAATATTTTATTTGCTTTTACTTTAGCCGAGGGGCTGTGATATATACTGAAAATTCGTTTTATAATGGTTTCCCTGAATCCCATTTTACTTAACACCACCCGCAGAAATCTCCAATCCAGGCGGTCAAACGCTTTTTCAGCATCAGCGGAGACAATCACCATTCCCAGATTGTGAATTTTAGCATAGTCAATTAATTGCAGTGTTCTAATGGTGTTGTCTCTCGCTTCTCGCCCTGGGACAAAACCTACTTGGTCTAGGTGGACGATCTGGGGTAAGATTTTATTGATTCGCCCTGCTAAGATTTTTGCAAAGAGTTTAAGATCCGTGTTGAGCAGGGAAATGGGTCTATAGCTACTTAGTAAAGTGGCTGGTTTATTTGGTTTAGGCAGTACGGAGATATGGGCTTCCAGGCATTCAGCTGGGAAATAGCCCAGTTCGTCTATGTGTTGGAAAGTCTTCAACAGGTGTGGGGCTATAGAGGTTTTATATGTTTTATAGTAGTCATTGGAGTAGCCGTCCGGGCCCGGGCTTTTATTATTTGGAAGTGTTTCAATGGCGTTCATGATCTCCTTCAAAGTGAAAGGAGAGTCCAGAATATCCGCTTCATGAGCAGAGATTTTAGGAGTGTCTACAGTTTCTAAATATTGGTTAAGTGCGTTCAGATTATCCGAATCACCCTGCCTAGCGATATTGTATAGTTTGGTATAGTAGTCTCCAAACACATTTGCTATTTTTTGGGGCTCTGTTTCTGTTTGTCCTGTAGCATTATCCATTTTAAAAATGTGGGCCTGATACGTCTTTTTGGCTACACTTCTCGCCAGCCAGGCACCGGCTTTGTTGCTGTTATGGAAATACATTTTCTTAAGATAAAAAGCTTTTTTTGTTTTCATTCCGTTGCAAAAGCTGTCTAAAAGCCTCTCTAGCTTTATTGACTAACTGTGTAAGGTCTTCCCTCATAGGGTTGAGTTTATGACGCTGTTCCGCTAGCTTTAACTCTGAGAGTAACTTGTTATATTCTGTATTGTATTTTTTCCGTAGTATTGCTTTTTGCATAATCAACTCCCCCCTAATAGTTGCCTTATGGGCCAACCAATTGTTAATCCCATTCGTGTCTGTCGGAGTGTTGTGCTGGAAGAATTCTTTTATCTGCTCACCTATATATTTTTTGGTGGTTGGGTTGTGTAATATAGTGGGATCTAGACGCCATGGGACTTGGCGTTGAGGCATTGATGGCCAATTAAGTTCCAGAGTGATCGATGCATGGTCTGACCACGAAATCGTCAGGATATCCGCATCCGTGGCCAGTGCTATATTGTTATGATCTATCAGCCAGTAATCTATTCTGGAATAGGAGTGGCATGGGTGTGAGTAAAAGGTGTAACTACGTGACCTGGGATGATTCAGCCTCCATACATCCATTAGTAATAATGTATCTATCTTTTGGGTGATTCGTGTCCTGTGTTTTTGAGCTATTTGACTTTTCCCTGTGGAGCTGTCGACACAAGGGTCCAAAGTGATATTTAAGTCGCCACCTACTATTACCACTCCCCCCTGAACCTCTCCCAATTTAGTTAGAGCTCTATTGTAAAACTGTTGTTGACCAGTATTTGGCGCATAAATGTTCATTAACGTTAGTTGCATATTATATAGCTTTCCTACTAGTAGCAAAAACCTGCCGTCCTCATCTGCATGCTTTTCTAAGACCTGGAATGGGATTTCTCTACTAATTAAAATGCCCACCCCATTCTTTTTCCCGATGTTAGAACTAAAAATTTGTTGAGTGTAAATTTTCGAATATAAGGGAGGGACATTATTCTTTGAAAAATGTGTTTCCTGAAGGAATACTATCGATCCTTGTAGTTTTTTAAACCAGGCCAGGGCCATGGACCGCTTGTTAGGAGAGTTCAGGCCCCTACAGTTTTGTGATATCAATTTTATATCATAAGGCATAGGCTAGATATCTGTTCTGTAGTAGCACATTCTTATTCTGTAATTCTATCGATTGGGCAATATAGCACTTTATGACACATAGTAGAGACCAACAATAAACAACAAAAACACAAACCTGCTAACAAAATAAAACAATAACCACATTTTAACCATAAGCATGATCATTAGTTACAAACTCTCAAGTGAGAGGTAAATCAATAAGATAGGGGAATTCAAAGACCTAATTCGGTCTAGACACAGATGGGGTTTCAAAGAGTAAGGGAAGTGCACATGTTTATACATTCATTTTTATTTTTATTTATTTATTTATTTATTTATTTTTTTTCATTTTTTTTTTCTTCTCTTCTCCTCCCAACTAAGCTATAGCGCCTCTGATACACAAGAAGGAAAAGAAAAACCAAAAAAAAAAAAAAAAAAAAGGCAGAGTCTTTCACAGTCATTGGTAAATAGCCCTTATATGGGGTTGTATGTTCTCATAGTCTTTCCCATCGGGATTCGGCTTTAATTCCCAGTAAGGGGCTTCAGACATCACAACAAGATATACATAAAACAATATTACCTGAGTGTAGAGTCTCTGCAAAACGACAAGGACAGTCCAAGAACTGTCTTCAAGGCACCTGCGGACCACCTTGGTCGGCCTATTTCCAGAGTGGTCTGTTTCATCCAATGTCAGGATCTTGAGCTGCTGAAGAGCTACTCGGGATAGGAGCTCTTGTTCTTTTCCGTTGAACTGTTTGCCAGCGTGGTCTTTGCTGTAGTTTGTGAAGGCTTTCTGGAGCTTTTGTCTCGTGGAGTGATGGCAAGGAGGGCTGTGGTATTCCGAGTTGGGTGCAGAAGGGTTCCAAATCTTCTAGAGATTTATAGGTGTGCATTCGGTTGTCCCTCAGCACCTTAATGCTGAAAGGGAACCCCCACCTATAAGGGATCCCTTTATCCTGTAGATGTTGCGTTGTTTCTTTTCTGTTTTGTAGAGTGAATGGGCTGAGGTCGGAATAAATTTGTAATTGTTGCCCTTGGTAGGTTATTGATTGCTGTTGCCTCGCCGCTTTCATGATTCTTTCTTTGTCTAGATATCTATGAAACTTTATGATTACATCCCTTGGGGGTCCTTGTCTTTAGGTTGTGGACGCAGCGCCCTATGGGCTCTATCTAATGGCAAATCAGTAAATTCTGGGACTTTTAGTATGGTTTTGAACAAGTCCTGAAGGGAGGAGAGCAGATTCTCAGGAGCAATTCTTTCTGGTAAGCCTCTAATCCTTATGTTCTGCCTCCTCCCTCTATTGTCCAGATCCTCTAATTTTTCTTGAAGAAAAGATATTTGAGATTCTTGAGTGGATAATTTTCTGATTATTAGGTCCATATCTGAGGTTTGAGTCTCTGACTGTTCCTCCAAGTATTCCACTCTGTTGCCTAATTCATTAACCTCTTTCTGTACCTCTGCTAGCCCATCTTTGATCATACGGCCCACCTGCTGTATGAATGAGGTGAGGTCCCCCTTTGTGGGGAGGTCTTTCAAGTCCGCTCTTGTGAGTGGAGTGTCTAGTGTCGTGTTTTGTAGATTTTCCCCCTCCTCTGGCGCCTGGGATGAGTCCTCATCATCTGTTGTCATTGCATGGGTTGTTTTAAAAAACATATTCATTTTATTAGAGCTAGCTTTCAAGCCCTTATCATTTTTGAGTGATCTCTTTGATGCCATACTTGTGTGGATAGGTAAAGCACAGAGTGAAATGTCCCTTCCTGGAGCTAGTGCCTTGCAGGTCACAAAGATAGGATATGATGTAGCTGCTAAACAGTTTTAAACCTTTTTTTGCGCCGCTCCTATTTCTTTTCTGATCTTTTTCTCCCTTTCTTTCTTTCTTTCTTTCTTTCTTTCTTTCTTTCTTTCTTTCTTTCTTTATTTATTGACTTGTTTTTTATTTAGGGATGTGGAGCTGTATAGACAATAAAATCAGTCATAGGCCTACTCAACTGTCAATAAAAGTTCTCCAGTCAAGTGCAAATAAACAGGAGGAAAGTGGTAATGCTAGTGCTTGTATTTCTGTGACACTGTTTGCAGCTTTTAAGAATTATGAATATTGTTAGGCAGGTCTGCTTATGTGGGCTAAAGAATTGTGTATGAGGGTCTGATCTCAGTTTCTTGTGTCCCTTTGACAATTCCCCAGGCCAAGTAACAAGCTGCGTGGGCTTGCTGACCAGGCTGCAGCCGCTGTACAAAGGCTGTCCCTTATTTTTGCTGGCAGTTCACAGCTACAAGTTACTGGTCTGCAGCGATAGCGTGACACACGTGAGAGCGACAAATCTCCAATGTGGTAACAAACAGGTTGCTCCCTGATCCCAGCGCTACAATCCGCTATGGTGTGAGTATACCCCTTTGCTTAATGTATAACTGTAATGAGGTATGGCGCTCACCTTACAAGTACGTGGGTGTTGTAATGGCCACCGCTCCGAAATCCTTCTCCTCGCTCCCTCCTCTGTGATATTCGTTCCCAGAAATAAAGAACAGGCAAATGGCCAAGTTAGATAGCCACGTTAAATAAGAGTATCCGGTGTGAGATCTTTGTAGCGTTTCACGAGATCTTTGTCCTCCGTGCAGAGTTTATGTTACTCCTGAAATGGCGGATTTAGCGCTCCCTTTTCGGCAGTGCTGGAACAGATCTCTCACTTCCCTCTCGCTTAAAATGTGTATCGAGGTTCTTTGCTTCTTAATACATACTCTTGTGCAACTAAAGCATAGTTTTATTTAGACTTATTCCCCCACTGTGTCTATTGACTCTAAGAGCTTCACATCAAAGCGGCCATTTCAGTCCATGGTCGGCTCCGCCCCCCCTCCAAATCTTGAATGGTTATTTTTAAGACAGATTTTTATTTTCTGATTCTATCATTAAAACTTTGGATGAGGCCCATAAACCTGTGACAAGGAAGATTAATCACAAGGTGTTGAAGGCTTTTATTTGCTGGGGTTTGAAACATAGGTTTAGTTGGCACTCGTTTAGAATTCTTCAATTTCTTCAGGATGGTTAGGATAAGGGTTTATCCACTAGTTATTTAAAGGGCAGCTCTTTCTGTCTTGTTTCACAAGAGGATTACTAAATTTTTGGATATTCAGAATTTTGTCCATGCCTTAGCCAGGATTAGGCATATGTAGAAGGCGGTGCTTCAAGCCCTCTCTGTTGATCATCTGGAGTCCAGAACAGATCTCAGAAAATTAAAGCCACAATAGTGAAAAACTTTTATAACAATGCAAAGTAAAAAAAGGAGGAACCTGCAAAACACATAAAACCAAATAAATATTCCTTGGAGAAGAAATTGGTTTAATCACAGTCTTAATCCTGACTAAGGAGAAACAAACAATAAGAAACAATAGGGTTAGCACTTTCCTATAGGGTTGTGCAGCTCGCTAAAGCCCATTCTACCAGATCATTTGCTACTTCATGAGTCTTTAACAATGAGGCCTCTGTTGATCAAATTTTCAAGGCAGAGACTTGGTCTTCCTTGCATACTTTTTCTAAATTCTACCATTTTTATGTTTTTTTCTTCTTCTGAAGCAGCTTTTCATAGTTAAGTCCTTCAGACGACTGTTTTTGGGCATTAAATATTTTGTATATTTCTTTCTGCATTTAAATAAATAAATATTTGGAACAGTATAAGTCTTGTCCTGCCCAGATTACTTGTGGACTCCACAACTTAGGCATTAGATCCAAGGAGTATTAGATTGTGACCTTGTTTTTTTTTCTGATGGCAGTTCAAGTATGAATAAATAAATTGTGGGGACATAGGAGCGCCACCCAAAGGGGGCTTAAGTGTGCTGGTGGAAAAGCTGTGCCCAAAGAGATTATCAATATGGGTGTATAATGGCCAAAAAACAATTCATAATACTGTATTACTAAAGAGCATAGAAATAACAAATAGTAGTGTATTAATAACACATAGTACTGTATTAATAAGGAGCATAGACATAGGGTGAAAAATACAGACAATAAAGAATATATAAAAACATATGTTGCATATAAAAACGGGTTTAATCCAAGGAATATATGGAATAAGATTGCTAGAACTATGTGGCAATCTAGCAGAGTTATTTACAATCTAGAGTAAAATGTTTAAAAAGCAACTGGGAAAAACATATGTCAAACATATGACAAAATAAGGGTATAACAAAAAAAGGAACAATAAAGAAAATAATGAATGATATTAATGAATCTGAGCTCAGATAAAGGGAAGTCCCATATATAAAGCAATGATACAGTCACAAAGTCTATACAGTCACAAAGAGTAAAAAATACAGTGGAGGTCCAATGTGGAAGGATCCAGAGAAGATCATTCCACATTGGACCTCCACTGGATTTGTTACTATTTGTGACTGTATAGACTTTGGGACTATATCGTTGCTTTATATATGGGACCTTTCTTTATCTAAACTCAGATTCATTAATATCATTCATTAATTTCTTTATTGTTCCTTTTTTTGTTATACCCTTATTTTGTCATATGTTTGACATATGTTTTTCACCGTTGCTTTTTAAACATTTTACTCTAGATTGTAAATAACTCTGCTAGATTGCCACATAGTTCTAGCAATCTTGTTCCATATATTCCTTGGATTAAAACCGTTTTTATATATAACATATATTTTTATATATTCTTTATTGTCTGTGTTTTTCACCCTATTTCTACGCTCCTTGTTAATACAGTACTATGTGTTATTTCTATGCTCTTTAGTAATACAGTATTATGTGTTATTTCTACGCTCCTTATTAATACAGTACTATGTGTTATTTCTACGCTCTTTAGTAATACAGTACTATGTGTTATTTCTACGCTCTTTAGTAATACAGTATTATGTGTTGTTTCTACGCTCCTTATTAATACAGTACTATGTGTTATTTCTACGCTCTTTAGTAATACAGTACTATGTGTTATTTCTACGCTCTTTAGTAATACAGTATTATGTGTTGTTTCTACGCTCCTTATTAATACAGTACTATGTGTTATTTCTACGCTCTTTAGTAATACAGTACTATGTGTTATTTCTACGCTCTTTAGTAATACAGTATTATGTGTTGTTTTTGGCCATTATACACCCATATTGATAATCTCTTTGGGCCCAGCTTTTCCACCAGCACACTTAAGCCCCCTTTGGGTGGCGCTCCTATGTTCCCACAATTTATTTATTTATTCGTCTGTACGGCCCTGTTAGGTGGCCTTTTTTATAGTTAGTTTGTGTGCTTTGCTCTCCTGGTGCTGACTACTAACCATTTTTATTTTAGGCAGTTCAAGCATGGACCTCTTTTATACTTGCTCTTTTTTTATTACTCATATTTCTTTTCCTACCTTCTTCTTTTCTGGCTTGGCTTGGCTATAATTCCCAGGCATAATAAATAGTGGACTCTGACCCCCATGAAATAAATTCATTTATCATGTAAGCATAAATTATAGTTTTAAAATTAACAGCTATAACAATTTTTAGACTCGCTAAGATACTGATTTACCATTGTGTATCATATCAGACACCTTCACATAAAGCAGATGGTTTGTTATACTGTGGTACCTTACAATTACACGTTTTTTTTATTCCTTGGAAGGTGGCAGAAGGTGAAAGTTATCCATTTGAGCTGACAATACCGAAGTTGGAGGATGCTATGGAAAATGGAAAAAAGCAGGTGAGTGCAGTATATTGTGCTCTGCTGATTTTATTAAACATTTTATTAAACGGATATTAGTCTCCTTTTTTTTTTTTTAGCTTTGCATGGTATATATTAGCAATTAAGCACTGTGTACAAAATAAATATACAACAACAGAAAGGTAGAAGGCTGCCAGATAAAGTTTTTGTTTTTAAAGTCTTCAAATCACTTCTTATAATACGAAGGACTAGAACACAAGTGACGTGCCATTTAGCGCTCCCGCTCATGTGTAAACATTTATTGCACGCAGAGTGTGCATTACAAGTTGAAAGCAAAATTTTTGCACTAACGTCAGGACTTCGTATATTGCGACAGTGCTAACTTATTCTCCCTATAGACTTCAATGGAGAGCGTAGAAGAAAAATACATATCGCTCGCGCACTTACCTTATATTGGTTACTAATATTTCAAATTCTAATGTTCTTCACATACAGGACAATGTTATCTTTATTTTAAATAAATATTTCTATATACATCTATACCTGTATAGCTTTCCCTATAGATATATATTTTACGTTAACATTATCACACATATATACAGTATATATATATATATATATATATATATATATATAAATTTAAATAAATTCTATGTGAAGAACATTGGAATGTAAAATATGGGTAATGCGCTTTGGGTTTCACTCAGTGTTGGGTTAAGACACATGAAGAATTAGTTATCTTAAGGCCCGTTATGTAAATATTAAATATATAATTATATATAATGATATATAATGAAAGAAGGAGGAGAAAATACTACTCAAAAGATAACTGATGCAAATCCTTAAAAAATGTATTAAACTAAAACTATAGACAAGAAAGTAAAATGACACATGCTACTGTCACTTTAAAAGAAGGAAACCTGCACACAGATATCTTAGGAAAATGCCAAAATGTATTCAATTCCTAAAGAAAAATATGCTAATGACTAGATTAAATGACTAGAACGTATATACACACAATCATACGTAACACAATCACAAAAAGTAAAAAAAGTGAGCATATAAGGTACAGGAGCTCATTACAAACACGGATAGTTCTATACACAATTCAGTACTGACTTTCAAAGCTGGGTTGCAACCATCAGGCTGCACATCGCTTCTCTACAGCTCGCAATCTCCCCAAGTGATAGAGCTAGCTAGCATGTGATAAGTCCCGAGGTATACCTTTAAATAATACACGCCAGATACTCAGCGTTCCGCCACTTTATTCACAGTGTCAGGCTGGTCAGTGATGAAAATGACGTAGGAGGTGGGTGTGCTTGATGTCTTTGCACACCTCTTATCTGATTGGATGAAATTCAGAAACCTCGATACCACAGGCCGTCCTGCCTGTCAATCATGAGATAGACTTGAAAGTATAGTGTAGCATGGTTTATCAACCTTAAAGTGAACTGAACATGAACTTCCTACAAACACAGTTCTGTGTTAGATTGCTCAGTGAGATATGTCCGATCCAACCCATTCAGGGTATTCCGTGGATGTCCGGAAACTCCTCCCACCAGCAAAATGGTAAATTGAAAGTTCACCAGTAGTTTGTACAGACTTCTCCATTTCCAAGTATGATCACAATAAAAAGATCCATAAGCCTTATGTTGCAAATGGAAGTACACACGAAGTGCCCACGTCTCGAGCGTTTAACCCCCATAACTCTCTGGTGTGTCAGGGACTTCGTCAGGGCATAATTACAAATCCAGAAACACCTATTTTATAGCATCTGTCTGTGCTCAGGTGATCAATATTAGAGATCCTTAAGGGGGACTACACCATCTTAATAAATAGCTCAATAGGAACTGCCCAATTAAACAGTTGCAGTATTTAAACAGAATGTTACCACATAATTCCTAGTGTCAACATTTTTATACCATCACTGCTGCTATGTATTACAATTTCATGCAAATCCTTTCACATGGCGCTCACTCTCACACATCAAACTATATAAGTATATAGATACACATATCGGCTACGAAGTGTTATGAGATAGTATCCAACAGAAAAAGAAAAGAAAGAGCATATGTACAGAAGAAGGAAAAATAAGAATACTTCATTCAAATTTATAACTGATAAAGAGCTGTTTTACACACATATACTACAAAAAACTGGCATATTCCAGTTTATCCTTTAGACCAATTGGAAGTCTGGTCTTCAGTCTGAAGATCCACTTGGCTTCCTTCTGAAGTAATACTTTATTATTATACCCCTCCCTCTACCTGAGGAGATCCCTTTATCAATTGCCACAAACCTCAAGGATTGCGCATTGCTATTATGAACATGGGCAAAATGCCTTGCAACATTTGTATCTCTCTCTTTCACAATATCATCTCTGTATTCTTGTACCTGGTCCTTTATGGCCCTTTTTGTTTTACCCACATAAAAAACTGGGCACGAACACCGCAAAAGGTATACAACCCCAGTAGAGTTGCAGTTAAAGAAAAACCTAATATCATACAATTTCACCCCATCTACTGTGAATTTTTTGTGTGCTGTCCATGTGGCAGCAATACACACAGTGACCACAAGGGAAACTGCCCTTTATTCCTTTGTTTTTTCACAGCCAATCTGAGTCTGAGGGTCCTCTTACAAACTGACTTCTTACTAGTTTGTCCTTTAGACTTGGGGCTTTTCTAACCACCATAGCTGGTTCTAACCCTACCACATCTCCTACTTTCTTTCATGTAATTGGCAAGAGTCCATGAACTATTGACATATGGGATATACAATCCTACCAGGAGAAGCAAAGTTTCCTAAAACTCAAAATGCATATAAATACACCCCTTACTACACCCACAATTCAGTTTTACAAACTTTGCCTCCTATGGAGGTGATGAAGTAAGTTTGTTCTAAGATTTCTATGTTGATATGCGATTCTCAGCATTTTGAATCCCGGTTCCTCTCAGATACAGTAAATGTCAGAGGGATGTGAAGGCAGTATCACCTATTTAATGCAATGGTTTTCCTCACGGGAGACCTATTTCATAGGTTCTCTGTTATTGGTCGTAGAGATTCATCTCCTACCTCCCTTATTCAGATCAACGATATACTCTCATATTCCATTACCTCTACTGATAACTGTTTCAGTACTTGTTTGGCTTTCTGCTATATGTGGATGGGTGTCTTTCGATGTCTCAATTTGATCCTGTCTCAGAAATCACTGTTGGTACCCTGCTGCCTAATAACAGTTCTACCAAAACTAAGTGCATTTGTTGTAAATTTGTGGAGATTATATCTCCAGCTGTGGTATGTAATAGTTGTCATGATAAGCTTTTACATGCAGAGAATGTGTCCATCAGTGATAGTACAATGTCTGTTGTTCCTTCAACATCTAATGTACATGATATACCTGTGACTATAAAAGATTTTATTGCTGATGCGATTCAGAAGGCTTTGTCTGCCATCCCGCCTTCTAATAAACGTAAAAGGTCTTTTAAAACTTCTCATAAAGTTGATGAAATTTCAAATGACCGACAACATACTGAATTATCCTCCTCTGATGAGGATCTATCTGATTCAGAAGATCCTTCCTCAGATATTGACATTGACAAATCTACTTATTTATTTAAAATGGAGTATATTCGTTTCTTGTTAAAAGAGGTGTTGATTACATTGGATATTGAGGAAACTAGTCCTCTTGATATTAACCCTTTAAGGACACAGCTTTCAGTTTGCTCAATTGTTTTATGGCGGAAAAATTCCGTCATATGTCCTTAAGAGGTTAAAACTAGTAAACATTTAAATTCTGTTTATAAACCTCCTGTGGTTACTCCAGAGGTTTTTACAGTTCCTGATGCTATTTCTGATATGATTTCTAAGGAATGGAATAGGCCTGGTACTTCTTTTATTCCTTAAAAAAATCGTATCCTTTGCCAGCAGTTAGATTGGAGTTCTTGGAAAAGATCCCCAAAGTTGATGGTGCTATTTCTACTCTTGCTAAATGTACTACTATTACTATGGAAGATAGTACTTCTTTTAAAGACCCTTTAGATAGGAAACTTGAATCTTATCTAAGGAAAGCTTATTCATATTCTGGTCATCTCCTCAGGCCTGCCATTTCTATGGTTGATGTTGCAGCTGCATCAACTTTTTGGCTGGAAAGTCTAGCGCAACAGGAAATGGATCCTGATTTGTCTAGCTGTCACATATACGTTTTACTGGTGTGCATATGCCTTTAAGGGGCGGCAATTACACTTAGCATTCCGCTATTTAATCCTCCTATTCCTCCCTCATAGGGATTTACAGAAAGAGGTTCTTCAGCTGTGACATTAATACCAAGCCCGAAATTAACCCAGTGGATTTAGTTACACATGTGCAATCACTAACAGACAAAGTAGAAAACATGTCTTTGGCACTTACTAATTTACAACAGGAAAATACTGCATTAAAAGCTTACATTAAGGAAATAGCTGACAAACAAAAGTTTGAGATTCTGCCTGAACCACAAATTAGCCCACCTGATAAATTCTCTGGAGAACGTAAGCACTTTAGGAATGCCTGCTATTTAATGTTCACACTAAAACCTAAGACCTTTTCCACGGATCACGCCAAGGTCCTTACTGTTATTTCCTATCTCAGTGGTGAGGCACGTATATGGGCTAACTCCTTTTTTGAAGCTAATGACCCTGTGTTATACTCATTAGATGCATTTTTCACATCAATGTCTCAATTATATGATGATCCATTCAAACAGCTAACAGCTGAGAATGCTCTGCGGTCATTAAAGCAACATAAACACCCTGTGGAAGATTATATCACAGAATTTAAAAGGTGGTCTAAAGATACAGGCTGGAATGAGCTATCCCTAAAAAAACAATTTCGCTTGGGTTTATCAGACACACTCAAGGACGAAATAGCAAGGGTACCCCTACCTGACTCACTAGAAGAGCTTATTAACTTATCCATCAGCCTTGATAGGCGTCTAAGAGAGCGCAGACATGAGCGTACTTTATCTGACACTACCACTAGGCGTCTGCCCACACCCACACCCACATACAGTAGGTCTCCATCCAGAGCTACATCTGAACCTATGGAGATTGGGGTCATCAGAGGTCCTCTCACGCCACAAGAGAAACTACGCAGAAGATGCAAGAATTTTTGTCTATACTGTGGCTCCCCTGACCATAATGTGAAGGACTGTCCATCCCTATCACGCCAGAAGACGGGTAAGACCTGTGTTATGAGCACTTCCTCCCCCTCTGACAAAACAGACTCTAGTCATTTTTCCTTATCTGTTCTTTTACAGTGGGAGACCCAGAGACTCCACTCCAAAGTGATCATTGACTCAGGAGCCAATTCTAATTATATAGATTTAAACTATACACAAATTAATAAAATTCCACTCATTTAAAAACATAAACCTGTCTCAGTAAGAGTTATTGATGGCACTCAGATGTCATCAGGTCATATCTGTTATCAAACCATACCCATTAAGGTTACCACTGAGACAGACCATACTGAATATATAACCTTTGATGTAATTCCTCTAGCTATTTTTCCTCTTATCCTAGGGTATACTTGGTTATGTTTACATGATCCACAAATCTCTTGGCACACTTCTACACTAACATTTAACTCAGACTATTGTAAGTCAACATGCCAATTCCATCAACATATTCTCCAAACTTCAGAATGTAATATTCCTTCTGAATATACAGATTTTCTTGAAGTTTTTAGTAAGAAAGAGTCAGAGAATTTACCGCCTCATCGCAAGTATGACTGCCCTATAGACCTACTGCCAGGTGTTGATATTCCTTGTGGCCATATCTATCGTCTTTCTAGCTCTGAATTATCTCATTTGAAGAACTATATTGAGAAGAACTTGCAAAAAGGGTTCATTAGGCCATCCACCTCTCCAGCAGGTTCGGGCATGTTTTTTGTAAAAAACAAAGATGGTAGCCTTCGATCAATTGTTGATTATAGGGAACTTAATTTGCGTACTGTAAAGAATAGATACCCTCTCCCTCTTATTCCAGAACTTATAGAGCGTTTAGAGGGATCCTCTTACTTCACAAAATTTGATTTAAGAGGAGCATATAACCTGGTACGTGTGCGCAAAGGGGATGAATGGCTCACAGCTTTCCGTATTCGATATGGACTATCCGAGTATACTGTGATGCTATTCGGCCTCTGCAACGCTCCTGCCACTTTCCAACACCTGATAAACAATATCTTTAAAGACTTACTTGACATCTATGTAGTAGTTTATCTAGACGACATCCTCATTTACTCAAAGAATAAGCAGGACCATATTAAACACGTATGATCTGTACTTTCACGACTACGTGAAAATCAGTTGTACGCTAAACCCGAGAAGTGTACCTTTCACACCGATACGATAACATTCTTAGGTTATGTTTTATTTCACAGAAATATTGCTAAGCTTCCTGATATTCACAGTTTTGTACAGGCTTTGGTCCTTGGAGTCTTAATTTGGTTTTGAAGGCTTTACAGGCTCCTCCGTTTGAGCTTATGCATTCTTTGGACATTAAACTACTTTCTTGGAAAGTGTTGTTCCTTTTGGCCATCTCTTCTGCTCGAAGAGTTTCCGAATTATCTGCTCTTTCTTGTGAATCTCTTTTTCTGATTTTCCATCAGGATAAGGCAGTTTTGCGGACTTCATTTAAATTTCTACCTAAGGTTGTGAATTCTAACAACATTAATAGAGAAATTGTTGTCCCTTCTTTGTGTCCTAATCCTAAGAATTCTTTGAAGAGATCCTTATATTCTTTGGATGTGGTAAGAGCTTTGAAATATTATGTTGAAGCTACTAAAGATTTCAGGAAGACTTCTAGTCGATTTGTTATCTTTTCTGGTTCTAGGAAAGGTCAGAAGGCTTCTACCATTTCCTTGGCATCTTGGTTAAAGCTTTTAATTCATCAGGCTTATTTGGAGTCGGGTCAGGCCCCGCCTCAGAGAATTACAGCTCATTCTACTAGATCAGTCTCTACTTTGTGGGCTTTTAAGAATGAAACTTCAGTTGATCAGATTTGCAAAGCAGCAACTTGGTCTTCTTTGCATACATTTACTAAATTCTACCGTTTTTATGTATTTTTTCAGGCAGCTGTTTCAGTTTGATTCTTCTGCTTATGTTTAAGTTTTTTCTTTTCATTATGAAAATAAACGTATAATTTGGGTTGTGGATTAATTTTTTTCAGCGGAAAATGGCTGTTATCATTTTATCCCTCCCTTTCTAGTGACTCTTCTGTGGAGTTCCACATCTTGGGTTTTACTATCCCATACGTCAAAAGCTCATGGACTCTTGCCAATTACATGAAAGAAAACATAATTTATGTAAGAACGTACCTGATAAATTAATTTCTTTCATATTGGCAAGAGTCCATGAGACCCACCCTATTTATGGTGGTCATGATAGGAAGTCAGTGAATTAAGTGGAGCAAGATGAAAATGAAACTGATAGTGACATTGATCAAAGTACAATATTTCTAGCTATGGTGGATAAAATAAATGTAGAACAAGATGAAGTATATGTTGAGATTCTTGTGAGCACACTAAACATACCAATTAAATTCAAGATTGATACAGGTGCACAAGTAAATTGCATTCCTGCTAGCACATATTATGAAAAACTGGCAAACATATGTGAGCTTGAAAAGTCTGGTCTGTCAAAACTTATTGGTTATGGAGGACACCGGCTACATGTACTGGGAAAGTGCTCATATCAATGCATGTTACAAAACAAAAAACTTACGGCTAGATTTAGAGTTTTGTCGGTAACGACCCGCGTAGCTAACGCTGGCTTTTTTCTGGCCGCACCTTTAAAATAACTCTGGTATTGAGAGTCCACAGAATGGCTGCGTTAGGCTCCAAAAAGGGAGCGTACAGGCATATTTAACGCTACTGCAACTCTCAATACCAGAGTTGCTTACGGAAGCAGCCCCATTGTTTGCTATGGGGAAACACTTCCTACGTCTGCACCTAACACCCTAACATGTACCCCGAGTCTAAACACCCCTAACCTTACACTTATTAACCCCTAATCTGCCGCCCCCGCTATCGCTGACCCCTGCATATTATTATTAACCCCTAATCTGCCGCTCCGTAAACCGCCGCTACTTACATTATCCCTATGTACCCCTAATCTGCTGCCCTAACATCGCCGACCCCTATATTATATTTATTAACCCCTAATCTGCCCCCCACAACGTCGCCTCCACCTGCCTACACTTACTAACCCCTAATCTGTCGAGCGGACCGCACCGCTATTATAATAAAGTTATTAACCCCTAATCCGCCTCACTAACCCTATAATAAATAGTATTAACCCCTAATCTGCCCTCCCTAACATCGCCGACACCTAACTTCAAACATTAACCCCTAATCTGCCGACTGGAGCTCACCGCTATTCTAATAAATGTATTAACCCCTAAAGCTAAGTCTAACCCTAACACTAACACCCCCCTAAGTTAAATATAATTTAAATCTAACAAAATTAATTAACTCTTATTAAATAAATTATTCCTATTTAAAGTTAAATACTTACCTGTAAAATAAATCCTAATATAGCTGCAATATAAATTATAATTATATTATAGCTATTTTAGGATTTATATTTATTTTACAGGTAACTTTGTATTTATTTTAACCAGGTACAATAGCTATTAAATAGTTAAGAACTATTTAATAGCTAAAATAGTTAAAATAATTACAAATTTACCTGTAAAATAAATCCTAACCTAAGTTACAATTAAACCTAACACTACACTATCAATAAATAAATTAAATAAAATACCTACAATTACCTACAAATAAACCTAACACTACACTATCAATAAATGAATTAAATACAATATCTACAAATAAATACAATTAAATAAACTAACTAAAGTACAAAAAATAAAAAAGAACTAAGTTACAAAAAATAAAAAAATATTTACAAACATTAGAAAAATATTACAACAATTTTAAACTAATTACACCTACTCTAAGCCCCCTAATAAAATAACAAAGCCCCCCAAAATAAAAAAATGCCCTACCCTATTCTAAATTACAAAAGTTCAAAGCTCTTTTACCTTACCAGCCCTGAACAGGGCCCTTTGCGGGGCATGCCCCAAAGAATTCAGCTCTTTTGCCTGTAAAAAAAACACATACAATACCCCCCCCCCCCAACATTACAACCCACCACCCACATACCCCTAATCTAACCCAAAACCCCCTTAAATAAACCTAACACTAAGCCCCTGAAGATCTTCCTACCTTGTCTTCACCTCACCGGGTATCACACCGATCCGTCCTGGCTCCGATATCTTCATCCAACCCAAGAGGGGGCTAGACATCCATCATCCGACGGCTGAAGAAGTCCAGAAGAGGCTCCAAAGTCTTCATACTATCCGGGAAGAAGAGTAGATCCGGACCGGCAACCATCTTCTTCCAAGCGGCATCTTCTATCTTCATCCGATGAGGACCGGCTCCATCTTGAAGACCTCCACCGTGGACCGTTCTTCTTCCGACGACTACTTCCCGATGAATGACGGTTCCTTTAAGGGACGTCATCCAAGATGGCGTCCCTCAAATTCCGATTGGCTGATAGGATTCTATCAGCCAATCGGAATTAAGGTAGGAAAATTCTGATTGGCTGATGGAATCAGCCAATCAGAATCAAGTTCAATCCGATTGGCTGATTCAATCAGCCAATCAGATTGAGCTTGCATTCTATTGGCTGTTCCGATCAGCCAATAGAATGCGAGCTCAATCTGATTGGCTGATCGGATCAGCCAATCGGATTGAACTTTATTCTGATTGGCTGATTCCATCAGCCAATCAGAATTTTCCTACCTTAATTCCAATTGGCTGATTGAATCCTATCAGCCAATCGGAATTCGAGGGACGCCATCTTGGATGACGTCCCTTAAAGGAACCGTCGGAAGTCGTCGTCGGAAGAAGATGGGTCCGCGGTGGAGGTCTTCAAGATGGAGCCGGTCCTCATCGGATGAAGATAGAAGATGCCGCTTGGAAGAAGATGGTTGCCGGTCCGGATCTACTCTTCTTCCCGGATAGGATGAAGACTTTGGAGCCTCTTCTGGTCGTCTTCAGCCGTCGGATGATGGATGTCTAGCCCCCGCTTTGGCTTAGATGAAGATTTCGGAGCCTGGAACGATCGGTGATACCTGGCATGGTGAAGACAAGGTAGGAAGATCTTCAGGGGCTTAGTGTTAGGTTTATTTAAAGGGGGTTTGGGTTAGATTAGGGGTATGTGGGTGGTGGGTTGTAATGTTGGGGGGGGGTATTGTATGTGTTTTTTTACAGGCAAAAGAGCTGAATTCTTTGGGGCATGCCCCGCAAAGGGCCCTGTTCAGGGCTGGTAAGGTAAAAGAGCTTTGAACTTTAGTAATTTAGAATAGGGTAGGGCATTTTTTTATTTTGGGGGTCTTTGTTATTTTATTAGGGGGCTTAGAGTAGGTGTAATTAGTTTAAAATTGTTGTAATATTTTTCTGATGTTTGTAAATATTTTTTTATTTTTTGTAACTTAGTTCTTTTTTATTTTTTGTACTTTAGTTAGTTTATTTCATTGTATTTATTTGTAGATATTGTATTTAATTAATTTATTGATAGTGTCTTTGTTATTTTATTAGGGGGCTTAGAGTAGGTGTAATTAGTTTAAAATTGTTGTAATATTTTTCTGATGTTTGTAAATATTTTTTTATTTTTTGTAACTTAGTTCTTTTTTATTTGTTGTACTTTAGTTATTTTATTTCATTGTATTTATTTGTAGATATTGTATTTAATTAATTTATTGATATTGTAGTGTTAGGTTTAATTGTAGATAATTGTAGGTAGTTTATTTAATTAATTTATTGATAGTGTAGTGTTAGGTTTAATTGTAACTTAGGTTAGG